>NC_143014.1:416855224-417177933 GCF_055824585.1 Amblyomma mixtum | reverse complement strand
GGCAACGCCAAAAGCTGTAATGATATGTACCCCCATTCTTAATTAAACTAGGATTTTGTACAAGCACCAAGATAAACTAACACGGAAAATCAGTGAAGCCTTTGATATCCAAAAAAACAGTGCATGACTCGTGCGTGAGCATCCCCTCTGTTACAGTTCATGACTGTGAACTAAAGTATCTTGACCCAGTTGATTGATGTATCATTGTAGCTTTTGGTGTTGCCATGCGCTTTTGGTTGTCGATGGAGTATATATTGCGTGTTGTTTCTAATAAAGCTTTCAGTTCGTAGTCAGCGCCGGTACTGTTGTCCTCTTTTCTTTGTCCTTCACCTTAGCGCTGCTTTTTCCAAGCAATCCGTCACCCACCCACGTTCACGCGTCTTAAACTGCCAGTCTCTCTCGGTGTAGTTTGATAAGGTGGTCTTCATCATCTTCCATCCGTGCTGGTGGAAGCGCCATCCGACGAGCATGCAGCAATCCGCACAAAATGTCGGCAGCTTAGAAGCAGTGAAATTCAGTTAGAAGACAATGCTATCGCAGTGCTATCGGGTAATGGTGATTAAGCGACCTAAAAACTTTCCTCCTTCGTAGTAGATTCTTTGCTTAGCAGTTATTGTAAGTCTTGTGGTACATGCTACTGCATTGCTTGCGGAATGTTCTTAGCGTATTACTTTCCGTACACCGACACAACGCACTGACTCATTTTAGCAGTGCATATAGATAACAATAAATGTTACAAGTGCAGGGCGCATGTATGCAGGCAGTGCGTGCCAGAAGTGAAGCCAGAGTGATACCGTGGGGCTCAACTCGTGACTATCTCGATTTTGTCTCACGTATTAGCTCGAACAGCTCACACGCCCAAACACACAACAATAAAAGCATCTAGCCTCTCGTCCAACTCTGCCTTTGAGAGCTTCTCTTATATTTTATTACTCAGTAATATTGCCAGAAGTTGCGGACTAGAAAAAAAACTACTTGGAAAAACGAACGAAACTATAAGTGAGGGTGAGGGTGAAGAAGGATTGACGATATGTGTGTGAGGGCGAGGGATGGCCAGCCAATTTTGCGAAGAGAGAGTGGTGGAGGGCCGGATAATTTCTCAAAATTAGGGCGAAGGTGAACGAGGTCCATGTATTCAAAAGTGACGGTAACGTAGGAAAATAAAAATGGGGGCAATTTGCACCTCTGGTCGAAAAACAATTATCGCTAGAAAGGTATAGTGTTGTCTCCGTTGGTGCTGGCAAATGGTGGATGGGCTAGGAACCTCTGCGTACTCGCTGAGTGATGCGGCAGAATCCGATTGCTGGCCGCACGTGACACATGATCTTGTACTGTGTCAGTGTCGTGTATCTCTGACGCAGCCCAATAAAGGGGAGTATTTTTCCACGCTTGCCGGGGCCAGACGTCGGGTCTCGTCTCTACACCGAGCACAGGGTGCACGGTGTCGGTTCGCGTCAAAGGAACGGCACCGAAGCGGCACCGTGACTAGGGCAGGAAGGCTGTGGTGGGGTACCTCAACTATAGACTGGTTCTGAAACCGCGAATGCACACTTTATAGAGGAAAACAAAAAAAGCACTGTATTACAGAACTCAGTACATGAAAGGTCCTTACAGGATGGTCAGCAATTGTTGTCGGAGTCGGCGCTTCTACGCTGTCTTGCTCCATTTCCTGTCGCCATCGTCGGCGCCAGCCTCTTCTGCTCAGGTCGTCTAGCGCCGGAGCCATCTCGTATTCGCAGCGGACGTGCCATGTGTGGCCGTGTGGCGTCCATGCGGAGTCTCGCTTTTGTTCCCTCCATGGAAGGGGATACTCTTCACGTTAGAGGCCAGTTCTCACCAGGCTGCAATCACGTGACGCGGGGGGAGAAGACAGCCGAGCGATGTGTTTGTACCTGACTTTTTTCTCCTTCTTCCTTTGCAGGTGTATCGCTCTGGCAGAACCGCACCAGTCCGCTCACCTAAGGAGCGTCGAGGGAAGTGCGACCTGCCAGACTCTCTTCAAAGCATCCTCGATCGTGGAATCGGCTGGACACGTCGAGAAGAGCGCCGTGACGTCTAAGAAAACAGTAAGGCTTCCTCCGTATACGTGCATGCGGCGTTATCTTTACAAATAAGTTGAGAGTGACCAACGTCTTTATGCGATCAAAAGTTTACGCGCCGCGTGTGTGCGGAAAGAAATGATTTTTCAGAGCACTCACGTACTCTAGTCGCCTTAAATGCGCATAACAATACCACGTGGCTGGGTAGGGAGGCGAAGCTATGATTTTTTTTTTCGAAGAACTCGTGTCCCGTAATCTTTTGATTGCGATAGCACGTGCTGGTCCTTCCGGTAACAGGATAAAGTCGTCGTCGCGTTCTCTGTCCACTAGGTGTTCGTTCGTAGGCTGACGTAGGCAGTCAATATTTTAAGCGATCGATGTCACAAATGAGGGCTTAGATATGTTTTTTTTTCGGGCACCAGTGGCGGAAATCAACTGCGGCGTTTATTCGCCGGTACAAGAAGAAACCCGGGCTATCTTTTTGGTAGCATTCCTAGGAATATCTGTGGCTTCCGAGAGCAGCTGACGGCCCACTGTGCTCACTGTCACGGGTGTGATCCCCAACTCACATCCTCATAGGCCCGAAACTAAAACACCCTGTACTATCCCTCTCAGTATGAGCTGCAACACACAAACTCTGGCCAGGGCCCAATTCTCGAAGCACTGCGAGCCCAGAGCTACTGAAAATTTCTGCATATAGCCGTTGATGGAAGAAAAAATTTTGGATTGAATGTTTGTGCTGGTTGGGTGCTGTGTGTGCAAGTCGTCGCAGGCTGTGCGTGTAGCACTAGCAACCAGTCGTTGTTAGTTGCACGCCCAGGTTTACTGCAGTAAATATCTAACGACTTGGCTAAGCCCATAATTGTTTGCGCTTTTAATTTTCAAAACCTGCACTTTACCTATTGCTGTGCGTCCGTCTGCTATGTGGAATCGATGAATACATGTGCATGCAGCCCAGGGGGACGAAAACGCGAGCCACTACTGTTCCGGCTAATTCAAAGAACCCCCTCACACTAGGTGGATGCATACAGAACAAGAGGGTTATGATAGGCGGAAAGGCCTCTCCCCCTCTATCCCTTTTGAATTTTCGTCTTGCGGGGCCTTTACAATTGCAGCGCGCCCTTGTTTAGTGAGCGACGCCAGGCGTGTTATCTCGGGCGCTATCACCTGCTATGCGATGCCGGTCACTTTGGCGTCGTGTTCCTTCTTGTTATACTGATGTCGGTGCAGCGACAGACAGGTACGGTGGTGTTTGGTTCTGTTCTCCCAACCTTCTAAATTGCGAATAGCACAATGAGACCCTCAAGGATGCAGCGAACCCTGCTACCTGCGAACGTTTTCTCGCGCGCCTCCGCTAGTTGCAGCGATTAACTATCATTTAAGCCCTGCTGTTGATGAAACAGTCATCGTCTTTCGGCCGAAGACGTGTCGATACATTGTGCGAATTCATTATGCAGCTGCATATTAGCTGAATTTTATTGATTTCGCCAATTATTATTATGGAAAGTGAAGATCTTGCATGATATTGATTTGTTGTAATTTGTTTTCGTAAATACAAAACAATTCTTGCAATTATCTGGGATTTCAAAAAGCATACAGCAGGCATTAAATTGCGTACGCTCAGTGTATGGACGGTATGATCGTTCATTAATTTGCTGGAATTCAGTGCGCGCGAAATGATGCTCTGTAAATGTCAGCTGCACCATTTCAGAATTACTTCACACCTCATCACGATGCACCATTATATGTGCACTGTACGGAATATTCTAACATGGATATGTAGCGCCTCGTCTTCGCTGCGGGATAAAAATAAACTTGCTGACAGCGTGCAGATTCCGAGCAGACTGATTTTATTCTCCACAAAACAGAAACGAATACGAAAGGAGAGCGCGGAGGCAACGAGCGAGAGAGGGAGCAGAGCGACTATACGTTTTGATGATGCCGTGCCGTGCAGGTGTGAGGCATCTCAAGTTATCGACGACCGGCGCGGATGCGCGAGGCATCTCGAGTGTCCGACCCACGCCGGCGCTTCCCGTCGCCTCCTCTCCTCGCCCTCTACAAACATGTAGTACATTTCAAGAAGAAATACCTCTTTTCGACTGAAAGTAGCGGCAAGGATGTGTCGGTATAAACATTCAAAGTGTGTTCTCTGCTATCCCTACATTGGTCCAGCGGTTTGGTTAGTTGGCCGGCAGCGCGACCGATTTTAAAATGCTACAACAGCAAGGAAAGGGTGTGCGAAAGCCCAAGAAAAGCGCGGATCGCGCCTGCGCCCCGAGAAGTCGAACACCGAATCACTCCCCGCACCCCCCCCCCCTCCCCTTTCTCTACAGTGAAGCCGACTTCGGGGCAATCCGCGCACGAAGCACATGCCATGGGAACAACCCTTGCGCCCACGAGTTTCGGTCGTCTGTTGCAATGGAGATTAATGTTGCCCGTTGTTGCGTCCACCACCAGCTATGAACGTACCTGACGGAAGAAATGGAGCTGGAATCTGTAGTATACGTGGCCAAGAGGAGGTATAGGAGCTTGCAGAGCCGTGCTTAGCCTGTCTAAGCTTTGCCGTAAGGTCCAGCAGCGCCACGTTCTGCCTTCTGGGGAAACAATGTATTCCAGTGGCAGAAAAATTTGGGCGATGTCAACTGTAGCGTTGCGGAGCAAATGCGATAGCAATGCACTCTTCTATTCCTCTCTAGGTTGTGTACCAATTTCTACTTCTATTCGCTGATTCTATTCTGGTACAGAGCGCTTCTTTACTTATTTTTGCTCTTTCCGCCTTAGCCATTTTCATATGACCTGAGTTATTCTTAGCCCAGCGTCTCTTTCCTCTTCCACAAAAGTGGAGAGGGTGAGACGCGAGAGGACGAAAGCTGGGAGCTGTGCCGACCCCAGGTAGCACCGAACATTAGAATAGTGTTATAAAAATGTTATGTAAGTCGCAGTAATGTTGCACGTTGCATAGTAACTTTACATTAACATTAAAAATTAACATCTAACGTTATAAGTTAAATAGGAAACGTTACTTTCACATTCTAAACAAACGTTGTTTTAATATAATCTTCTAAATTTTATTATAATGTTAGAGTCGCAACTATAAAAGAACATTGCAAATATATTTCAAGCGCGGATTTCCAGACATTTTCTCACTGTTCTTAGAGTAAAGATGTTTTTCAACTAACAGCACCTTGTAACCACATCTCTTAGATAGTACTCGCCATAGATTACGTGAAGAGCCCCATTATTTTGTCACAAAACATTACTTATTACCCATTCCACACTGTCACTCATGGGACATCCCGCAGTAGCGAGTATATAAGCTCGGCGGCATGATATCCGTTTGGAGGTGAGTGAATAGGAGTTGCTGTGCTGTAGTAGTGGAGTAGTGCAGTGGTGTCGCTCTTGTTGTTGGTTCTTGCTAAGTGTTGTAAGTTTTGTGCCGTCACCACTGGCAGGCCTGCATGCTTGTGCAGGGCTGCTTCACCATTTTCGAGAAAGTTCCATTTATGTTGTTTACATGTTTCATGAATGCTTGGGGAAGGTTATTCGAACATTTATATGTAACATTACAAAAACATTAGAAAGAAAGGACCTTAAGGACATTGAAATAACATTTGAACGTAACAAAAATGTAACATTATCGCAATGTTTCGGTGTCACCTGGGACGGCGCGCGCTAAGTTTTAGCTCCAGCAAGGCTCCTATACTATCACGTTATAAGCACCAAGATCTCTAGCTCTAGCGCCTTACCGCACACGGCACCACTAGAATCTTTACTTGCCTCCACGAGAAATGCTTTGGGCTACTCGACTCATCCGCATTCGACGAATCATGCTCAACATTTTGGAGACTGTCAGTAACCAGGAGTTGATGAGTAAGCGGCCACCGATGTGGCCGAGCAGGTGTCACTTCAAGGCATGGCAAATAATGGCCGCCCCCAAATCTTGCGCTCCGCTTCCATGTTTTCTTCAAGACTGTACCCGAGCAGAAATCACAGGCGTTCTGAATTTGTAAGCGTACTTGAATATAAAAGGTGCTGGCCTACTGGCATAGTCAGGTGCTCTCTGCCCTGCTCTGTATCACGGTGCGTTGTTTCACATTCTCTTGTGTTCAGAGATCAATCCAATTATGTGCAGAATTTTCGTGAAGTGTTCTAAAGTTGGCTTTGACCAACTGCATTTATATGCCCGCAAAACGTGGTCATCTTTTCTGTTGGCATACAACAGCAAATACGCATCATGTGATGTCGCAGAAAGTAACCCCCCCCCCCCCCCCCCCCCCGCCGAGCTCCCTAAGACGGTGGGACTAAATGCATGTTTGTTACTCGCTATTGTATGGCGCAAGTTGCGCTATTTTTTTATTCTGGTTAATTGCATAATTAGTCGAGGTTAATTGACCAGCTTCGCATGCAACGCAGTTTGGCAAAATAAATTTGTCCAGAAAGTCCTAGGATGGTCCGAAAAACGTCCGATTGAAAACTTTCTAGCTTTCCATTTATTAGGTATTAGGTTTTGCCGCTCACTGCAGATGCCCCGAAGTACAAAAAAATACCACCCGACATGCCGGCTTGCACGCCGCGATTGCGCGACTCTCAAACGTTTCGCCTACAAACGAACTGATTGTTCAACTGGGTGCGCTGCCGCTTAAAGCACGACAGGGCAGTGACGGAGACGTGGCTGTGCGATTTGCGCCAGCCTAAGCGATAAGCATCTGCTTATCCTTATAATGAACCCCAGCGAGGGAAGCATGTCGCTGGCGTAAATGGCAGAGCCAGTGCCTGCGTCGCTGCCCTGCCTTCTTTTAAGCGGGAGCACACCCGGCTAAATATTCTGTTGGTTTGTAAGCAGGACGTTTGTAGCTTTGCAATCGCGGCGCCCCAGCCGAAATGTCATGTGGTATTTTTTTGTATTTCGTGGGCATACACCGTTGAAACCGTTTAATCGGTACTTTGGGGATCGGTCTGGAACTTCTCAATTGGAATTTTTAGCCCAACTTCGTCGCTTGCGAAGTTGGTGAATTAAACTCAACTATACAGGGTGTCCCAGCTAAAAGTAACCAAGCTTTTAAAAAAGACGGAGTGTCCTAGCCCCGTGAGACCAACTGATGGTTGTTGCCAGTCGCGTGTACTAGTCTGAGGTATTTTTTTATTGTGCAAACGTAATTAATTAGCAGAGACTGATTAGCTAACTTTTTAATTATTGCCTTTAGGAAGAAAGTGTCAATGCAGGAATTGTAGAACCCAAAGAAAAATAACCGGTTGTGGTGTTTCCAACCAAGTACCACTGATACAGCTTCTTTTATTTGCCTTAAAAGAAAGCCCGCGAAATACAAAAAAAAACCACGTGATAAGGAAGCAGTTTCAGCGCTCCCAAACGAGCGGTCAAGCAACATCTGCTTATGTTTGCAATGCTTTCCCGAACAGGGTTCGGCGTTTTGAGGTGGTGGCGAGATATGCGTCATGAAAAGTAAGCGGGCCCTGCTTTTCAAGGAAGTGAAGCGCGGCTCGCATGGAGCGCTTTTTCACGCGAAACCTCGCCTCGAGTGATAGGCATGTGGCCATGCCGCCGAACTTGCACCGTCACGCGCTCAAGGAGCGGTCGCCCTAGCGTCCATGCGAGAGTTGCTGGCGTATATCTCGCAACCATCGCAAAACGCCGAACCCCGTTCGGGACAGCGTTGCAAAGATAAGCGAATGTCGTTGTTTGATCGGTCGTCTGGGAGCGCTGAAACTGCTTCCCTATCACGTGGTTCTTTTTGTATTTCGCGGGCTTTCTTTTAAGGCAAATAAATGAAGCTGTATCAGTGGTACTTGGTTGGAAACACCGCAACCGGTTATTTCCCTATGGCATCTACAATTCTTGCATTGACACTTTCTTCCTAAAGGCAATAATTAAAAAGTTAGCTAATCAGTCTCTGCTAATTAATTACGTTTGCACAATAAAAAAAATACCGCAGACTAGGACACGTGACTGGCAACAACCCTCAGTTGGTCTCACAGGGCTAGGACACTTCGTCTTTTTTAAAAGCTTGGTTACTTTTAGCTGGGACACCCTGTATATGCAATGAAGCAGAATAAAAGAAGAGTTACTTCAGCCAGCCAAATGCTTGTGTTCGCGTCATCTTAGGGTGCCTAGGCATATTTATAAACCCTGGCTAAAATTAGCTGGAACGCCCTGTATTTGCTTTTCTTTTTTATATTGCGACCTTACTACAACGATTTATGTACGTTCGGTGAAGTTCACGTAGCCGAAAAGAAAAAAAAGGTACGTTTCAGGCCGGTAATGCATGCTATGTAGAAGAACTCGCTGGGCGAGTTGGCGCATAGCTTCCTTGGGGTGGCTTGCATCATGTCTGTTAGAAATATGCTCCTCGAGCACAGAAAGCACTACTTCCATTTGATTCGGCACAGTCAAAGATTGTGAAAAGAGCACTTGCAAACTCGTGCCTAGAATCAGCCTTAACCAAATCATGCGAGCATGAAATGCATTCCAGCTTTCATAATCAGATCACCAGGCTGCTTTCAACCGGTTTCCCCTGGTCGCTCATCACAGTGGTAGCCAAGAACCTTCTCCAGAAGATAAAGAAAGGCAAGCGCAGCTGTGAGCTTGAACGCTTTCGGAGTACAAAGCCGACAGTGGTTCCATACTTGCACAAAATAGCCCACAATTTAAAAAAAGTGGCAAACAGGCATGGTGTTTCGGTGGTTTTTTCGGCCCAAAAAAAAGCTTGCTGGGTTATGCCCCAGGATCACCGAGGAACGAGCCCCACGAAGCGCATGTATGTAAATGAAACATGCTGAACAGTATGTGAAATGTGATGTACCATGGGCGTGGTCTATCAAATCCAGCTCAAGTGTGGACGCGTGTGTGTCGGCAAAGCTGTATTTATTTATTTATTTAGTAAGGAACCCACAGCGCCGTGGCATTACAGTGGGGGGAGGGTAGGGGCAATGTACAAAAAAGAAGCACACATGACACCTCCGCTCGCAGGCAGAGTTACAAGCATAAAGCGTTCGCCATGTATATCTCACTTCAAAAGAACACATCACAATCGCATCACATCATTAAAGAACGAAAGAACGCATCATTTGATGTCACACTCACAACATCGCTCGGTAGTCTGTTCCATTTTCTAATGGTTTTCGGAAAAAAAGACATTTTAAACAATTCAGTTTTTGCCGCAAATTCGCGGACTTTAAAAACATGGTCAACACGGTTGGATCTATAAAAAGGCTCCTGCACATACCTTTCGCGTTCAACCCGAAGAGTTGAATAATAAACAGCATGAAATAGCTTCAGACGCCACTTCTTTCGGCGCGTGTCAAGCAATTCCCAGTTGAGTGCATCCTTCGTACGCGATGCACTGTAACGAGCCCCGCGAGTGCCAGACACGAAACAAAAGGCAATGTTCTGCACCCTCTACAACTTATCTTTATCTCTAGCAGTAGGCGGCTCCCAGACAGTGCACGTCCCAGACAGTGCGGGTCCCAGACAGTGCACAGTACCTGCGTCAATGAACGAGCAGGGGAGCATGCTCTTCCTATACGAAAAAGAAAAGGGGCGAACTTGCCCGCCCATTGCATTTCATGATCTGGTAGTGAGCCAATGTTCCAAGACATGAAGATTCTGGCCAAGAGTAAAAACAAAATAGCCCGCGAACTTTTAGAAGCATTCCACATCAAAGGAAAAGGCGACAATTGTGTTAGCGATACCTCTGTCACCTTATCTGATATGGAAAGGAATTTTTTTCGTTGCTTTTTCTGACCTAAGCATGCTTGACACGTCCTCCCCTTATTTTTTCTTTCTTCTTCCCTCGCCCCCTTCTTTATTGCGCGTGTGAATACTGCATATATATGCTGTTGTGGAAGCAATAAATTCAGTTGATAGTTTGTGCTCTATCTGTCATCTTCTGCTCTTTCTGTGTACGTTTTTAGTGTGCGCAACGCCATCCCAATAAAAAGTTGGAAGCTTATCAAGGTTAAACCCAGGGGATGCGAAGCAGCCTTCGTTTTGCATTCTTATTATTAACGTCCTTAGCGTTTGGAGGCATCTTGACCGCATACACGACCGGCGCAAAGACGCTGGCGCGGTTGCGGGCACAGAGACTGACGCGACGGCGGGCGCGCGCCGCTTCATCCCTGGCGTGACGTCACATATCACGTGATGCAGCGATGGTGGCGCAGCCGCCGCGTCGCGCGCGACGGCGCGAACCGAAGCGTGGAGGCCTCCGCCGGGCGACGTCCGACGGCGCGATATAAGGCTAGGGTCCCTAGAAATACTTGACCCTAATGAGGCCCCATCTGCAGCCGGTGTGACGTCATCACGTGACGTCACATCAAGTGATCTCACTTCAAGGTCAATGGTGGCCACCGCCGGGCGTCTCGCGAAGGCCCGAAACCTACGTTAATATGCTTCGCATAAAAGACTTCTAGTCGACTGATAAGCATGGTAATGTATAGGGCATCTGTGCTCCGTGCACTGGGACAAAACCCACTCATGAGGCAGTGCATACTTTCAGCTTGCGAAACCGAGCGCGCTACTGCACACATTTATGTTGGTTCTTATTATGCCTGCAGTCCATTTCTGTGAGCATATAAGCTTCGCACTCACAAAGTCCGCGGAACAAATGTGATGTTACGTGTGAGCTGTGCTGAACCAACGTGTACCAGTGCGCTGTTTCATCGCGCATGCCGCATCGGAAGGCAGCAACTGTGCAAGAACTCCGTGATTTGTGGCCGCGATTTACAGATTGATTACGAAATAACAAAGTGAAACGGCAAAACAGCTGAACAAAGAGGTACATTTTGTTGGCATTAAAAGCCTGTCTCTTTCGACGGGATTAAGCATGCAGCGTTCTCGACACATAAGCCGCATGGGGTCGAGCCCTCAACAACGTACACAGCAAAAACAGCGCATCACTTATTAAACCTCATTTTGAAGGAACCACACAGCTCAAACGGGGAGGGTCGACGAAGGACGAAGATACAAGCGCTGTCCCCCGTCCACTGTACCACCTCGCGCTATGTTACCCTTTCAAAACGAACGTCACTCCAGTAAACCAACTTGCCACCCGACTCATAAAACGCCTTGGCACTCATTTACTGCAAAATGAGAGAGAGCTGTAGTAGCGACAGCTTGGCTTGATATATATACATATAGCAACAACTTTATTTATTTATTTATTTATTTATTTATTTATTTATTTATTTATTTATTTATTACCTCAAAGGCCCCGGTTGTGGGGCATTACATGAGGGATGGGCGGATTACATGCAGATTATATAAAGATTACAGAGTACATAAAGATCAGGATACATAAAGATTACAGGATACATAAAGATTACTGATTACATAAGGATGGCCTCAATCTTTTTCTTGAAGTCGATGCAGTTGACGATGAGTACGGCTTCCGGCGGCAGATCGTTCCAGTCCCGAGATGATATGACAAAAAAAGAACGGAAATGAGATGTTGTTCTTGCAGCGGGTGGGTATACGGTCTTGATGTGGCTGTTGCGGCTAGAAGGACGATGAGCTGTTGATATGATAGATGATCCTAAAGGTGAATGATAGAACTTGTGGAATAGGCATAGTCGAGATATTTTTCTTCTAGTTTCAAGGTTAGGCAAGGATGCTCTGGATTTTAAAGAGGACACGCTAGTATAGTAAGAGTAGTCACAATAAATAAAACGGATAGCACGGTTTTGAACTTTTTCAAGGATTATAGAAAGGTTAGATTGATGAGGATCCCATACTGCTGACGCGAATTCTAGTTTAGGTCGGACGAATGTTTTATAAGCTAATAATTTGATAGAAGGGGTAGTAAAACGAAGATTTCGACGTAGGAAGCCAAGGGTGCGGTTAGCGTCATTAGCGATGTTCGTGATATGCGAAGACCATGTTAGGGTATGAGTTAAGGTGATGCCAAGATACTTACAGGAAAGAACAGATGATACTTCAGAACCGAAAAGAACATATTTTGAGGGAATATGGGATTGCCTGCGATGAAAAGAAAGCATGCATGTTTTAGTAATATTAAGGGACATTAGCCAATGCTTGCACCAAGTTTCGATTTGGGTTAGATCAGTTTGGAGGGTGTCAGAGTCTGTTCTGCTGGTAATAGGGCGGTAGATTACACAGTCGTTGGCAAATAATCGGATGTTCGAGTTGACGTTAGAGGGAAGATCGTTAATGTAGAGTAGAAAAAGCAAGGGTCCAAGCACTGTGCCTTGTGGTACACCTGAAGTAACGGGGGAAAGAGGTGACGATGATTTGTTGGCGTAGACAAATTGCTCTCTGTTGGTCAAAAAATTTTGTAGCCATTTTAACACCAAGGGGGTAAGGTTAAGACGGGAAAGTTTTAGTAGTAATCTTTTGTGGGGAACCTTATCAAAAGCTTTTTCAAAGTCAAGGAAGAGCGTGTCAACGGGAATGTTTAGGTCAAGATGAGAGCTAAGATCATTAACAAAAAGGGCTAGTTGGGTGTCACAGGAAAGTCCTTTTAGAAAGCCGTGTTGGTTAGGATGAAAAAACTTGAGCGAAACTAAAAATTTAACGATGTGAGAATAAATAATATGTTCCATTAGTTTTGAACAGATGCTCGTAAGAGAAATAGGGCGGTAGTTTTTACATGAAAACGATGAACCTTTCTTGGGGACTGGAACGATCTTACCGATTTTCCAGTCTTGCGGAAGCACGCCTGATGATAATGACTGATGAAAAAGATGGCACAAAATGACACTGACCACGTTTTTAGTATTTTTTAGCACTTTAGAGTTCAAGCCATCAATGCCAGATGACGATGACACTTTCAATGATTCAATTAGTTTCCTAATACCATTGCTATCGAACAAAATGTCTGGCATAGCTGGATGATCGAAGACAGGGAAGTGCGGTAATTCGCCGTCCGGTTCGTTAGTAAAAACTGAACAGAAAAAATAATTTAGAACGCGAGAGACATCATGTTCCGGAATGAGATTATGGTCCTGATCATGTAAAGTAATAGGTGTCTTGCGTGAAGGATTAATGGATTTCCAAAACTTGTTAGGATTAGTGAGAAGCATAGAAGGTAATACTGATGAAAAAAAGGAACGTTTAGTTTGGTTTACCAGAGATTGGAATGTTTTTTCAGCACCATGGTACTTTTTCCATGAGCAGTCAGTGTTCACACGTCTGGCTGTACGGAAAAGCCGTTTCTTCTTGTTATTAAGGCGCTTCAGATCGTTGTTAAACCACGGTGACGATGATTTTTCTGTGATCGTGATAGTTGTTAGCAAATAAAAAGGCGGGTCTGCTGGGTCAATTCGGCCTCTCCAGCTGGCCGGCAGTTGTAGTCTGTCGGCGACCTCTACACTGTCGTCGTCGCCCTGGACTGCACGCTGGAGTCCGAACTGACGGGAACAGCTTCCCATTGTTCCGAGGAGATCTAACTAGATCTATAGCGGAGGCGGATCCTCCGAACAGTCCCTGATGATGTGGTCCCAGATTAAGTGGCAGGCTCGCCGCATAACTGACATAACGGGTTTACCAGATCGAGGAATATGTTGTAGTATGTCCACGGGTCCGGCTGCGACCGCGCCTCCAGCCATCGCCACGTGGTAGCCTGTTCTCTGCTGAGCAAATCGTGCGGAGGAGGCCAGCGCACTCATAGCTATCTGTAGCATTGCGTTATGGCCTGATACAAGCCCAGGGCCTCACTTTGGTGCGCTCCCGTGTCAGAAGCCTCCTCACCTACTCGGCTGACAAAACCTCGAGAGCAGCGGTGAGCGGCTTCTTTACCTGGATCGCCCTCATGGGCCGGGGCCCAGACTATAGGTCCTCTTCGCTCCTGTCTTTCGGTAACGTTTTTGGAGTTTTATTGGCTGTGGCACAGATGTGTCCCCTCAAAAAATGGCAAAGGGCCACCTTTGAATCGCTAAGAATTATTTCGATAAACCGTCGGTCATGGCGTCGAAGAATACTGGACTCGTCAACGCAGCGCCGTGCCGCGGTCGGCGCAACGAAGTCTGTGACCCACCTCGTATGCTGCGCCGAAGCGGTACTAACGGTTGTCGGTGCGCTCCAGGCTGCCCTAGCTGGCGTTCCTTATACTCGCTGTCTGTGAACCGCAGCAGGTGGGCATCGGAGACCAGCGTGCACGGCCTTCGGTGGGTTGTTTGGCGGGAAGCCTATCTCTCCGCAGGCGCTCTTAGGCGACGGCTATCCGCGCCGCAACTCGCCCTGCAGCCCGCTTCCACTTCGCAAAGTCCAGGCCGTGCATCGTACAGTCCTGCAAGCTGCGAGCGCGTGAAACTAATAATAGCAGCTATTCTTCATCGTGGTAATAAACTATTCCCATCTGGACAGTTATAGTGACCATGAAACGATAGTTATTGAGGTAAGGAAAAGCGCGTTATGTCAGTTATGCGCCGAGCCTGCCACTTTGGACAACAAAATCTGGGACTGTTCGGAGGATCCGCCTCCGCTATAGATCTAGTTAGATCTACTCAGAACAATGGGAAACTGTTCCCGTCAGTTCGGACTCCGGCGTGCAGTCCAGGGCGACGACGACAGTGTAGAGGTCGCCGACAGACTACAACTGCCGGCCAGCTGGAGAGTTTGAGTTTGAGTTTATTAACATTTTAGTTCTCAGTACAGGCCGAAATGACCCCGCAGACCCGCCATTTTAATTGCTAACAAATAAGGTCATTTATATATATATATATATATATATATATATATATATATATATATATATATATATATATATATATATGAGAGAAGCCAAGAGCTCCAGAAACCAAGGGGACACAGGTGATTTTTCAAATTATTTATTTTATTTTGTGGTGTTGATCAATTACGAATTTTACTGAATATGTTATCGCTTAAAGCTAATTGATTAGAAAAGCAGAAGAAAAAACAACCACATGCCGCCGGTAGGAACCGAACCCACGACCTCACCCAACCCCGAAAGCAGAAGATTTGACGGCCGTTGCCGTAGCTCAGAGGTAGAGCACCGGACGCGTATTTCGGAGGTCGTGGGTTCGGTCCCCACTGGCGGCATGTGGTTGTTTTTTCTTCTGCTTTTTATTCAATAAGCTTTAAGCGATAACATATTCAGTAATATTCTAAATTGAACAGCACCACAAAATAAAATAAATAATTAAAAAAATCCCCTATGTCCCTTAGTTTCTGTGGCTGTTGGCTTCTCTCATATTGATAACGAGCCCCTCATTCCCCTCGCTTGTTTGCTTAATTGCTTAGCGAGGGCCTCGGTTCTGGCAGCCTTGACGTCATAGGAAGCTTAAGAGGGTTCTCACACAGCTTCCACCCTCGCCGTTCGATGACGTTCTACGTCACATCAGCGGTAACTCAGGACGTATGTCCGTAGATATTGGCGATTAAAAATGGTGCTTCTCCTCTTTCTCCCCCAACTCATACTCACCGACGCGCAAGAAAAGTCCGAAGTGCACTCAGGTCCGCGCTTCTTTGTGCGCGTGTGTGTGCACGCGTGTGTGTGCGTGCGCGTGTGCGTGAGTATGTTCGTTCGTGTGTGTGTGTGCGTGCGCGTGTGTTTGTACGCGTGTGCATGTGCATGTGTGTGTGTGCCTGAGTGCGTGTGCGCCAGTGTGTGCTTGCCTGTGTGCGCGTGTGCTTGTGTTATTAACCCGGTACCCCATTCGTAAATGCGATGGCAGCTTGACCGCAATGTCGCCTGTTCGCCCGCAACGGAAGAGCAAGTTTTAGAAATTGAAATACAACCGCAGTTTGCGCGTTTTATGAACCGCCACCTTTCCACGTGGTTCGCGGTGGACAGCAACACGTGTATTAAGGCGTAAGCGTTTCTTGGCTCATGATTGACGTGGACGGAAGTTGCAGACAGAAGCCTGTGGACGGAAGTTTTCCGCCCGAACTGTCAATCGCAAGTTGTGTGATAGATAGATTGTGAAAGTTGTGTAAGCAGCAGTTGATAAGCAAGATATAAGTAATGAAATTGAAGACCCCCAAAATAAAAAAATAAATATGAATAAATCGTGATAATAAACAAAATGAAATATAAAAATAAAAAACACAAAAACTAGAAAGGAAAGTAAAAATATAAATAAAGAGAAAAATAAAGGGTGAAAGAGAGGAAAGGGAATGGCTTTCGCATTTCCGCTTTTAAGCAGACTTAAGTGCAATCCTGTAATTTTTTGCCGAGCGTTTAACATGCGTGTTCAGAACGCTATCCTCCAGGTACTAATGGCCAGTGATGCTATTGTTTAGGACGCAGTGCAAGGAGGGAAAAGAAAAATTATGAGAACGGCTTTTGCGCGGTCTGGACCGATGTCCAGTCTGTAAAAGCCACACCAGTGGTTTCTTACGGCACGGTGACAGGGCTTTTAACCGGTTTGCGGTATTTCTTGCTCAGATTCTGAGTGTCACCAGTCCGCAAACCCAACAGAAAGGTTTTTGAAATGTTTTGGACCAAAAACTTTTTACACAACAGCTTTGTGTAGTTACTGCAGAAAAGTTAACACAAAATACTACAAAACAACAGAAAAATTTGTCGTTACGAGAAAAGTGCAAAATATTTCGTATTTTTCCCACGATTCGCATGTTCATTTCCGACTGCGTCGTTTCATTGCCGTCAACGCCGCTTATAGTCGAAGCGTTGACACTAACACTGAATCATTCGCGGCTTAAGCTTTACATACAAAAAACTGCCTGCTGACTCTAGTGTAGGAGCCAGAGCCTCGCTGAGTACAACTGTAACATATTATCAGCATGATGAAGTGCAATCTTTTCAAGCAGTGCTGACTGCAGTCCGGCGAGAGGGAAACAGAGAGAATGGCTTCCAAACGAAACTTTTTGTTTGGGCTGACTTGCGCCTACAATGAACAGAATGACTTGGTGGTGGCGTGGAAAGAGAAATTTGTTTTTTCTAATGTCAACAAAAAATACAAAAATACAAAGCAAAACTGCTGAACTCAAAGTTCTGATCTTTCAAGCACATGCGCAGTGCCGCTGCACTGCGCACGTCAGTAAGGCAGTAAGAAAGCCGACACTCGACCACCGCGCAGGACGATGAAGTATGTCGACCATTTGCGCAAAAACTCAGCCTCGCTCATTGACAGAGCTGTCCACGCATGCTTGTTCAAAGAGGCGCGTGCGGAGGCGCTGCAACATTGGAAACATTGTTCTTTGCGGACGCCCATTTAAGGAAGCCACTCCACGCTGCCGCCACAAAACGAACATGCGCCGCCGCGGTGGCTCAGTGGTTATGGTGCTCGGCTGCTGACCCAAAAGACGCGGGTTCGATCCCGGCCGCGGCGGCTAGAATTTCTTTGGAGGAGAAATTCTAGAGGCCCGTGTACTGTGCGATGTCCGTGCACGTTAAAGAACCCCAGGTGGTCGAAATTTCCGGACCCCTTCACTACGGCGTCTCTCATAGCCTCAGTCGCTTTGGGACGTTAAACCCCATAAAACAAACGAAACAAAACAAACATGCCGACACACAAGAGCATATTTTTAAACACTTCGGGTGAACTAGTGCGCGCTTCCAGGCGGATGAAAAACATGCGTGACACTAATATCCAAAAGGTGCGCGCAGCTACACACTCAAACATTGCGTGCTGCGAAGTTTCAAGGACACCGCACTGCGGGCATCGGCCGGAGGCCGCCACGCCCCACGCCGCAAGGCGGCCTCTTGTGGGCAGGACCCGTCAGCCTAGCAGCCAGCCAAAGTCCCTGACATCTGCAGGAAGCGCAGCTGAGGTCACTTGGCGCCAGCGTGCCCGTCTCGTTTTCTGGAGTTGTTCGCGGGTCAGCTCAGCGACCGTTAGTGCTTCACACATCCTGGAGGGCGGGGTTTCATCAGCATCCAGATAGGGCACGCTGGCAGTCAACGACGCCAGTGTGCGACGCACGTTAACGAAAAATGCCGGCGGCTGCTCGGCTGCAGACCCAACCATGTGTTGTGTAAAAAACACGTTACGCGCTGTACCCAGAAAGTATGCGAGGAGTGTTCTCCCTGGATAGTCAGGATTGCGTACAAGTTCTCGTACTCCTCGCAAGGCGAGCACATTACACATGGTGCGGATGCAAGGTATACTGAACCCACCCATGTAGGAGGGAAGGCGCATAAACAACCGTGACACAAGTTCGGTTTTCCCCGCCCAAACGAAAGAGCCACAGGCCGTGGTTAGCCTGCGAGCAAACGTACGCGGCGGATTTGCGACGCGGGCGACAAAAAAACATGCGGCTAGGACTGTGGACTTCTCTATATAGCTGCGCTCTGCTATTGAAAGCCGGAAAGTTGACGCCACCGAGAGGCGTTTCTCAGCATTCGTGCGGAGGTTAGTCCATGTTTCGCGGGCTACTTCTCCGCTGGCGAGGAATACTACTCCCAGGACTTTCACTCCCTGCACCCTGCGTAGCAACTGGCGTGTTCGGTGGTCGTCGACCAGAATGTCCGTCGCTCTCGGCCGCGCTCTCTTTAAAGGGATACTGAAGCAAAATCTTAAAATTGAACAAAAACACTGAAAATAGATTCTCAGAATGCGATTACACCTAAATCTAGTCGTCACTGGCCGGCGTGACTGGCGCCCGGCCAGTCACGCGGGCCGCAAGTTGAGTCATGACAGCACTGACATCGCACAGTACACGGGCGTGTTTGTATTTTGCGTCCATCAAAACACAATCGGCGCGGCACGGATAGAGCCCGTGACCTTGGGATCAGCAGCCGAACGACAAAGCCACTGAGTCACCGTGGGAAGTGCTGTTCAGTTGTGTTGACATGTGGGGTTGAAAGAGTCAACGTTAAGGAAGTAGGTAATTTCCTTTCATTGCTAAAAGTTAACGAGCTTACATCTTTTGTCAACATCGCAGAACTTAGCAAGTACTGACAGTGGCAAAAAGACAATTTTCCCGTCGCTAGTGCACCAGTAACAAAAAAAACGAAAAAGGAAACGCGGAATGAGATCTCTGTTTCGAAAAGGTCGCAATGTGCAGCAGCGAGTTACTGCAAATAAGATCAACTTATGCGCAAAAAAAAAACGAAAAAGAATCATCGATTCGTGGTTGCGAAGTGGTTTATTTAAGAATAAAGTCCGGCTACTTGATGCTTTTGATTCACAGACTGCGACATATTACTAGTGCTAAAACACACACAAAGACAGCGAGCAGGAAGAGCGTCGCGCGTCTGTCCTGTGTTTTTCTGCTCGATGTTCTTTGCGTGTATTTTTAAGCTTCTATTATGTCGCGGTCTGTGAGTGCTTAATTTGTGGCAAAGAACGCCATTTGAACCGTTTCACTTCTGCTTCGAAGCTTACATCAGCCCATCGGAAAAGGAGATGACAGCAAAATTACCATGTTATGCTCTACACAGCAAAGATTATCATAAAAATACGAGCGGAGTATACCCAAACAACATACCGGCTTCGTATCCTATAGGATTTTCTTTTCTACACCGAATTGTACGCAGCGGTCAACCAGTGAGATGCGCGCTCAGTTCCCATTCCAGAGATCATGAGTACGATTACTGCTATAGTCATGCCTGGCAGTTCCTGTTTCGTTTACGGTCAGAGTCATGCACGGAGCCACCCAGGCAAATCAAATTTCACGACAGGAGTGGCAGTCAGTCCTGAACGTCTGTTTGAAGAGCGCCCATATTGGAATATTCCGCTTCATCAGTGATTACGTTTCCACGACGGCCGTAGAGTACCTCGCGAACAAAGTGACATGCATAGAGAGCCTTACGCATCGCTCTTTCTTTGTTAGCGTTACACGCAGCGACCGAAGGCGTATCGGTTGTGGAACGGATGACTCTCGCTTCGCCAAGCGCCGCTATGTTTCCACGCCTTGAGAGGGCCAGACTGGGGACCGCTAAGGAGCTAGGTGGAAGCCCCACTAGACTAGCGAAAATTCTCCCGCTTTTTAGTTATTTCCCTGCAAAAGTAAATTAACCCACGCTTTGTGCAACCAGCAGAAAGGTTTCTCGGCCCCATCGACAGCGGAAGGGTCCTTGTGCACTCGAAAACGCGTCGTGCGCTGAACCGACGAACTAGTTAAGACGGCGACAAGCGGCTCGCAGCCGACGCGCTAATACAGCGGGCGACAACGAGGCTATGCTCGGAGGCTGGATGGCGAATAGTCGTGCCGAAAGCTACGCGCTGGGACGTTCGCCTTTCATTCCGGCTCGGCGGTACACTACGCTTTGCAGCTGAGTGGAGAGGCGAGCAGAACTTTTTGCATGCATGCGTGGAGTTTAGACGGGCCCATGGAAACTTCATAGTTCATTCGGAGTCTCCACGTTGAAAAGGGTAGAATCCTGAATCACTATCACCATCCTATTTTTTACACTTGCATACAGTAAAGTTTTGTATAACAAAGTACGCAGCAGTTATACCTGTTCTCACAACTTGGAAGCTAATGGGAAGACCAAATTGAGTAGAGGAGAGCTGTCGCGATGGCTCAGTGGTTATTGCGCTCGTCTGCTAACCCGAACGACGGGCGTTCGATCCCGGCTTTGGCGGTCGAATTTCGATGAAGGCGAAACTCTAGAGGCCCATTTAGTGTGCGATGGCAGCGAACGTTAGATCCCCAGTTGGTCGAAAGTTCCGGAAACCTTCACTACGGCGTCCCTCGGAGACTGAGCCGCTTTGGGACGTTAAACCCCATATAAACCAAACCAATGAGTTGAGTACAGCGCAGCGAACTATGGCAGGAAAGATGATAGAAGTCAAGTTGAGTAACCACTTGAGCCATGCGTGCCGACGCCGCCGACGCTCCAAGGTTCGCGGGAAGCGCTGCCGGCCCAGACGAACTGGAAGGCGCGCACCGCAACATCCGCTCTCGAGTAAACCCGAGTCGCAGCGACGTTCGCCGGAATGTGCGGCTGGCCCAGTTGCTTGCGTCTACCCTTGACCGCCGCCGGCGCATTCGAAGGGGAACTCGTGCTTGTAAGGTTAAAAAGGAAAAGTACAAAGTGGGTTAGGGAACTAACGCTAGTTAGTGATATCCTAGTCGATATCGAAAAAAGAAGAAATGGGCAAGTCAGGCCATGCGTTGCGAAGGCAAGGTAACCGATGGTCCTTGAATGACGGAGTGGAATCCAAGAGAGGGCAGGCGTGGCGAGGGGCTGTGGAGTGCGAGGTTGGGTGTTGAGATTAGGAAGTCCGCGCGGTAAGATGGCCGTAGTTGGCATAGCAGGTGGTTAATGGAAGGCTATGGGAGAGTCCCTTCAGCGCACGTAGTTAAGCTGATGATGGTGGTAGTGAAAGGAATCTACGGAGTTGTAACTTTTTTAAAACGCATAATGTTTGCGCCACCACGTTTATACCGAACGACAGCTTAATTCATTTGAGAACAGTCTGAACCCTAGCAGTGCAAACTTATTGAATTAGCGCCAGAGATTGAATTAGCGCTCTGGCAAAATTACTTCGCGCTTGAAACAGGAATATTTAAAGAGTCCTTTCTAGAAACATTATTACTCTAGCTCTCGGACTATTGTTAACACCCGAACAAAATTTTTTGACGGCTTGATGTTCAACAAGTATGACAATTTCACCAAAATGTGCTTTCCGAAGTTCGCTGCGGTGTCAGGCTGAAAGGCTAGCTAGCGGCAAAAAAAAAACGTCTTGTGGGTGTGGCACGATGGTAGTCATTTGCACACGCGCACTCTGAACTTCTGCATGAACTTCTGACGCATAGGCAGTTAGTGCTGCATTTTCATTACCACGCAATTATGAGTCATCACCCCTCAGAGCGTGGAGGTGTATTCATGCTTTCTGTTGTGCTTTGAGTCTCTTTGGCGAAATATCAGGATAAAGCACTCCGACGTGAATAGCGGTTCTCACGATGTGGCCGCATTTGGATACAAATTAAGATCTCTACTGACCGCCACACGGAAATTCGTCATGAGTAAAGGCAGTGGACTGTTGAAGGTTCTTTAAAGCTGAACAAAAGGCGCACCACCAGATGAAATTATCAGCTCTAGAATATTGATGCCTCTTGTTTGTTTGATATAGGCAAACATAAAAAGAACTGTTTTCGTTTACTATTGTGATTGGCCACCAGAGTAATGCACGACTCTATCGACCATGGCCCATTGTTACCAAATACTGTTTCCTGTAAAATTAGGATTTATTCGCTGAATTTACGGCGTTTTTATGTTCTAAATAAATTGTGTGTTCAGTGGTGTTTGTGGTAACGGTTGAAAAAAATGCTAGTGTTGAAGGGCATGTGTTGCGCAAGGATTAATAAGTACCGTTCCAAAATAAAGTGTCCTGTGCCGGGAAGAGCCGCAGAAGCGAACACGATTCATCCACACTCATCATCTTCTTGTCCCATCGCTTACCAGGCTGAATATTGTGTGGCCGTGAATAGGCCGCGTTGCCCTTTTTGCGCGCTATCGTTGTGGCCTGGTTTGAGTTGTGTGTCATGTATTTTCGCACTGTGGCCGAGCGCAACCCGTTTGCTTCTGTTCACTGTAACGGTAGCCGCCCTGAAAGCAAGGGCTTACGAACCGTAAGTAAAGTATATCTACTCATACGTGTGATCCTGACTATAGTGCCGGCGTTTAAGGAGGACGCTGGGGATAGTAGGAACTTCCTCCTGGTTAATCATTTCCTTCCTCCACTCTCGTCTTATCAGGACCATGAACGCTTCCTCTGCTCTAGACCTCTCAAATTTGGAGATGCCGGGCAATGTCCGTGAAGTGGGAGCCGTGGCTGTGTGGTCGCTGTCGTCCTGCAAGCCTGGTAAGCTATGAGGCAACTCCCGACCGTCAAGAACGGGGATTCTGATGTCTCTTGTCAACGCACTTTTTCGCAGGATTCGGCGTCGATCAGCTGCGAGACAACTGCCGTGATACATACTGGCAATCAGACGGGGTCCTACCACACGAAGTCAATATTCAGTTTGAACGCAAAACGGCAATACAGGCGATCGATATCTACGTCGACTACTATCGCGACGAGAGCTACACACCCAAAAGGTACTTGGCTATTGTCACTCTCATTGACATAACTAGTTTGCGCTGTTGCAGAGAACGCAGAAAATTTTTCGTAGGGTACGTGGGTTTCCGGCTTTTTGATGTCAAGAACAAGTTGGCAGACGTCTATTTGGTGTTCAAACGGTTCTCGTCCGGGAGTGCTCGTGCGGCCATCTTTCTCGTCGACTTCGAGTCCAAACGCGATGCTGCTTTGACTCATTACCACGATGCGCGGCTTCACTTACAATGGTTTAGTGCATTAAATGGCCTCGTCGAAACGGCGTTTTCTTCTCGCATTACTTCGCTTCTGCGTTGCATGTCATATCGATGCCTCTGGAACCATATCCAGGGTGCACGCGGTCACACGTTCCAAGTTCCTGTTATTTTAATGCTGCCACATCATTCAATTTCTTCCGGCATAGATTTTACCAGGAGACTGCTGAGGGTATTGCACCCGCATTCACCGCGCGTGAAGATGCGCGGCCGCTACGTGCGGGAACAGAGCTGCGTCAACGTGCTCCCATGGTTCTCTACTAGCGTGAAAATGAGTTTTTTACCGTGATGTTTAGATAGGCGAACCTGCATGCCTACCACTGTACAAGAGAGGATGAATGTTACTGTGTGTGGGAAACAAAAAAATGTTTAGTGCTGAAGGTGGTGTAAGATTTAAACATGAACCGTGCCCTAATGACTGCTGCCCCTCTTTTTTTTGCCCGCCGCAGCGGCTCACACACTTTGACATTCGGTAGCTTATATCAAGATCGCGCTATGGAATCCCGCGGCCGCATTTCGCTCGAGTCGGAGTGGAAATGCAGAGTGGCCGTGTGCTATTCATGTGAGTCCATGTTGAAGAAGCCAGGCGGTAGAAATTACGCGCGCGCATTACTCTGGAGCCCTCCTCTAGAAGCTATATACTAGAGACCCCGCCTTCTAAAGAACGGTTTCGCAAGCCTTGGTCGCCCGACTGGGGACAAATCCAGTCTTCCAAAAACACGGTTTTATTCTTGATAGAGGAAAGCACCTTGCAAGGACACAACATTGGGCAGCATTACAATTTAAATATAAACATATTTTAAACTTTTCGTGTCTAAGAAACAATCGACCATACAAATATTCTCAAAACAAGCTAAAAATTTACAGTTTAAAGAAGGAATATGCACTGTTCATGCATCTTTCAACATATAAACGAAGACCCAAACAGAAATCAAAGAGCAGAAGTTGTAATGACAAAGCAGCAACACAGGGAATTGAGGGACGATTTTATGGGAGGGACAATTTGAGCTCATTCGCAGTGGCAGCTTGAAGAAAGCTTGTGTATTTTACTAAGATGATTTTCACTGTTCTTCACATTATACATAGGCTACCGCACAATCCAGAATGTGTTTCTTCGCACAGTAGACCTCTCAATAAGGTCGTCTGTGGTGTCACTGGAATTTGTTTTGTGGGCGAGCTCTTTGTGTCCATGGAGAAGTGCTATGTTATTTAATCGAGCTTGTCCTATTATTCACCTGAGATATGTTCTGACGCGACAGAGGCATGAAAACGATCTCAGATGTGCATGACGTGATAGTCAAAGCAATTTTGACAAGCTTAGCCACCTCGGCAAAAGATCTCGCAGCCACTCACAGTTATCGCCAGAAAGCATCTCAACAACGTCCTGAAATGTCTTCAAGGGTACATTGCGCTGACAAGCAATATCTGTGAGCATACTACGGTGAAGGTTGAGCCATTCAGGCTCAGGATCTTGCCCGTAGTATTTCAACACGTGCGTGCTTTCACCATTTCCTGCGAAAACTGCTGAATCTCTGCCATGTGCTGCCACGTATCTTGTGGATACGTGTCATTTGGCGGGGAATGTACCTTGTCCACCACCTCGTAGAGCCGCTAAAGGTACATGTCCGCAAACCAAGGAAATACGTGAGGTAGAGATCCCTCGTCATATTGTCTTGGAGTCTCTCCTTTGCTGTTGTTGTTGTCCTCAAGAAGCAAATGGGGCGTACTTATGGCGGGGGATTGGCCACGACACAGGCGGCAACTGACAGGTGCTGGAAATGTAAAAAAATGAAATAAAATTAAATAAGAATTACATAGGCAATAATAAAAAAGAATAGTAATAATAATAATAATAACAATCAGTAAATAACTAAAAACGAATTCAGATTTTGTGATTTAGAAAAACAAATCAAATATTATGAGATAAGTGACTCAAAGAGGGAACGGAGCTAAGCGTGCCATGTTTAGAAAGCTTTGGTTACAGAAAATTTTTAACGTGAGAAACAGTATAGGATGGCAGCCGTTTCATGTCTGTCAGAAAAATTTCACTGGCGGAGAGCAGATTCCAGTTACTGTGCCAAGAAAAGGAAGCACGAAGACAGAACAACCCTGGCAGACAGACTTAGACCGAGCTGTCGTAACGGGTGCTCTAGCAGGCGCCTCGGTAAAGAGGAGAAGCGGCGGAAGGTCAACAAGAAGTGATCTATCATTTCGGGTTCAGCGCAGAGCGGACACAACGGGGAGACCGCAGACCAGATATATGAAGGTAGAAGTTTAATTGAGGCACGAGGAGTCAACGTAGACGCGACCTCAAGGTTGCGCGATCGTCATCTTTTACAGCGCCACGGGTAGAGAAGTTGTTGGAAGTTGGGAGAGGAGGTCACTGCTGATGCTGCAAATTTTTTCAAGAGAAGGTACCTGCGAACCGTGGCCGCACTAATATTTGCGCAGGGTGGAAGGAGATACTCGACTGGGCCTTGAAGAGATGCCTGCGCAAGGACATCAGCAACCTCATTTAAATAAATTCTTCTGTGTCCAGGCTCCCAAACTAAACGTGATGAACACACTTGGGGTGTTACCAAGCGTTTTGAGTAAGCGGAGTGCCTGAGATTCTGTAGACGCGGTTATAGATGAACACAGGGATAATGAATGCGTCGTAATTATGAAAGAAGACTGAGAGCTGTTTAATTTGCGCAAGGCCAAAAGTACTGCTAAAAATTCGGCCAAATAAATGCGCATGTAATCAAGAAGGTGGACTGAGGACGATCGGTCAAGGAAGAGAGAAAAAATGCCAACAACCCGCCTTTTGTTCCTACTGTGAGGCGTCTGCCACAATGAGTACATGAGAGTTAAAGCGCATCAAGTAATCCTGTAATAAACCACTGAGCAAATGGAAAGGAATTAATTTTGCATGTTTTGGAAACATGTCATAAAAGACAATCTGAATAGACGTAGAATTGGTGCACACCGGAAGTATGTCCGAAGTGCATACATTTAAGTCGTTAAGGAGAGATTGCACAAATCCGTGGAGTATCGAAACGAGACCAACTTTCGTTGAAAAATGGCCTAGGCTGACGAAGGAATATGAAATTTGGGGCATGAAGCGACAAATCGCACATTTTTACAAAGGTTTGGACTGTACAGAGCCAAAATCTTGAATGCAAGGATGGAATATACGTGCTTCCAGGTACAAAACGGAATTAGCGACAAATTTTGGAAGACCTGGACAGAGGCGCAACCCCTCCCGCTCCAAGATAAGAAGGCGGCGAAGTTTATACGCAGGCGGCACAGAGAATAAGCCACAGCCGAACTCCAGTACTGGGCGGAAGTACATTCTATAACCCACCAGAAGCGAGTGCCTTCTCATGCCGGAACGAACGTTGCTCAGCCTGAGCAGCATACCGACTGCTCGGACTCCTTTCGCAATGTGCTCTATATGCGCCCGCCAGGAAAGTGAACGATGATAAATTACTCCGATGTATTTTATACTTTGCACTTGACAAATTACATGGCGCCGCTAAACAAAGGAGATATTAACTAGATAAGGGAGCGGAATAACCAATAAAGCACATTTAGTGACATTAAGGGACAGGTTAATGTTCCCTAAACATTGGTCTAGGACATTGAGGTAAGACTGTAAAGACTAGTACCGAGAGTATATGTCACGCTCGGAGGCAAAAAACGCGATGTCAACTGCATATACATAGGTTGAAACCTTATAGCTGCAGGGAATACTCCTTAGTAAGATGTCTAAAAGTAGAGGGGACAGGACCGCACCTTGGAGCACACCTCTCGCTTGTCGAAATCTGCTTGAGGAAACATTTCAGTTCAGTTCAGTTCAGTGCATTTATTTCAGTCATGTACAATGGCTGAGGAGAAAGGAAAAAAAGCCGCGCACGCGGCTTGACAAAGCTCCCATCTCCCGTAGCGGCTTGGCACAGCGATGACAGACAGCAGTAAAACAATAACAAGAGAATGCATGAAATAACAAATATGTACAATATCTTCATAACAGATCACCAGAATAGTCTCTGTACTGTTACATCCACACAAATGATAGTTTAATGACAGCACATGGATACTTTGTTTATTATAGAGTTGGATATCATTCGTTCTTTTGTAAGAACATATTTCTGACAGCGTTATATGAAACGGAAAGAATGGATAGATTAGTGAAAGTGTTTCTATTGAAGAAAGACGGTAACACATACCTGAGAGTTTGAAAACCGTAATTTGTGCGTGGACAAGATACATACCAATATTCGTAGTGTCGTGTGTTGTGAACTGCGGTATTTTCCCTGTAGATTCGCAAGGTGAGCAAAAAATGTGGCGTCACTATGTACCTGAGATTTGTACTGCTGAATTACACGGTACTGATGAATAACCCTTGCATCCATAATGCGGTATTTCGCAAATAGAGCACTCGTATGTGCTAAGTATGTAGCACCCGTATGTGCTAAGTATGTAGCACCCGCAATAACTCTGACTGCATATTTTTGTAATGTTAAAACCTTCTGAATATTAGTTTGCGTCGTAGTACCCCAAAGCAAATGACAATATTTAACATGAGAGTCAAAGCGGGCATGATACATAACAAGTTTTGTCCTAGTAGGTATCATGCACTTTAACCTTCTGAGTATGCCGACAACGCGAGCTAGCTTACTCTCCATTTGCTCGATGTGGTAGTCCTATAACATAAATTCATTGAAGTGAACACCAAGTGTTTTTACGACATTAGTTATTTCTATCATATTACCACCCAATACTAAATCTGTATGTACAGCCCATTTGACATTTTTAGCTCTAAAAATATCGCCTTTGTTTTACGTGTGTTTATTAGTAGGGAATTTTTTTCAGACCATGAGTTAAGTTTAATCAACACGCTGTTAGCCTTTTCTACTATATCATTCGCGCTGGTGCCGGACAGAAATAAATTAGTGTCGTCAGCGTAAATTACGTATTCTGTTTCGGAGTCAATCTATACTAAATCATTAATATATACATTAAATAATAAGGGACCAAGGATACTTTCTTGAGGTACCCCATGCTTTATTTTATTATAAGTAGAGCGATGATTATCAATAGAAACGTACTGATATCGGTCAGTTAAATAGCTGGTGATAAGAGATAGTGCCTTGTTCCGGACACCGTATGCAGAAAGTTTCAGAAGAGTTTCGTGATGAATCCTATCGAAGGCTTTGGAGAAGTCTATGTATATTCCAAGGGTTATTTGTTTACATTCAATGTTATTTAGGATTATTTCTTTTTGCTTCAGGAGAGCCATTTCAGTAGAGGACTTAGGTCTAAATCCAAACTGTCTTGGATTTATCACGTTGTATTTTTCAAGAAAATTGGGAAGTCGTAAATGTATTGCTTTTTCCAAGCCCTTAGAAAAAAATAGGCAATATTGACACTGGTCTATAATTACCAAGATCGTTTTTCGAACCACCTTTATAAAGAACAACTACTTTTGCTATTTTCATGTCCGAAGGGAAAATGCCGGTAGTCAAAGACAAGTTGTAAATATAAGTTAAAATTGGGCAGATAATGTCCAAGACGTACATAACAGGTTTCATTTTCAGTCCAAAAGCATCTTCACTGTTTGTATTGTTCATGCCTTTATATATATAAAGCACCTCATTTTCGTCACAACATGTTATAAAACCACGAGCTGATGGGTGAGTTGGCTATTCATTGTTTGATTGAAGCAGCGCAAGGCCGAAAGCCAAACAAGAGAGCAGAGAAGGATCAGCGCTGTGTTGTCCGTTTCTTTCTCTGCTCTCTTTGGCTTTTGGCCTTGCGCTGCTTCAAACAATGTTATAAAAATACTGTTACTTGTATAATTAGTAATGTAATCCAATGCCATATTGTTGTGTTCACTATCAACAAGTCCACTGAAATAGCTAATAAACTTATTTGCGAGTGCAAGTCCGCCATAACTAATGCCTTCCATTGTAATACTGTCAATTGCATTTGTAGAGTTAGGGTTCAAGACTCGATTCAACCTATTCCAAACTTTTTTTTGATCGGTCAAACCAGCGAACATGTTAAGGTGATAAGCATTCCTAGCTTTTCTTAAAGTTAAGTTCAGGTTGTTTCGGTACCTCTTGAACGTCGCCCACGATTCTGGACTGCGACTTTGTAAGAATTTCTGATAGAGGGAATTTTTCCTGGCAATCATTCGAAGAATATTCGAGGTAATTCAGGCTTTACGAGCTCGTTTTGGTTTCTTTACATCTTTGTACGGAAAACTGTTACGATATATACAAGCGAATATCTTCAGAAAACAACTAAACGCTATGTCAGCAGTCAATGCAGCAAAAACTGGTTCCCAGATGACGTTCATTATTTTGCGTCGAAATGTTTCTAACGTCGTTGAGGTGATCTGTTGTATTTTTACATTTGTTTGTTTACAGTTTGATTTTAATACAGGCACACTATTACATACGATGTAAACAGGCAGGTGGTCACTAATAGCATAATTAATAACCCCGGTTGAGAGCACATAAGTTGCGTTATTTGTAATCAGCAAATCAAGAAGTGTTGCCGTAGTGGGTGTTATGGGTGTAGGTAATGCCACAACGTTTACAAGACAATATGATTCCATTAGTAATAATGGTCGTGACTTTCTGGGTGTATTTTCATGCATATCGACATTGAAATCACCACCTATATATGCAGTGTAATTATATTCAGTGGAAAATTGAAAAACATGCTCCATATATTGAAAAAAGTTCTCAACATAACCATTTGGGGGGCGATACAGAACAGTGAAGAGGGACTTATTGCTACAAACTGAGAGCACCTCATAATCAGGTGCAACCGAAGTAATCTCATGAACCCTTTCACACTGAACACTATCAAGCACAAACGAAGAAACGCCTCCACCTCTTCTGCTTGTTCTGTTTAGGAAGTAAGACTGGTAGTTGAGCAGCTCAGGACAATCAACTTTGTCTTTGACCCATGTCTCAGTAAGCATTACCACAGAGAACATGAATTTAAACTGTTCAAGGAATGCACGTAACATGTCATGTTTATCGCGAACAGACTGAATATTCAAACATAGCACTGAAAAATGGTTAGACTGACCCTGAACCTCATTATTAATATCATTCGGAGAGAGGTAAGTATCCCTCATATAGAAGGAACTGATTACAATCAAGAGCAGTGACTCACTCCAACAGCTGCCTCAAATCGTCATCGCATCGAATCACGTGTGCCAGTTCCCCGTTCGCCTTTCGTACAAGCACTTTGTTGTTCCGGTGCCAGGTATACTTGTAGGCATTCGCATCAGCCCATTTCTTCGCAGAATCGAGAAGCGTTCTGTTCAACCGAGTCAGGTTTTCTATGATAGAGACCTCAGAGTCAGACGTTCTGAGTGATTTGCCTTTCAAAAACCATTGATCTCTGAGCTTCTGGGAAGTGAAACGAACTAGAACACCTGGAACTTTGCCTTGTTTCGCGGGAAGCCTGTGTGCAGCATCCACATCGCCCTCACACAGCTCAGGAAGCTGAATTGAGTGGGCCACATAATTTACTTTTTCAAGCAAATTCTCACCATCTTACTCCGAAATGCCATGGAATACCAAATTTTGTCGTCTACTCCTCCACTCCAAATCGTTCACAGTGACCTTCAGATGATTCACTTCCTCAATGTTGCTACAACTTTCAAGGACAACAACTCGCTTTTGAAGTTCCTTAATCTCTGCCTCTTGTCTGGCCTTTGTTTTTAACACTTCATCATATTTCTCAGACATTATATTGATCGACTTGTCAATACTGTCAACTTTTTCTGGAAGATGTTCAAGTTTCTCAAGTCTCGCAAGGATAGCACTGAGAATGACAGGTATATTGACTTCGTCTCGCTCCTTGCCGCCTCCCGCCCCTCTCAGGCGTGACGAATAGCATGTGCCACATTTCCAGACCTCGAAAAAGCCTCAACCTTTCCCTTCGCAGCAGCTTCTGACACCCCAGAGCATTGCGGTTCTGGAATATCATTGGCGTGAAGTTCTAGAGGCTCTCTTAGATTACTTTCTGCATCAGCTTAACCATGCACTGCCAGTCCATGGCATCCATGGCACGCAAAGTACTGCAATCAAGATGATGTCGCTATCAGTGCTTTACTTGCGTGTTTCATTTCCTTTTGCTTCCCAATTACACAAGCAGATACTACGTTCACCCTCGCATTGATAGCTGCGGGTCCGCTCATGGCTGCATTATGCAGATTCGAGCCCTCATGGCTCTTAAATCTTTTAAGAGTTTTCTTGCAGTTACGAAAACTAATCGTCAGAAACATCAATTGAGAGTCCTTATCCTTGGAAGTATTTAGCCGAAATATGCTCACAGCACAAGCAGCGCGACAGGTCCCACAGAATACCTACTCCACTGACGCGTCATAAACAGCCATTCGCACGCCTTTTTCCAGGTTGGTTGTTAACGTCGCCCTGTTGTGCTTTACCAATAAGCGGCTGCATCCTCACGAGCAGTTTGCATGCGTGCGTAAGCAGTGGTTACAGTGGCAGATGTCGAGCCTGGGCAGCTAAGGCAAACCTCGGTATGTTGAGACGAGCTCGTTGAAGGTCCCGCGCAGGGTGAACTGGGTGTCCTTTCGTCGCTCTCTTCGGGAGGTTTGTCCTTCCTGACGAGATATCTGTCCATTGTTCACTGTTTTTCACGACTTCCTGAATATGCAATACCCAGAAGGAAATGAGCGCCGAAAGCGACACAAGAAAAAAGAAACACCGATCGCTTATTTCTGCTAAGTACCGCTGTCTGTACGGACATTGAACAAAGAGTTCACTCCCAGTGATAGCGTTGGCATAGCTTTCAGTCAGCAAAGCAGAAGCGACGTCATTCATCCACGGAATAAGCAGCAGTCGCTTGTCGGTTCTCAGCTATTCCGACAGGCTCAGCTTTACAGAACATGTGCTACTTGAGCCACCTACCGGCTAGTGGTAACGAGACGGCCCCAGCCCCCCCCCCCCCCCCCCCCTTCGGAGTCGGAGTCGGATGGCCACCATCATCCGCCAGCTGCGAACGAAACTGGTCACGTTTCGTAAACTTGCCTACAAGGCTTCGCTACAGGCTTTCAGGAGAATTTGCTCGAAAGCTTGTGCTTGTACAGTCGAACGTACCTGTGGACATAACTTCAGCCCATGCTGCTGCGTGTAGTGCTGCATCCAGCGACAGTGACTCCGAGTCCGAAAGCAACTGGCTTATAGGTCAGCTTTCATGTTCTGTTTCTCGGTGGAAAAAACAAAGTTCGTTTCACAAACATGACATTTATATGTGCATACTAGCCTGAACTTCGCAGCATTATTACTCTATGTTTTCGCCGTGTTTAGCAAAATTTCCAATTTTTCATGAAAGAAAGCCTGAAAAAAGTTTTTTTTTCAAGCCGTTCAAAATTTCCTGAAATTCCAGGCAGAACGTCCGAAATGCTTTGGCATCAGCTACTGCGCCGTGCATTTGCGATTGAAGTTCACTTTTCGCTTTTTAAAACAATCATAGCTTCAGGATGCTACGGACGGAGAAAAAGTTTAATCTATTTGTCGTAACGCTGACAGCTTATCCTGGCGAAAGTAGAGCTACGACTTGAAAGCTATTGCTACCTGGCCGATTCAAAAAATGCCTTCTGGGTAAGATTTACCATGCCTTCTGTATTTCATTCTCCCATTTTACTCAACATGACTGAACCGCAAACCAACATAGCATAACTTCTTACTAACTACATATACCATCTGATTTCATATTTCCCCAAAGCAGTTTCAGTGCCTCTTTCGGTATGTTTCAGCGTTGTCGTTAAAAGACCAAAAGGATTCTAACAAGCCACCACAGCCTTTCGTCGCAATGCCAACGCCGATGTACCACACTCTCTGTGGCTCTTTTTAAAACCATGCGCCTGCAGTGGCTCCATGATGAACAGCGCCACAGTGAGCAGTGCCACGAACGCCGCGCTCTATGACGCGTCCATACCTGGTAGGCAGCCTGATGATCATGAGTCATGAGAGATGCAGAGCGCCGCCCCAAGAAGAAAAACAGAACGTTTAAAAAAAATGGCTGTTGTTTAGCTCTGGTTAAGCCTTGTCGAGTAGTGATAGCTACAGACCCCCGGCTGCGCTTAGGCTTCGCTTGTAGTTAGACATGTTACTAAACTTAGTGGTTTTCCACTAGACTAAGAAAGGAGAGACATTGTGGTCAACCAACGAATAAAACTTGACTGAGGGCGCAGCGAACGCCCAATGGCAGGAGCGGTGGCCGCGCGGCACCTGCGAAGAGCCGAGTTGCTGGAAAATCGAGGGCCTCTGGTGTGACGTCACAGTAAGGCCTCAGCTCAATCGGCGGCGACGGCCAAGAGGTGAAAACCTGGCGTAACGTAGCTATCGCTACGAAATTCTCTTCGTCGGCTTTCTGTCGTCAAGCGCCACTCAGATGGCACACTCCCCCACAGGAGTAGAGCAGGCGCGAAGGCTAGCCGATGGGGAGAGCAGGAAAGGAGAATAGGAGAGGGTCTTTGACAGCCGGATCGACCGTACTCGGCAGGCATTGTAAAATTAGAGGAGGCGCTGGGCGATTAAAAGGATTCTGAAACACTGCTTGAAGGAATGCCCACTGTACTTGAGGTGATTCTTTGTTCACGTATCTGCTGACTCAAGAAGGATGTCAGGAATCGGCCCATAGGAACAGGAGCTGTTCGATAAACAAATTTCAAAATACAAGAAAACAAAATGTTGCCTCAACTAGATTTTAGTGTGGTTTCCCATTCCCATTCCACTTTCCCAATGACGACATTGGGAGGGGACCAATCCAAACAGCCTATCTGAGCCCTTCGCGGAAGTTTGCACACCATAGTTGCCTGTTCCCTCTCACTCCTTGCCAAGGCTAGTAGCGTCGTTTCCATAGTTACAACCATGCGGACGCCCAGCTGGCCCAGCGATGCTTCACCGTCAGGTCGACAGCGGAGAAGAGAACATTGATCAACAGCCTTCCGTGACTTATCCGAACTCGAGCGCGAGATGCTGCGACGGAGTGACGACCTGCGCGAGTTCACAGCTCGTACCGCTACCGCCACCGCCGCGTACCATGTTTTGCCACTACGCGCTGTTGACGGGAACGTTGCGCCATCTGGAGCCGCCTCCCGGTAATCCTCCACCTATGATGCGCACTGGTAAATGTGAGACGGATTTTTTCTTTGTGTCCTTCCCTGGCACCGAAACGAACGCTTGTAAAATGCAATGACTCGATCACATCGATTCCACCAAGCCGTTCTCTCAGGGTATCAAACCGGAACCGAACCTGAACGCAAAACCGGAACCGAACCCGTACTTTTGCCGGAACCGAACCAAAACGATTCAAAGGAAACGTTCCGAACAGTTTTGGCACTAGGTACGGCCGCACTTTTTTTTTAAGCATGGCATACTTTTTTATTTTCAGACAAAATGAGATGTGCCAGCGCGTAAATTTACCCACCGAGAGCTGTCTGCACTAGGCAGTGCTAAAATGGCATCCAGTCTATGCGAGAACAAAACTGACTGAAGGAAGTCTCGGGTCTAGGAAGAAAGCTAACTTGCGCTTCTGCAATGTGCTTTCAGTAATTCGAAAGCATTCTGCGTCACACTGATGTGAAATCTTGCTTTTAACAGTGTCTATTTTTCCACATGCTTACGTATACTATCCCGGTGGAAAGAAACGCGAACAACGCGGCGCCTACGCACTTCGCTGTTCGAATTTCTTTTGATCGCGCTTCTGCCTGGGCGGTAAGAAAAAGACATTAGAGTCGTACGAGAATGCATCACAGACGACTGTGGCGTCTTTTTCCTACAACCGAAGTAAAAGTGTGGTGAAAAGAAATGCGAACAGCGGAGCACCTAGGCCACGCTCTGTTCTCATTTCTTTCCATCGCCCCTGTACACATTTAATAGAATTGTTGGTTGGGCTCTAACTCATAAAGCACTGCGTAAGAATGGCTTCCCTTTCTTTGTGTTGTGTACTATAATTATGTGAAACATAGGTGCAACAGCGCGCGTTGTGCAACAATTACTTTCGGAGGCATTCCTTGCGTCATACAGCATACATTGAGTAAGACCCCTCACGATGGCTTAGTGGCTGTGGGGCTCGGCTACTGATACCAAGGACGTCGGTTCGATACCGGTGGCGAGGCCCCATAATGATGGCGGCGAAATTCAAAAACGCGGCGGCGAAGTGCAAAATGTGAGCGCACTTTGAGGAACCCCAGCTAGTCTACGTTAATCTCGAGTCCTCGACTACAGCGTTCCTGGTGGACTCCGCGTCGGTTTGAGACGTTAAACCTCTGATATTAATACTATTATTGCAAAACAAAGGAAGTATGAATTGCTGTTTTTTTTTCAAGAATCCGAACATTGTTGCACGCGACGGAAATAAGCAAGGAAATGCTGGCTTATAGAAGCGTAGAGATACTTTGAAAAAAAAATAATGATGGCACAAAGATGTAATGCGAAAATACATACGCTCGCTGCCATGCGACAATGATTACGCCTAGACAGATGTTACCCAAACGAAATGTAACTGCGATGATATGATTTTGTGTTTTGCCGATGCGTTGAAATTGTTCCGCTTATATATATAAAAAAAGATCACTGCGACTACCCGCATTGGGGGAACGCGAAAGCATTGACGCCTGTGCCACACTTGTCTATCGCCTCTCCTTGCTTCACTTGCGACTGTTTGCCTCTGTTTGCTTCACTTAGCACTCTTTGCCTCTTTTGCTTCACTCGGGACTCTTATCATTTTTTTTACTTTCACATCAATTAACTCTTTTAAGGCGGAAGCCTTTAATGTCTCATCGTTGTAAGCAGGAGTTGTCGACAGATATGTCACGCTTTTCAAATGGTCGAAACGGTCGTGACGTCACAGTGCGCGAATTTCAAACGGGCCAATTGTACTTCGGCTAGTAACCATGCAACCAATTGAAGGGATCGTATAGTGATGCTCCAAGTAAGAGGGACTGAGTTTAGTTAATTGCATAATTACCCAATTAGCATAATTAACTTTTCTAGTCAGGCCATATAAATAAATAAAACCGAGTAGGAAACTGGTCGAGCTCAGGAATCGAACCCCAGTCTTCGGAGTGCGAGACGAGCATGCTATCCACTCCGCCATGCCAGCTCGATGGTTTGGAGTGAACAAAGGCGCGTCTAGTGAATACGGTGTCTTCGCTCACTGCCATCCTCCTCCCTTCCCTTCCGGCGAGGTTTAGGTGTCCACCAAGATATGAGAGACAGATACATTTCCTTTCCTCAAAAACCAATTTACCGACGAGCGAGGCGTAGAACCGAATGGGCGAAGGCGTTCTGTGGACTCCCTGGCAGCGTTGCAAGACGCTGTCGCATTCCACTCTTAGAGGCGAAGCTTACATCTTAACCACACATCAGTGACCGCACTTAAGGTCAAAAAAGTGCCCCCATAAATTTTGACGGGTGTCCACCGAGATATGTGAGACAGTTACTGCGTAATCTCCTTTCCTCAAATGTTAAAAACTGAATGTTAAAAACTCGCGTTCGGTATTTAATTTTAACAGACCTTAAAACAATTCTTGATAGCAGGCAGTTGACCATTAGTTTCTTTGTTTCTTTCGTTTTTTTATCTTCCTTTTTTCTTTTTCTTTGTAGTCTGTGTTCCTTAGTTTGCGTTCTTTGTCTACAAATGTTTGTATTGTGTCTTAATTTGGTACCATCTTTCATTCTTAAAATGCTGCGCTTAATTTACTTAACTCAATGTTATTATGAACAGGAGGTCCCCTTTCAGTCATTCGACTAGGGGACCTCCTTCTGCATATCATTGTACACTGCTCAAATGATTCACTAATAAAAAAATTCTGATTCTGATTCTGACAATTTTAATTTTCTTCACTGCGGGCCCTCTTTGTCTTTCTTCTTTCACTCCCACTTCCTCCCTTCCTCTACGGTGCGCTTCAGGTGTCCACCGAGATGACAGAGAATTACTGCGCAATTTCCTCAAAAAGCGTTGCGTTCAAATGGCAAGGCATCGCTCCGAACGGGTCTTGGCGTTCCGTGGACTCCCTGGCAGCGCTACAACACGCTGTCCCGTTCCACTCCTAAAGGCGAAGCTTAAGCGTCTTTAATTAGCAGTTAATTAATATTCAGGCATTAATCAGTAATTAGCCATTAATCAGTGAGTTGTCATCACTTGGTAATTAATACTCAATTATATGTGACGCCACCAGTGCCACAGAGGCAGTCAAAGTGGTGCGGAAAACGCTTTCGCCTCTACGCACTTTAGACAGTCAAAGTGCCCCCTGAATTTTTTAACCTGGTTTACTCTTTCTTTAAGTCTTTTTTTGCTTCATAATATTTCAACGTCCGAGCCCCTTTTGATGTGACGTCCATGGCTTTTTTGACGGCTTTTTGTCTTTTTGTCTCTAATTACTCCATATGAACCATAGCTCTTTTGTTTGATTAATTACGTTGATTAATTACCTTCTAATCTATTTCAAGCCTTCATCAGACTTAACCGAATACTTCGCATCAGCCAAATTCAGCACGCAGCGGGTTTTGTCATCCTCTATCTCATAAAGTCATTATTTTACACCTAACTCTTTACGGAACGTTGCAAGGCCTGCGGACGTGTTTCGCGTCCACTTTCATCTGACACGAAACCCCGAACATAGCCAAACAATGCTTTCGCATTAAAAATGCAACTCGCTAGTGGGCAGGTTCGCTACGCTGTTCTCGGACTGCTGTATGTTAAATTCTCTGACCGGTGGCCTACATCTATCTGCCTCTTGTTGCCGCACATGATGGAAGCCAGCAGTAACCGAAACTAAGCAGCCCGGGGGATGTATTTTTTTCAATAGTTTATGGTGTTCATCTAAGGCAGCTTAATAGAAATTATTTTTAAATGCAAATTACTAGCACAGCCGCTGGTGCGATCCGAACCCACGACCTCCGAATTTCGCGTCCAGTGCTCTACCAACTGAGCTGCGGCGACGGCTGCCTAATCTTCTAATTTTGGCGACACTTATGCGTAGTGTAACGAAACCTTGAGAGTCCTCACCAGTGCAGTCCTTGTCCTTAGCGGTAGACGTAGTACGTCTTTTGGCACGAGTGCAACGTGGGAGCATGATCGAACGGCGAGGGCGGAAGCTATGCGTGGACCCCCACTCCGGGTAGTTTGTGTCCGAGACGACAGGCTTACGCTTGTTGGCGTTCTTTCGTAAAACACTTTGGCGGCGGCATACGTGAAGCGTTCACAAAAATGCACCTCAGCTGCATCAGCTGCAGGCGGATGGGGGAGGGGTGTGGAAGTGAAGATGGTTGAAGATGTAATATATAGCGCCGCACTCATGCGCCTTTTCCTGCGTGCCTTGTCGTAGTCAGCGTTGTCAGCGTAACTAGTTGTCTAAGTAGTAGAACGAATTAAACTCCACACCTGGAAGGTGGCTGCCGCGGGAAGATCCCGGTAGGTAGCTAGCAGAGTAACAAGCCACCTGCCAGGTGGCGTGTTATGTACACACACGCCACCACAGGTGGCGTCTGAAAAGTTGCGCTCAAACTTCGCATTACCGAAAATCGCAACCGTCTGTAAAGTTTTTTAACAGTACGTGCCCGTATGTGCTCCCACTAGATTGTGCATGCGTGTGCACACGCACAGGCCCACGCAGAAAAGAAAACAACTGCCATACTCCCAGTACGATTCGAGCCAGTGGCGGCGCAACAGAGAAGCTTCGTTTACTGATGCCTTAGCCTACTCGGCTATTTTCGAAGATTCTTTTTATTGTGGCTGTATGAAACTTTAGTAACCTCCCTGACGCTCCTTATGCCGTACTTGAACGCTTCTAATTCAGTGATCTCGGCATACGCCCTCACGCCGCCATCACTCCCTTACACCACGCACACGTGAAAAATTCAGAAGGCTCATACTTCAAATAAGGGAATAATTCAGGAGGTTCAACTTGCGCAGCATATACATTCCGAGCTAAAATGCCCTATTCTCTGAAAAGTGATCTCGGTGAACTCGTCGTTTGTGCGTGCTCATCCATCGCTCAGCTTTCGCACGCGCTAAACAGTCTTATTGGGCGTTTTTAGTGTACCGAACAAGCGCTAGCGGAGACGTATACCGGTTTACCGGCGGCCGACGCGACCGCGCTGTGACTCCGCCTGGCCCAACCCATGTCATTGGTCGTGCGCAGGAGGCGTCCGGTATACCGGTAAACGTCTCCGCCAGCACGTCTCCTGTACGCTAAAAACGCCTATTAACAAGAAAGCTTTCACACGGAACTCCGGGGGGTTTTCATCACAGGTGGAAATTCATAGTGTAAGGCGTGATCTCAATGTCTGTTCTAAGAGATTGCTGAAGTAGGCTATGTCCCAAACGAACATAGCGTATCACAACACGATACATAATTGTGTTGTTCAATTGTTTCTCGTTGCTTGCTTATGCAGCAATTCACTGATCACGCCACAAACATCCCCTTAGATCCAAGGCACGTCCAAACCCCTACGGTCCACGTTTGATCTGTGGCCTATTGAATCTACATCCGCTGAATTCGCATTAATACACCGGTGTCAACAAAGGCTAGGTAAGGCTGCAGGTATAAGCATAGAGGAATTAATGACTCATTAGAACCGTTCTCAGCTGCCTTCTGGAGAGGCCGTGCAGGTATTCTAAGGTAAAGCGAAGATTGAGGAAATGGAATGTATGAACACAAAAATAACCCCCGACTATGTACAGAAAAGAGAGATGAGCATTTGGTAACGTAATAAGCACAGCTGCCAAGAAAAATAAAAATCCTGAAACAAGTTCGTGGAGAAAAAGTGCACGACAGATTCACCAGACTCTATCAAAGTAGCAAGACATTTTGCCCACGCATAGACTGCCTTTGACAGCGCCCCAGGCAAGTCAAACACTGTTTGAAGCGCATTTGGTCTTCCTCGGGCAGTGCAGCACTTTCAACAGCGCCAACGCAACGTCGCGAAGAAGGTGTCGCAAATTTGTGTCCATAGAAATACGAAGTGCTCCCAACCAACCCAAACCTGCTTTTTTTTATCATATTTGTTCTATCACAGCAAGAGATGGCAACGGCACAGCATACGCCAAAATCTTAATCTTGCACTGTACTAGCGAAAAGTACAATTAGCTGTGTTTTTGAAGAAACTAAACTATAGGTAGTCGAGATACAGGTATATAACGCGAGTTACGAAGGCAATGTAGAACAGGTGAGGTAAATAAAATATGTTTGTTAAGCTATTGAGATACATGTTAAAGGTGCGGGGGGGGGGGGGAGGACTGGCAAGCCGATTTTGGGGTGACGGAAAGATGTCTTCTCTGTATATGCCTGCCGATACAGGACATGTTCCTGTCATGGTGGGCGCATGCGGCGGTCCTGAAGGCGTCCAATAAAGTACTCTGCGCTATATAGTAGAGCACTATACCTGCGCAGGAGCAATTCCCGACTGACGCGAGCTTCAGGAGAGAACTATTACTCGCGCGACGAGGACGCTGAAACTCCTGAAGCTGAAGGGTTTTGCAGAAGCTGTATATTTTGGGCAGCAGATATATTCTACAGCGTATACATAGTTGATGTGCACTAATTTTCAGTGCATTTTATTTCGCGGCTTTTGCCGCAAATTTTTATCTTTTTATAGCGGACACTAAAACAAAACATTTCGCATTGAGCAATATTTGCAGTTTTTATTTATACACGTTTATCATACAGAAGTGTAAACAGCACAACAACTTTGAATAAAAACCATCTACGTTCAGAATATATTGTGGTCGGAACCCGTTTGAACCGGTTCGTACCGGAACGGAATGTGGCACTGGAGCCGAACCCGGAACTGAACCCGAACCGAACCCGAAAAAATTCCGGTTCGATACCCTGGTTCTCAGATACATAGAGAGTAGCCTTTAGTGCTGTGGGCTAGGTCACATATACATGTGTACAGAGAGGCGCAAAGGCCTTCGATGCAAAACAATAGCCAGAACCCGTGGTGGTGCTTTTTTGTTTTGTTTGCTTTGCAGTGGTTTTACGTAAGGCAAACGTGTGGGTGTTGACCTAATATCAAACCCGAAAACGTGACAATACCTATCTTCATTTAATAACACAGTTCGCAGTATATTTACTGTTTGTAAAATCATCAGGCTCCCGCACAATGATGTCATATCCACTGCTAAAAACTGCCACTGTGTGGTGACACAGACCGCGCCATCAATTTGTTTTTGCGAGATACTTCGAAGATTAAAATGCAGAATATACGTGGTAAGGTTGATGCTTATAGCATCTCTATAACTCATTCTATGCAACCAACAGGCAAACCAATGCACTGAAAATGTGTTTCTGGGCCCCTATAAGCGATTGCTATTAAAGTGGGGGATAAGACGTGGTGTTGCTTTAGACTCAAGCGCAGCGATGCCGCACTGCTGGACAAGTAATCCCCGTCGCCTGTCGCTCCACAGCTGCGTTACACCAGGAAGATTGGTTTTGTGGGGTTTAACGTCCCAAAGCGACTAAGGCTATGAGAGACGCCGTAGTGAAGGGCTCCGGAAATTTCGACTACCTGGGGTTCTTTAACGTGCACTGACATCGCACAGTACACGGGCCTCTAGAATTTCTCCTCCAAAGAAATTCTAGCCGCCGCGGCCGGGATCGAACCCGCGTCTTTTGGGTCAGCAGCCGAGCACCATAGCCACTGAGCCACCGCGGCGGCCCACACACCAGGAAGAAGCTTCATGCCTAGTGGTGCGTCATCACATGGATTGGGCTGAAATTCCAGACACGCATATCTCAGAACAGGGGCGCGTTACTAAAATTTTACTAAATGGAATAGTAATTCCATGCTACTATCTCGAAGTTTTCAATAAAAGCATGCATGCTAACTGCACTGAATAAAAATTTTATTATTTCATTGAGTTAATTACTCATATAACCATGACAATTAGTCCCACAGTTTGCGCCCGCCTGACCGCGTATCGCATGTACAAAATTAACTTTTCTGTAGTGCTCTTTGTATTTCTTTAAAAAAACGCTTAGTCTGACTTGAGCACCCTCTGCTCAACCTGTGCCTACGTAGGTTCCCTATTATCTCACGGTTTCATTTTCATTTCTCTCTTTATTTCCTTTCCTTTCGAAAAGGTAGGAGCCGGGACTAAAAGCTGTAAAAACAGCTTGACAGGGGCCCCGGCCCCCTACATGGTGGCACTGCAGCGTGTCGGAAACAACACCAACATAACAAAGGAAATATAAATACAGATACATATTACAGAGGCAATATAGTTCAAGAGCAACAAATAAATACAAATTCAAACATTGCAAGGCAAACAACAGTTTGTAACGCTTCAAACACAGAAAAAAAAGAAAACAAAGAAAAAAAATACATGAAGTACAATGTGTTGGACATTCTGGACACAGTATGTAACGAATTGAAGCGACAGTAAATTTCTACAAGGGACATGGGTACAATAATTACAGCGCAGAAAACTTCTCACATTACAAGATCTAAGACAACTATAGTAATTTCTGCCGACAGAACAGACTAATGGTATGTTTAGGTTCGTATGCTGGATCGAAATTCGACGACTCTAAACTATTGAGTAATGTGGGAGTAATATATTTCAAAGATTGCGTATGGTATGAGGTGCGAGGTGTAGGTACAAGCCATTTTTCCTTGTGCCTCGTAAGGCGAGGTCTGGCGTTTTCTTGTAGTTGGGCTAAAGATATTAAAAAATTACTTTTTTCTTTCACAAAAGATTTATATATTAGCATTAACCTATAGTTATATAGGCAAAACACTGGGAGAACTTTATATTTCTCAAAAAGGGGGGCCGAGTGGTGCAAAAAAGACACATTAGCGATATACCGAACTGCTTTTTTTTGAAGTAAGTGCAGTTTTTTTAAGTCAGTCATACCAGTCGTGCCCCAGACAATAATACAGTACTGAAGAAGAGATAATACTAGGGAATTATAGAGAATAATTTTAACCTTGGTAGGCAAAATTTCTCTCAGTCTCGCAATAACACCAACAGCACTGGATATTTTCGATTGAAGGTACTCAACGTGTTTGTTCCAAGTTAAATGCTTTGAGAAATGAACACCAAGTATTTTCACTGTATCGACTATTTGGATGCGATTTGTACCTAGACGTAGATTCAATGAAGTCAGCTGATGTTTTCCTTTTGGTGAATATAAAATTGCTTGTGTTTTAGACGGGTTTATCCTTAAACAGTTTGCGTTAACCCATTGGTGTAAATCGCCAAGCGCTTTATTCGACAGCAATTCAATGTCTGCTTCTGTCTTGCCCTTAACAAAAAGCGTCGTATCATCTGCGTACGAGACAAACTGAGCGCTGTCTGTGCATCGAACAATGTCATTGACATAGATAATGAATAACAGTGGCCCAAGTATGCTTCCTTGCGGGACTCCAGTTGATACAGCCAGCACGGAAGATTTACTGCCATTTATGTCAACGTACTGAGTTCTATTTCCAAGGTATGACTTGAGCAGTGTGTGAGCAATGCCGCGGACTCCGTATCTATGTAGCTTGGAAAGAAGGATGAAATGATTTACAAGATCAAACGCTTTCGTAAAGTCGATATAGATGCCTGCTATAACCTCTCTTTTGCTAAAAGCTTCTAAAATGATCTCTTTTTGTGCTACAAGGGCCGTCTCTGTTGATCGGTGCCGTCTGAAACCATGCTGAAAGTCAGAATACAAACTGTGTTGCGAAAAAAATGAAGAAATTCTTATGTGTAATATTTTTTCGATTCCCTTTGAGAAAATAGGTAATATGGAAATTGGACGGTAATTGCTTAGTGTACCTTTATCCCCATGTTTAAATATGGGTATTACACGAGCGACCTGCATTTCTTCAGGAAATATGCCTGTAGATAAAATTAGGTTATAAATATGAGTGATAACTGGACAGATTAGGTCAAGAACGTACTTTACCGGGATCACCTGCATGCCATTTGAGTCTTGAGCTTTACTGTTTTTTATAGCATTCATGGAAGAATAAACTTCTGAGCAGTTTGTGGGTGCAAGAAATAGTGACTGACTGCTGTACATTTCCGGCAGATACCGGTCAAAGTTGTCCATACTATTATTACTACAAACCTTAATCTGATTAGATTGTTGAATGAAAAGAGTATTGAAAGCGTCGGCTAGTTCCTTGCCAGAAATGCACACTCCATGGTGCTGGAAATTATCAGGAAAAGCCTCTGAGCCATCACCTGAGAGCAGGGGTTTCAGTTTTCGCCAGACTACATCTGACCGCAGAGTAGTCTCGTTCCAGAAAATGTTAAGAAAATAGAAATTCTTCGCTGCCTTTAACTTTGAGTTTAGGCTATTTCTATATGCCTTAAAAACAGAAAAATCATCGCCACTTTTGTTCTTTATGAATCGAGCATATAATGCATTCCTGCGTTTAATCATGCTCAACAGTTCATGCGTTAGCCACGGCTTGCGCGCTTTCGATGGTTTTTTTATACGACACAAAGGAAAGTGGGCATAATATATGAATCTGAACACAGCTATGAAATTAGAGTATGCAACATCGCTACTTGTTGCTTTGTAAACGGTGTTCCAGTTTTCTTGACTAATCGCAAAACGGAAAGATTCAAGATTGGTGGGAGTGATGATCTGAACAAGATTGTTTTCTTTACATTTTTTTCTTTTTATTTGACGAGCCTTGTCAGCTAGCATAAATATTCCTGAATGGTCGCTGATAGCAGTGTATACTGTATCCGCGGTTATTGTCCCAGTATTAATGTTTGTGATGAACACATCCAGCAAAGAACTGCTATCTTGAGTGACACGCGTGGGTTCAGTTATAACATTTGTGAAACCATATGACTGTATTAAAAGCTGAAATTCTTTCTGGCAGTGCGTAGGTGTAAGCATGTTAACATTCAGGTCTCCTCCCAGATAAAGGTCCAGACTGTTAACTAAAGTGTGTTCTAGAATTCTACTAAAGAAAGCCAGAAACTTAGTAAAATCACCAGAAGGTGGTCGGTACATGACCACAAAAATGCTTTTTTGGTTGCTCAGGGTCAGCGCCTCATAAAGAACAAAAGCATATTCACATATTCTTCACGTACTGAAAGTAAATTGTATCTGCCACGTGTTGCCTGTATCGTTGCTTAGCAGAGACGGGAGCCAACAGCGACAGGCTTTGTGCGTGCATTTCGGGAAAGATTAGCGGACGGCGTTAGTGCTGCCGTGTGCTCGCGGCGCACGCGCCTATTCTCGTTGCTTCTGCTGCGCATGCCGTCATAAGGTGTCGATATACCACCCGGTCTACGGTGCCACGATACGCGGTTCAACGTGACTGTCACAATGTCGCGCTGAAGCCGAATTGTCTGTCACACACGTCGCACACATGATTAAACCCATCGGTTACAAATAGTCGGCATTACCAGCTTTGCTTATAAGCCGCCTCCTGGCTGTTACACTCATTGCGTCACGGACGCGCCTTCGGGATCGCTTCGGGGCGCAGCCTCTGCAGCTTGCCGTACTTGGTGGCGCTCTTGTTCGGACACCGTCCATCGTCAACACACTGCAGCTCCCAGTTGCCCTCGCATGCTGCAGGGTCATAGTGGTTAGGCGATGGCGTTAAACATAACTGCGTGCTGTTTAAGATTGCCATTAATTAGGCGCCCGTGTGCTATGCGATGCCAGTGCACGTTAAAGGTCCCCAGTCCAAATTATTCCGGAGGCCTCCACTACGGCATCTCTCCATTTCTTCTTTCACTCCTTCCTTTACCCGTTCCCTTAGGGCGCGGTTCGGGTGTCCACCGAGGTAGGTTTTGCAGCTACTGCGTGAATTCCTTTCCTAAAAAACAATATTAAAATTTTCCAATAAGTTTATAATGAATACATCCTTGAAGGTAGTTTGGTATGACAGTGCTTGCTTTTATATTGACTTCTTCAAGGCTTGGTTTTTCAATATGACTGAGAAAAGTGTAGTCTCATCAGCTCAATCAAGAGCTCAACGTTGAAGCTGTGTTCTTCCACCATTCCTTCTTCATGCAACGCACTATAATCTGCTGCAACACATCACGAGTACCACACTGAAAAAATCTGTGAGAATTAGGCCTAATCAGGGTCTGTAAATGGGTGGCGACACTAACAAAGGAATACCAGGTATAGTTAGAGCACTGCAGGCTTCACTGAAGCAGTTCAGTTATGTAGCTTAGCGGAAAAGGGACACAAGCCGATATCTTGCACCGCGCAAAGCGCCCGTGAGAGAGCAGAAGTTAGCAGAGATCTTTCTACGACGGTAGCCAAGGGGTCATCACTGACCATCATTATGAGGCGACTGACCAGAAGCAGACGAGGCACTAGATGGCGGAGCGGATGGCGTAAAATAGTTTTTTTACTCCATTGGGGACTTAGGGACTGAGAAACTGAGACTAAGAAACTCCATTTCAAAATGAGAGTTATGAGGAGGAGAATCGTTCTTTATGCCTCATTATTAAGTGCAGGGAGTCAAATAGGTCATTTAGCACATTTTTACTTCATATTGACCGAGTAAATGCTTCCGCATATGGAGTTTAAACGGTGACGCCAAACATTTAAACTTCCATTTGGGTTGATTCTTGTTTACAGTGTACAGCCGTTGGTGTTGTTCAGACAGGGCGCACTAAGGTGGAACTGCTCGTTTTTTTTCATCCGCACCACACTACGCACTTTATTCTCGGTTCTGAACATGAACACTAGACACAGAGCACTAGGCAATGCACACTAGACAACACTAGACAATGCACCTCGTCGCTAAAAGTTTTCTCCAACGCCGCGGAATCTGGTCCGGTCAACTTACGCCTGCGTTGTCTCAGCTGCTCATGTCAGTGCGGCGCTGTAACAAATATTTATTAAAAAAAAAACATTTCTGGCAGCTGACCTGCCAGAAATTTCCTGTTATGATAAGTTTTCGGTTTTTTTACTTTTTCTGTCATTTTACAAATCTTCTGTTTTCGACTAACAAAATAATTTCTGTTAAGATGACAGAAATTTTCTGTTATCGTATATTTTGTTTTTACTTTTTCTGTCATTTCAGCGGGTTTTTTCGGTTTGCTGCTAACAGGAAAATTCTATGATGTTCTATTTTCTGTTACCATGTTTTATGTCATTTAACAGCTTTTTTTTCATGACTCACAGAAATTTTCTGTGAAACTCCATATTCTGTCATTTCACACACTATTTCTTTCACATCATCTTTTATTGATCGACATAAAAGCCGATACAGAACATTAGGACTGCGCCACATTTCAACAGAATAAAATATTTCACCGCTTTCAAACAATCACAAGCAATGACAAGTTAGCATTCAAGAATATTGGAAAATATGCAGTGTTAAACAATGCCATCATGGCTGGTATTTTACTATACAGTAATGTATTTCAGAATCGCTGAATTGAGATAAACGGTAGGTGAGTGGCCGAAGAAAAAACGAAAATTAAATTGTCCTGCTTGCACTACAGCCATACAGTAAAAGCATGCGAAATATGCAGTAATGGCAAGCAAAATAGAAACGAAGCGTGTGCCTTTCTGTCATACAGAACGGCATGATTCGCTCTAAAATAGTAATACAATACAATGGTTCGTTGGTTTATGTGGTTTAACGTCCTAAAACGACTAAGGCTATGAAAGACGCCGTAGTGTAGGGCTCCGGAAATTTCGACCACCTGGGGTTCTTTAACGTGCACTGACATCGCACAGTACACGGGCCTCTAGAATTTCCCCTCCAAAGAAATTCAACCGCCGCGGCCGGGATCGAACCCGCGTCTTTCGGGTCAGCAGCCGAGCACCATAACCACTGAGCCACCGCGGCGGCAATAGAATACGATGAATACGACATAAAGTAATAATAGCTGAACAATGAACACAACCAGACACAGCACAAATGTCAAGCATGCGCAAAAGGAGAGTGTATTGGAAAAATATGCTTTGCTTATGACTAGTGCTGCATTGAGCATCAAGATGCAATCAACAGGACATAAGGCATGCCACGGGCGGTTTGCCTTATCACAGCATAACTGCAAAACATTTTTTCACTCTAGTTAGTATGTCTTATCTTGAGACTACAATAACAGTAAAATGAAAATAGTAACACATACAATATAGAAAGCAGTGCTACAATTCATAAAATCCGCCACTAAAGTTTGGTTTTGTTTTATGGGGTTTAACGTCCCAAAGCGACTAAGGCTATGAGAGACGCCGTAGTGGAGGGCTCCGGAAATTTCGACCACCTGGCGTTCTTTAACAAGCACTGACATCGCACAGTACACGGGCCTCTAGAATTTCTCCTCCAAAGAAATTCTAGCCGCCGCGGCCGGGATCGAACCCGCGTCTTTCGGGTCAGCAGCCGAGCACCATAACCACTGAGCCACCGCGGCGGCCCAGCCACTAAAGTGTAACAGCAAGTATACGCAAAATAAGGCATCTTATGCAAATTGTGTCTTACCTGACACTTGTACGGCATGAAGCAGGGAGATACAAGCATCAGGACGTAAGGCATGCCACAAGCTGTTTGAATTATCAGTGTAACCATAAAACATTAATTCCCTATACATAGTACATCCACTCTTGTGACTGCTGCATGATAACGCTTGCCACAGGCTGTTTGCTTTGTCACAGCGTACGCATTAAATATTGATTTTAAAAGTCACATTTCAGAACAGTAAAAAATCAGTCTTGCAGTGATGTGATGATGCTAGCAACTTTTGCAGACAGGGAGAGTTGCTTCTTTGAGCGCTCTGCCTTCGTTGCCTGCCCGGACAGGATTCACAGCTGCAGTGGTCCTGAAGCAAGGACAGAGCGTTCCTACTCCTCGGGCAGTGAGAATGTCTTCAAACAAGTAATAGACATTGCATGATGACTGCGCCCCTCCTGCCCCCCCCCCCCCCCCTTAAAAAATTAATTCCTTTGAAGCCCACATTTCAGTTTCATTGTGTGTACTAGTGAATATCTTCAGTAATATTTAGTATTCAGTACAAAAACCACGCTCCAAGCCAGAATGTACCTTTCCAAATTGTTCACTTTAGTAAGGTTTTTAACGACCACAGTACTTTGTTACTTCCGTGAAAGCTCCTCACTGAACTCCATCACTAGGTTTTAAAGGGATGCAAAACGACTCCATTCAACCTGTTGTTCTTAAGAAAAATCCATTTTGTCTGCACTTTTCAAATTTGCTGATGTCTGTGTGGCAGCAAAAAATGCATTTATTGCTGAGAAAACTAAATTGAAAAATTTGCCGGTCACTGAATTCAAATTCTGACGTATACGCCGAAAAGGACTCTCATGACGACATTTTGAAGCTAGTTGCGGGGCTGCTTAGGGTCTTGTGATCCGCACCCAGAAATCTGACGTGTCATTAGACTGCAGTCCGCTCAGAAAATGAGGCAATCATGACACCGCCTGTACTTTGTTTCTTCATTTTCTGTAGCTTATAAAAGCACCATTTCAGTTTCTTTGCAATCAGACCCCAGTAACCTGTCGACAAAGGCCAACTTCAGTTAGCATTCAATGCTCCTTCAAAGTACTATTTGACACCAGGTTAGTAATGTCTGTGAATACACAGGCCGAATCATCAGCATGCCTATTTTGTGTTACCCGAAAGTACAGCCGTGAGCAAAAATCTTTTTTGACAGGTAATAAGTTTGCAGCACATATTTACGTGCTTTGTCTTTACAAAGATCTAGATGCATGACAAGGGATATGCACATTTTAATGCAGCTGGAATTATCAGAACTGAGCAGACCCTTGTTTGTATTACTAATGCCCCACTAGTGATACGCGAGTCTAAAATGGTGTCTAGTGCTGCAGAGGAAGCTGTTACGTGAATGTGACGTTACCCTCTCACATCTGCACATAGCTTTCACTGTCCCAGAATAGTAAGCCCGTTGTGGTCTAAGCGGTGCGAATCGGGCGCTAATATTTTTCATTCCTTTTTTTTCGCCACCCTAATTTTGTCCCAGAATAGTACAAAGTGCCTGCTGCCCTGAGCGAAAAACTTCTATGACCACAACCTCAAGCAATAAACCAGCGAAAGGTTCATGCAGAATAGACACAAAATGTTCTCTGTAGGCAGAATCAAAACGTAATTAAGCAACCGCTTCCTACAAAACTTTTGGTTGAGCACTGGAAATAGCACATTTTCAATGCAGCAGCATTTTCTCCAGACACCGCTAGTGCGGCTCACATGCAGGCCTCAATAATGCAAGTATTAACAGCCTTTTTCAGTGCCCTGGCTTATGCTCAGTTTGAACTGGGCTGCAAGGAAAAGGTACTTTCACTACCATGCTTAGCTGTCCTCGAGGCTAGTCAACACAGCTGAGCGTGTCAGTACAACATAGTGGGCTCCTCACTCCTTCGACATATATACTCCCCCCTACAGATTCACTTTGGAAGAACTATGTGCGGCTTACAGCGTACCCATCCAAAAAGCTTCATATCAAATGCAGAAATAACAATTCTGCATCTCCCATCAGCAATCCTCACGTAATTGACTGAGAAGCCAGTTTATTGAGGCAGCACATAACGAGGGGTGTGCCACCACAATATGCAATGCTGGATGCATGGGTTATCTTGCATAGTATCCAACTCAAGACTGTAGGCTAAAATACCGCTAAAAGGAAGTCTTCCAGTCGATTGGCACCAACCAACCGTTACGATGTTGTGGTTATTTTGGTTAATTTGTAGTTAATCCTTTCCCTTTGCCAGCTGGTCTGATAGATTAGCAAGTGCATAGGAATTAACTATAGTCACAATATGTAACATTGCCTAACAGTTCATGCTAAAATGAATGCAAATCAAAATAAAAAAGAGAAAAAACCCAACTTTCCATTAGCAGTGAACGTGTCTCCTACAAGTGGCAGCAATGCCAGCCTTAGTGGAGGGTGACTGGTGCAATCGCACAAGACGTCACCAATATGGGGATGCTGAGTTGCCCTGTGGCTGTCATGCTACATCCTCCCATCCTCTACCCGCCCTCCCTCTGTCCCTCGTCTTTAAAAGAGACATTTCCAGTGCTCATCAAAATGACAGAAAAAATATGTATGCCTGAAGCATGCCAAAATGAATTTATAACTCGCTGCCGTAGATGGTTTCAAAGGGTGCATGCGCTTTACAGAGGCGGCATAGTTTCAGGCGTCGTTTGTTGCGGGCAGGAGCATCTAAATGACATTCTTTCCACTCGGAAGCTCTGCTGCGGCAGAAGGGAAAAGGGTAGGGGAGGCCAGTTGTATTTACAGAGCTTTGTCAGTTCACTGCTTAGCCCTTGTCCCGTATCAGTTGGCTGGTTCTTTCCATGTTTAAAACTGCCTTAAGCACGCCCTTCGCAATATCTAAATCGGAACACATCTGACTGTGTCAAGCTGTATGGCGTTTAATGGTGGTAGGAAATAATGTGTGCACCATTTCTCTCCCTCGTGCACGCTCTGCTCTATGAGAATTTCATTATAGCTAGTGCTTCTTTTAGGCACCCAACGGTTACCACTGAAAAGCAGCACTGCTTGATTTTAGGCGTTAATTACATACCCAAATGTAGACTAGGCATTGTGCTAATCATTATCTTTGAGAAGTACATGATTTTGGACTGTGAGCCCATATTTACTCACGATGAAGTTTAGCGCCAAAAACGAGGACTAAGTAGGAGAGAAGACACAACACAAAGCGCCCGTGTTGTGTCTTCTCTCCTACTTAGTCCTCGTTTTTGGCGCTAAACTTCATCATGAATAAGATTCAACTCGCCCCACTTTCCACCTTACTACCATATTTACTCGTTCATCAGAAAAAATTCTCTTCGACAAAACAAATGTTTTGAATTCTGAATGCCACGAGAAAATGGGCGCAAAAAATTTGAATGATTTTGTAGAGAATGGTTGTAGTACTACTATTTTTGCTATGTGCATAGATGTAGACAAAAACTTTGTGCAGCGTTCTGGCAACATAGAAAGATATTTTATTTGCTGTGTCTGACATTATATTGGCACGGTTTGTTTTTGTTTTGAAATTCATTTGCTTCCTCCCAATCTCCTGTCCTCCCTCTTACATTGTAGCCATGGACTGTGCAAATTAGCTCTCCCAACAAGCTGTCTTGCCTTACGCACAGTTCTAAGCAAGGCAGTTTATAAAAGAAAAAGAATGCCGAAGTGCTAGAATTGCTGGTGCGTTGTGACAGTTTTTAAGGAAAAGCAGAGATGTAAAAAGCCCTTTTTAAAGTACAGGAACAAGATTAATTATTGTAGTAAGGTTATAACTAACTTGATCTAGCGTGGCTAACTTTGGACGGCCTGCTGTTTAACCTGAGCAAGTTCAGCTCATGTCGACAATAGCTGTTTCGCCCCACTCAACATTTGCACATGTGTATGCAGAAAAGTGGTACGCCAGACCTTCTTCACACCAGTCTGCAGCTAAGGCACTATTATTAGGAATAGAAGGAAGCCGTGATGATAAATATAATCCTTGTACCATTTTCTACATTACCAACCGGCAAAACGTCTCAATTCTGCTGTCACTCAGTTTAACGCTACAAAAATTTGGTTATGCTGGCTTTTCTGTTGGCATTATTAGGCGTGGAGCAGGGAGGACAAAAACATCAGTTTCATGAGCTAAATAATGGTTTCAAAAAAGTGGGAATGCCCTGAGAAAGCCAGTATCGTCAAACACACGACCCAGAGAAGAGAGATGACATAGAAAGTGGGACAGGTGGCGTGTACTCATGGTTCTAGATAACTAAAGCACAACTAAAAAATCTGGATACCACTGCTCTGCTGCTTCACGGATATTTACAGCAACGTAACACGTGTTGACTGTGGCCACGAACACTACAATAACACCAAAGTAAATCCGGCCGGTCCCGTCCGTGACCGAATAATCCAGCCATTCAAGACATTTTAGTGACGTGAGTGCAGGGAAAGATTCATGGGCGCAACTGGGGGGGGGGGGGGGGGGCGGTGAAGGAGGGGGGTGGGGTATATTAGAACCATGTATTCCTTGGACATTTTTCATCCAAGAAATGAGGTTCAACATGACTCTGTTATTTAATATTTTCCAGCTGGAATCCTTTCCTTTTAATTAATTTTTCCTAGGTGAGCGCTACCATATATCCTAAACCTGGTTTCTCAAAAGACACCTCAAAAACAGCAAAGTCTTCAGTGGACGCTGGATAAGTTATTCTGCATACTAAGTCAGAGGATTATGTTTCTGTCGAAGGCTCTTTGACAGGAATCCCTAGTAATCACCGGCGACTAATGGATAAAATCACTGGAGGCACATGGAACAGATTCTTAGAAGTCTCGAATATTTGACATGACAGAAGCCAACAGCCACAGAAACCAAGGTGCACAGGGGATTTTTTTTTTAAAGTTATTTATTTTGTGGTGTTGATCAATTTAGAATATTACTGAATATGTTATCGTTTTAAAGATAACTGATTAGAAAAGCAGAAGAAAAAACAACCACCTGCCGCCGGTGGGATCCGAACCCACGACCTCCGAATTACGCGTCCGGTGCTCTACCTCTGAGCTACGGCGACGGCTGTCAATTCTGCTTTCGGGGGTATTTATGTTTACAAGTAACCTATCCTTGAGAGTGTTCATCAGCGCCACCCACGTTCATAAGCGGCGGACGTAGAACGTCCTGAGTTACCGCAGGTGTGACGTAGAACGTCATCGAACGGAGAGGGTGGAAGCTGCGTGAGAACCCTCTTATGCTTCCTAAGGCGTCAAGGCTGCCAGAATCGAGGCCCTCGCTAAGCAATTAAGCAAACAGTTCATTTCGACAGTTCATTTCGCACCATATCAAGCTTGCACAGAGGCAAGTCTAAGAATGAAGCATAGCAAATGCATTGACAAGGTGCAAGAACTCATCATGACGCAAGCGAAGAAACTCTTGAACAGCGTCTTGGAGCACCTCATCAAGATAACCCTTTTTCTCTCGAAGCATATATGGTATTTTATGGCGGTTCAGACTGGCTTTTTGCAATCTGCGAGGAACCAGGGCAAAAAGAAAGATAACAGACTACACAGATGGAGGACCACGTGGACTGAAGCACTGTATGATGAGCTTTTGTAGAGTTTCCATTAAGAACACATGGCGAACAAAGAGAAATCGATATCTGGAGATACGCCGAAACAATGTGACAAGTGATTTTTTTTAGTCTGAAAAAAAAACCAGAGGGAACAAGCCAGCAAGGATCTGCACAGCTGTTTCTGGGACACACCAGAAAAGCAAAGTTAGTGAAGAATGGCCAACAAGGAACATGGATGAAACCAGGGTGGGAACAAGTGTACAAGACATGGTCTTGAAAGCTAAAACCAATAAAAGAGATAAAAACGTCACAGGCCAATGAACAACAGGGCAAAAGGCTAAAAAGATTAAAGTCACAAAAGTGACAATGAGGTCAAAGACCAAATGTAAAACCAGAAGCAAGTGAAGAAGGCAAAATGTAAAAAATACGACTGAAGGCAGAGGATGGACATGGTGAGACAAATGTCGCTCATCTAAGATCTGATACTGCGTCACAAATAGGCTTGTACATTTTCAAATAATGAAACTGAAGGTTTGCTTATGCACTGATCCTTCATTGCCAGTATCTTGCCTGCTTCGACGATTTCACAAGCCAGTGTGTTTTTGATCTTCGCTATTACTTTCATTCTTTTAAATTCGGATTAACATCCTGTTTCCAAAATTTTACAGTTCTCACAGTGAATGTCAAGATGGCAGCATTACACAATATCACAAAAAGAACTAGCCTATCTGCACGCAATGCCTGGTTTTAGTTACACAACACTTGTCTTGCCGCCGCGGTGGCTCAGTGGCTATGGTGCTCGGCTGCTGGCCCGAAAGACGCGGGTTCGATCCCGGCCGCGGCGGCTGAATTTCTTTGGAGGAGAAATTCGAGGCCCTTGTACTGTGCGATGTCAGTGCACGTTAAAGAACCCCAGGTGGTCGAAATTTCCGGAGCCCTCCACTACGGCGTCTCTCATAGCCTTAGTCGCTTTGGGACGTTAAACCCCATAAACCAACCAACAACACTTGTCTTATGTGCATCCTGGGCTTTCAGCAGTATTTTTATTTTCGACCTTCACCACTTGCTCCTTGTTTTACACTTCTTTTAGCTCACTGTCAACTTTTATCACTTTTAACTTTTACGCTTTTTGGCCTGCTACTTGCTGTCCTCTGAGCTCTTTATCTCTTCTATCACTTGTAACCTTAAAGAGCATGTCTTATTTTTTCACTTGTTTTCATCGTGCTTTTAAGCGTTTCTATCTGGCCATTCTTCGCGACCTTTGGTTTTTTGCTGCGTCATAGATACAGCTGCGCAAATTCTTGCTGGCCCATCTCCTGCCTTTTCCGCCTAAAAAGAATCTACTTGTCACACTGTTTTTGTGTTATATTGGTATCCCGTGATACAAGCTTTCATATGAAATGGGGCTTGCCTAGCTTTTTTCGTCTTGTATCCTGACAGCTAGGAAGTTGTTCAAATAGCTGTCCCCGTTTCTTCTGAAATGAAAGTTGCCAGTGCAGCGCTTCTGTCCACTTTGCAGCCTTCTGTGTAGTTCTTTGCCCGACAGAAAGTGTTGCTCTAGCTTTTCACTGTAAACAATGAAAACTTTCTGAGATTAGCTGAGCTTCTTGGTTCATTCATTCATTTATTTTACCCTCAGGGCTTTCGCACTACAGAGGCGGTGGGACTGTGAAAAAAACAATACATAGATCAAAGAGAGCGCTATATATAGAACAATACTGAAAGATGCTAAAGACAGAGGACAAAACATTTAGAACAAAAGTACAGAAGCTAAAAATACAAGGATTAAAAAAAGAAAACCTTATATAGTCTATATGTGGGTAGACAACATATCACAATTGGTCTGATTCTAACAGTGTGAGTAATTTGCTTTTAAAACGCGCAGTGTCGCTAACACAGGTGGCAGTGGGTGAAAGATTATTCCAGTCATGACATGTTTTAGGGAGGAAGGAATTAGAACAGGTCACTGTGCGGCAGTGTGGAACAGCTACTTTTTATTGTGGTCTATGCGAGGCGAGATGAAAGATGGTGCCTTTACACAGATGGCTTTCAGGCAAGGATTATGGCAGCGAATTTTATAGAAGAAGCAAATGCGTAAAAGCTTACGGCGAGTGAAGAGTAAGGGGAGTTTAAGATTAGATTTCATTTCTGTTACACTGGCAGTGGGATGGTACTTTCCAACGATGAAACGGACGCTTCGATTCTGTACGGCCTCTAGTTTTTTTGTTAATGTGATGGCGTCAGGATCCCAAATCGAACATGCGTACTCTAGTTGCAGACGAATGAGAGTAGTGTATAGTAGCATTTTCAGTGAAGGTGGAAAGGAAGAAAAATTTCTGCGGACGTACCCTAGCATGCGGTTAGCCTTTGAAGTAATGAACCTGATATGAGCATTCCAAAAAAGGTAATAACAAACATTAACGCCAAGATAGTTGTAAGACGAGACTGGATTCAGCTGAGCGTCGTTAATAAAATAATCTGGGCTTGTTTGCTGCTTACGGGTTACGCGCGTGCATTTGCATTTAGCTATGTTTAATTCCATTTTCCACGATTGGCACCAGTCATAAGTTTTATTTAAGTCTGTCTGTACCTGAGAAATATCATCAGTATTATTAATAACTCTGTAAATTACGCAGTCGTCAGCAAACAAGCACATATTACATAAAATCTTTAAAGGTAAGTCATTCATGTATATTAGAAATAATAACGGGATAAGGACCGACCCCTGGGGCACACCTGAACGTACTGGCGCTGGTGATGAGTCGCGGTTATTGGTGAACACTAACTAAGTACGGTTACTAAGAAAGGCACGAATCCAATTGAGTACAATAGGGTCAATGTTAAGTGGGCCCAGCTTTAAAAGTAAAAGAGAATGACTGACTTTATCGAAGGCTTTTGAAAAATCTAAGAATAAGCAATCAGTAATGTCCAGAGTCTAAACAAACATGCAAGTCGTTAGTGAAAATCATCAACTGCGTTTCACACGAGAAGAAATTGCGAAAACCATGCTGTTCCGGAGTAAAAAACTGCTTTGATTTTAGGAAATTAACAAGATGACTAAATAGGATGTCCTCTAGAACTGTACATGGGACGGAAGTAAGTGAGATGGGACGGTAATTATGTGGATCTTGCGTATCCCCTGATTTGTGCACTGGGATTACTTTGCCAGTGAGCCAGTCGTTAGGAAGGGTGGGATGGTTTAAAGACTGCGAAAAGATACACTGTAGTATAATGTAAGATTATTCTACGATACTTTTCAAGAATTTAGTACTCAGGCCATCGATACCACAAGAGGATGACATTTTAAGTTAGTTAATAATGCCACGAATTCCCCCTGAGGAGATGACGATGGGATCCATTGGTAAAAAATGATATTTTATGAGCGAAGGTAAGACGGAAGTGTCGGTGGAGCTAGAGAAGGCTTTGATAAAAGTGCTATTGAGAAGCGATGCGCACAGTTGGCCAGGAACTGGATCCCCTTCCAGGGTAAATAGTTGTATGGTGGTATTTCGTTTTCCTATCACTGTGTTCCAAAGCTGTTTCGGGTCATTACTTAGCATAGCTGGAAGAGTCTGACTAAAGAAGGTAAATTTGGTTGACTTTAATGACTTTGAATAAGCGACTCCAGCGCCTTTATACGTGGACCACCTGACTGCAGAGTGTGTGAAGCGAGCTGTCCTGAAAAGTATTTTTTTCTAATTAGAAAGCTTATTAAGATACCTGTTGTACCAGGGGGCAGCACTGTTGCTATATGCCTTTTTAATGGGTATGTATTCATTTACGAGGTCATAAACTCTAGATTTGAAGATCTCCCAGTTACGATGAACACTGCGGTCGAGATAAGCACTCAAAAATTCATCTAAACATAAAGACAGATTGTTATTTATAGCCTGGAAGTCAGCCTTGCTGTAATCTCTGATGTATTTGAACTGCTTACGTGAGCGTGTTTTGGGTAGAGAGAGGTTGAAGTTTATTATCATGTGATCGCTTAACCCAGGCAAATAAATGATAGAAGACACGATGTCTGGAGATGATATGAGGATAAGATCAAGAAGGGATGAGGCAGTGGGAGTGACACGTGTGGGGAGCTCAATCAGTGGGGATAATCCGAAATCGGAACATTTGTGAAGGAAGTGGTTAGAATTGGAACACGCAGAAAAGACTGGACTATCATGATTCCACTCAATGTCTGGGAAGTTGAAATCCCGTAAAAGAAAAATGCTCACACCCGGAAAGCGAACAGAAATTGTATTGAGGCAGTCGTGCAAATCTTCAGAGGAACTTATGGGGCTTGACGGTGGTCGATAGCACACACCAATAACAATTTTCTTAAAACGGAAAGTTATACAGCACCACACAATTTCTAAACTAGTCACTACGGCAACACGAAAGCATTCAATTCGGTCATTTACAGCAAGTAAAACACCACCACCTTGCCTTTCATATCTGTCACATCGAAATAAGCTGTAATTCTTTTCACAAAGAAATACTTCAGTGTTCGACACGTTATCAGACAGCCATGTCTCTGTTAAGGCAATAATATCAGCACTGCAGTCATTTATCAATGCACTCAGGTCATCTCTTTTGGGCAAAAGACTTCGTGTGTTAGTAAAAACCACACTCAGACCAATGTTCTCAATGGCAGTACCACCACCCCTGGCGGGCCCCTACGTTCCAGTACCGGGTAGAGTACGACCAGAGCGAAGGGAGCGCGGAGACTCAATGGTTTCGTTGTTTACAGCAGGTCCAATTTCAAACACTAGGTCGGTTTCCGCATTACATGCATAGCATTTGCCATTGGCAATTAGTTTGTTGTGCCTTAAATTGATTTTTAAACCAAACTCTTTCGCATAGTGAATTAGCCGCTTTCTCGCCTAATGTGCCGCCGCAGAAAAATCTTCACTCATAAATACTTCATTTTCCTTCAGCAGAGATCGCTTTGAGTGCACTTGCACCTTGGTTTTATACGCGGCGAGTTTTACTATCCCGGGCCTGGTTTTGTTCTCGTCGAATCTACCGATTCTGTGCGCACGAGCAAGGCAATCAGTCGTTAAAGAGAGTTCCAATGTTTCGGCGATAAAGTTAAGAACATTTTCTTCACATTGCTCGTTAGTCTCGGTAGAGCTATCATCAAATCCGTAAAAGATAAGGTTGTCACGCCGTGAGCGGTCCTCGCTATCATCTAAACGAGCACGCAAAGCATTTCTTTCCCTTTGCACAAGTTCAAGTGCTTTACGTGTATCGCGAAGATCCCGTTGCAAGTTTTCAAAGCCAGTCGCTACGTTTTCGACAGCTTCGGGACGCTGTCTAATATCGGCAATATCGCGTGTTGCCGCCTGTTGGTCTCGCTTCAACTCGGATAAGGCGTCACACATCGTAGCCTGGGCTGCTTCCATGCGAATGTACCTTTGACGTATGTCATCCAGGATTTTCGAAATTTCAGGGAGCGACGCATTCCCTGGACCAGGGTTACTCTCTATATCACCACATGTCAAGAAAAGAACACTGAAGGGTTGCAGCACTGCTTCTGGGCCTGAAAGCAAAACTAAACACCGGTCATCAAATTTAAAACATTCATAAGGAAGTTGACTGACCTGCACAACTGCACAGCAATGGCCTCACCAGCGTGAGGCCATTGCTGCTGCGGTGCTTCCACGCCCACTGACAACGGTGCTCGAGATGCTCGGTTTTGTTGCCGACGTCAGCGCCGCACTCGTCGTTGTCGATGTTCCTCCGGATGCCTTGTTTGCAGCGAAGTCTCCCAGCGCCACCACTTCATTCAAGCAGAGGACGCAACTTGGTAACGAGGAGTTGAAGGCTAGCGCGTCAGGACTGTTGGGAAACAGATCCAAGGACAAGTCTGCGACGAAGCTCCCGCAGGCCGGAGCCGATGAAGGGCCATACCGGCAGGGGCCCAAGAAGGCACCGAGAAACTGCACAAAGAACAGAGACCAGCGTAAGGCCATTGCTGCTGCGGTGCTTCCGCGCCATGAAAGAGAATTTACGTGTGTGCCAGATGTGGCAGATCACTATTGCAGCAAAACGAATTCGAATAAAATCTTTGACGTGATGGTGAAGAATGTTATTAAGCATTTCACAGAAAATAAAATGACTGAAGTGAGTGCTTTTGTGCCTCTGATGCCTCTTTTCTTGGATAGCAATTCCATGAGTACTGGAAAAGGGATGTATGCTACGGTGGAAAAGATACCTGGGCGAAAAGTGCACCATGCTGCGCCATCTAATGTTTTTTTTCCGTAACGCAAGTGCAAGTACTTTTGGGGCACTGCAACAGCAACAACTGACTCTCTTGGATAACTCCAGAGCTCACTCTATGCGACTGTTTTTCACCAAATAAGCACTTTATCGGTCCCTTCATTACTAGGATCTTGTTGCTGCACTTCTCTTTGAGTAACTGTACTACTTGCGTCGCTTTGATGCCCATTCTACTTATGCCCCTAGCACTGGTTGGTTTCTTAAAGAAATTTTAATCAGACATATAATATCTATGTTTTGCTCATGCATGCACTTTTAGAAGAATACCTGAAGGTATCAGCATTTTCAGTTCATGTAACTAAACTCATCTTTCAGTGGCAAGCCTCTTTGCTTTTCTATATTTTAGGCTGTACTATTTGCTTGTAAAATTGGTGGTCCGTGACCTTCGGTGGCATTGTAGGGGCGACTTCCGGTTGCCGCTATTGGTTTGCAGTGTCCCTTCAGGCTACAGCCATCTAAGGGCACAGCTTGCGGTAATGTACTTTCAAGCATAATTTTGTTTTACAATGGGGCTTCCCTCTGAAAAATACCGAAAAAAATTACAATGCAAAATAGGTAATTTAAACAAAAGGAAATGAAGTGAGGCTTTGCAAGTATGGACCTTAGCCAAGGCTATCACAAGGTGCGGTAAGGTCGTCCCTGAGGCAACGCGATACTGCCAAAATTAGCTGGAAATGGTGCAATGTTGCAGGGGTTACACTTACTGAAAGGAGAAAATTAACAAAGTACGGATGCTGGACCACGTCTTAAAGTGGTACTGCTGAATCACTGTGTTTTCAAGGATTGTTCTGCTACCGTATACACCTCTGCACACAGACTGGGAAGCTACCGGCAAAGCGTTGTTTGGTAACTGTCATCACTCATTACTTAGTTAAATATGGTTTGGTTTGGTTTATTCGGGTTTAACGTCCCAAAGCGACTGAGGCAATGAGAGACGCCGTAGTGAAAGGCTCCGGAAATTTCGACCACCTGGGGTTCTTTAACGTGCACTGACATCGCACAGCATACGGGCCTCTAGAATTTCGCCTTGACGAAATTCAGCCGCTGCGGCCAGGGTCGAACCCGCGTCTTTCGGGTCAGCAGCCGAGTGCAGTAACCACTGAGCCACCGCGGCGGGGCACTTAGTTAAATATGGGGTCCTTCACTCCATGCAAGGACATTGACATGAAAGCTACAAACTGCTGGAAATGAAAAGTTGCATGTCATTCAGAGAGTTGCCCTCGGCCGAACTTTATGAGATATTCGACGAATACCTAGCGCAGTTCCCTCTTCCCTGCATCTCTGGAAGTATGTGCATATATCATATAGTGTAAAAAGAAAGTTTTCCATCTTTTTCTTCTTTCGTCCTTCCCACAGCGCAATGTATCCAACCCAAGCCTAGCTAAACTCTCCGCTTTTCTAATTTCCACTTTTCTTTCGCTGAGGTGTCTAAAGATACGCCCGACAGAGTGTTCATTCTCACTGAGCGTACGGCGTCTGTAGCTGCCGGCCCATGGCTAAAGTGACGTCCAATATGGTAGTGGATGCTGCCATCCAGTGCACTATTGCTACTTGCAACACTCTTCTCTGCGAAGCATTTGCAAGTTTCATGCCACATATCACGACTTTTGAGGAGCTGCAAGGGGAAGTTTTCCCATTCTTATATCGCCGCCTGTCATTCAGATGAAGTAAGACAAGCCCAGCTCTCCCAAAAAATCTCACATATATGTCTTCACACCCGCTTGCGTGTGCATGTAGCACTACCATCACTCGGACCAGTTCACATATGTTAGCAGCAAGCGACGCGGCGTACACCAGCATCTTGGTGCTTTCGCTCCAGTATTGTAATCTGTCGCCTCGTTCTGCTCATAATTTAAGCAAGTTATCACCAGCAGTGAAGCACAGCAGAATGCTTGCTAGATCGAGCGCCTATGCTGTGCACAGCACGCATATCCCTAGATGCATCTATCCGTACTACATAATAAAAAATACAATGCTAGCTCTTTTTTACCACCAGATATAATATTCATCTTTAAAATATTTATATTATGCCTCACAGCCATGGCAAAATCAATACTATGGCGAATTTATATACAGCGGTGACCTAGGTGATGCAAAGACATACTCCACCACAATACAGAAAATTATTGTGGAGCAACCGCAAAGCAGGAAGTTTGGAGTCCGAGGGGTTTTCTTTTGAGCCACACTGTGTCGTTCTTTATGGATCTCTCGCGCTCCAAATTTCCTGGGCATAAGAAGATTTCTGGTACTGCCTCCTGCAATAGGTGCGACTTCCATGAATGCTCCTGGAGTCCCAATATAAAGCTTGGAAGTGAACCCCCTGGGCTCTGAACTTTTGACAAAGACTGTGCAGACCATTTCCGGGCCAACATTGACATTTCTGAGGGGAATACGAGGAAATTGCCTAGCTCGCTGCTTGATCTTTCAGGTAGAGGTTTTCACATATTGAGTGATTCGAGCTTAGCGTGAGCCAATGGGTCCCTCTGAGCCACTGCCACACACCACACGTGTATTTGGAGCACCGATCCCGCACGCACACTCAGCTTCGACTAAGGGCAGCGGATTGTCGCAAGTAAACAAGTCTTCAAGTTCATGAAGCGGAGTTCGGCGCACGACACAAAAGCACACATGTGCACCATGTTGCATGGAAATAGCCGGAAATACTTTTGCAGTTCACACACTCTAACCAAACGATGTGTAGCGAACGGTGCAACCGGAGAATAGGGTGTTTGTCATGTGAACAAGCAGTTCATTGCATGGCGCTCTCGGAGTACGTGTGCCGAACACCAGTTGGCCCATTATGGGCAGAGAGTACACATTCTTGTGCCAAAGGTGTGACTAGATCTGGTCAAATTTAAAGGAGCACGATGAGATTAAATCGAGCAGACCACCGGCCAAGAATCAAATAGCCGGACTTTGAAAAACACTGTCAGATTTGCCCGATGTATTTGGAAACAAAAATGCTCCTGGTCCGTCCGACGTACTGAGAGAACGGGAGGGGGGGGGGAGGGGAATGCACCGGGCCCATCCGACGTACCTTTAGCCACAGCCTTTTCTCGCAGTCAGTAGCGAAAGCAAACCATACAAAAATTTCACTGCTCTATTTAATAACCCCATTGTGAGTTGCATAGACAAAAGACTTAGCAGATGCATGCAATGCGAAAACATGTTGGAGCTAAAGAACATTGTTTTTTGACATAACTCACAAAATGGGTGTTAACGTGAACAAGAAAGCCTCATTGACTTAGTGTGCTCAAATATTTGGCTGCAAAAGTGAAGCACTTTGGTTGCAAAGGCTTGTATACTAACACCATGATTCCAGTCATGCTGACTGACACGATAAGAACAAGCACCATGCATGATACGCCACTAAGCCAGAGTGTCAAGCAAGGTACTTTCTTCCAGTTCCCTGATTTTTCTATGGATTCCCTCACTATCTGAGTCAAAATCCTATGACCACTGAAGAGGCCGGAAAACACGGCGGCCAATGATAATGGACAGTATACATGATCTATTGACAGCAAAAAACTACATACTCAAACTTCAAACGCTGCAATCAAAACAAATTTGCTCTTATTTGAGGCAGTTGATTTCTTCTTGAAGAAAGTCCAGCTTCAGTGGGACTTATAAAGCTATCTTTGCTTTTTATGTTCCATTTCTCTAACACTGGTGGTTAACATAGCCTGTATTCTTCTGAGCGAACGTTGTTTCCACTAAGTGTGTTCATATTTGAAATTCTAGTTTTAAAGCGCATAGTTTTAAAAACTGGCTTAGAGTACAAGACAATTGTGTTTCCACCGAATAGAGCAATGAAAAGAACCAGACATTGGACAAATATTTAAATCCTCATCATTTATCCTATTCTTACACCGATTAAGCACCACAAAATAGGGACCAGAAATCATGTATTATTGGCACAATTCATACGAGGTACAAATTTGTTCAGGGAAAAAGGTTATGATGGTTTGACTTAACGCTTTCATAAGGGAACTTCTAAATGTTACCATGAAATATGGTAGGCTGTACAATATTTTATGCATGTTCCGACACAGAAAAGGCATATTTCTAGCTCGAGGCTAATCCAGCTAGATGAAAAATTTCCTCACTGGGGGGATATTTCAGTTAACCTCACAAATGCGACCAACTTAACAGAGGCAGAGTGCAGCGCATTGCTGAGAAACAGAAGATTATGTGCAAAGCCGTGCAAGAGCAGCAGCCTGGGCTACAACATGAGCGCAACAACCCAGCACATGCCACTGCAGCTAGCGTTTCAGCCACTTAGGGCACAAGGATATCAAATTTTATAAGGCGAACATGGCAGGCAGGGTGAGATAACTTGTAAAGGCGGTAAGCTTCTCGCATAGACCGGATCATGAAGTGTTTAGGTACCGATTCCTTTTCACCTTCCTTCTCCATTTTTACGACATATTTAATGTTCAGAATTTGTCTGAAGCGATGGAGTGTATCCATAATGTAATATTCTAAAACCACGTTCATGTCACCGTGCTTTTGCTTACATCTTGTGAATCTCTCCTCCGTTGACCATACGCCTTTTTCATTCACCAGCTTCGCTTTTTGAACAGCACACCTCGTTGCCTGAGGAATGATGACCTGCACATCTAGCACAGTGAGGATACATGGCAGCACTGTCAGCAATCGGGAACATTCTTGAAAGGACGCCTGGTGCTATAAAATTTGGGATCTCGCAAGGCATTATGTAGCTTCGAAGCAGCTGCCTAGCGCGGCTCTTTTCTACAGTGGAGGTAGCTCAATAAAGGCTTCTTTAGAGTAGCGACGGGCACATTGAATTCTTAAGTAAAATCCAAATAAACACAAATTAACCCCGCCGTTGTCGCCCAATGGTTACGGCACTCGGCTGCTGACCCGAAAGACTCAGGTTCGATCCCGGCCACGGCGACCGTGTTTCGATGGAATGGAAATGCAAGGCGCCCGTGTAGTGTACGATATCAGTGCACATTAAGGAACCACACCTGGTCAAAATTTCCAAAGCCCTTCACTACATCTCCCATTGCCTGAGTTGCTTTAGGATGTTAAAAGCCATGAAAGCATGAAACAAATTGGTCCTAAAAGCACGTGCAATAATATGCCTCGAGCCATATAAGTCATTGTGTTAAAAGAATATGCAAAGCAAGTAGGGCCTTTAAATCTTTCATTATAGGAAAGTACAGCTATGAACTCGGAAACTGCATCGTTTCAAATTTAGCCACTTAGATCGAGTACTATATCGACGTTCTGATGCTTGAGCTTCCTAAAAAAAATAATACGCACTACTAAAGACTGAAAACATGAACTGTATTTTGTATTTATTTTTCAAACCCAAACAATATACTACAAATCATATTAGTATGTTATACATACGAAGTACTGAGGTGTATTCAGAGAAATTTTAAGAAAATCAAAAGTTTTTTTTTCAAATCCACAGAAAACTTGCTTCTTTTTGGCTATTTTGAAATTTTGTCAATTTTGACGCACTGTAGAGAAAAAACCTACCGGTCCAGAATTATAAAATTCCTCAGAAGAAAAAGCAACTGGGAAATACTGAGAAAAATATACATCGGTGATATCTCAACGCGTCTAGCTTAACGGTTGTGCTAAAAAGCGCCTTTTTTGCAGCGCACACTTTCTTGAGCAAAGTTCACGATTTTTTCCCCTGAAGAAGAAGGCAACAAACAAAATGTTATCTAATGTTTGCAAGAGTACAGTTAAGTTGCTAAGATTAACTTAGAAAATACTCATGCGTGACAAAAATATGGTGCTTACAGGAGGGCCCCAAACTTGAAACTTTCCGAAATGGAAAAAATCACACTCTCCACCTCTTATGATTACGATTTTTTCCCAAGAAAACTACAGTGTTACTTGCAAAACCAAGGTTCATTTCTTTGTGTAGATATATATATATATAGTGTTATTAATTGTTATTAAAACTTAACCTCTCCAGAAGTATCCTCTAGCAATGTGAGCAATTCGAATCTGCAAGACGTCAAGCATCCTTGAACAATCATCTTCAACCCAATTTCCCTCTACAAGATCCAGAGGGGACATCCACTACATAAATACCCCCGAAAGCTGAAGATTTGACAGCCGTCGCCGGAGCTCAGAGCTAGAGCGCCGGACGTGTAATTCGGAGGTCGTGGGTTCAGCTCCCACCGGCGGCATGCGGTTGTTTTTTATTCTGCTTTTCTAATCAATTAGCTTTAAGCGATAACATATTCAGTGATATTCTACATTGATCAACACCACAAAATAAATAAATTAATTAAAAATCCACTGTGTGCCTTGGTTTCTGTGGCTGTTGGCTTCTCTCATATATATATATATATATATATATATATATATATATATATATATATATATATATATAGGATATACTATAGCTACGATTCGGACTATCTGGCTTATATATATATATATAGCAAACAAGTGAAGGGGTATGAGGGGCTCGTTAGAAATATGAAATAAGCCAACAGCCACAGAAACCAAGGGGCACAGGGGATTTTTAATTTATTTATTTATTTTGTGGTGTTGATCAATTTAGAATATTACTGAATATGTTATTGCTTAAAGCTAATTGATGAGAAAAGCAGAAGAAAAAACAACCACTGCCGCCGGTGGGTTCCGAACCCACGACCTCCGAATTACGCGTCCGGTGCTCTACCTCTGAGCTACGGCGAAGGCTGTCAAATGTTCTGCTTTCGGGGGTATTTATGTTTACAAGTAACCTAACCTTGAGAGTGTTCATCAGCGCCACCCACGTTCATAAGCGGCGGACGTAGAACGTCCTGAGTAGCCGCAGGTGTGACGTAGAACGTCATCGAACGGAGAGGGTGGAAGCTACGTGAGAACCCTCTTATGCTTCCTATGGCGTCAAGGCTGCCAGAACCGAGGCCCTCGCTAAGCAATTAAGCAAACAAGTGAAGGGGTATGAGGGGCTCGTTATAAATATGAAATAAGCCAACAGCCACAGAAACCAAGGGGCACAGGGGATTTTTAATTTATTTATTTATTTTGTGGTGTTGATCAATTTAGAATATTACTGAATATGTTATCGCTTAATCCCACCGGCGGCAGTGGTTGTTTTTTCTTCTGCTTTTCTCATCAATTAGCTTTAAGCGATAACATATTAAGTAATATTCTAAATTGATCAACACCACAAAATAAATAAATTAATTAAAAATCCCCTGTGCCCCTTGGTTTCTGTGGCTGTTGGCTTATTTCATATTTATAACGAGCCCCTCATACCCCTTCACTTGTTTGCTTAATTGTTTAGCGAGGGCCTCGGTTCTGGCAGCCTTGACGCCATAGGAAGCATAAGAGGGTTCTCAAGTAGCTTCCACCCTCTCCGTTCGATGACGTTCTACGTCACACCTGCGGCTACTCAGGACGTTCTACGTCCGCTGCTTATGAACGTGGGTGGCGCTGATGAACACTCTCAAGGTTAGGTTACTTGTAAACATAAATACCCCCGAAAGCAGAAGATTTGACAGCCGTCGCCGTAGCTCCGAGGTAGAGCACCGGACGCGTAATTCGGAGGTCGTGGGTTCGGATCCCACCGGCGGCAGTGGTTGTTTTTTCTTCTGCTTTTCTCATCAATTAGCTTTAAGCGATAACATATTCAGTAATATTCTAAATTGATCAACACCACAAAATAAATAAATTAATTAAAAATCCCCTGTGCCCCTTGGTTTCTGTGGCTGTTGGCTTATTTCATATATATATATATATATATATATATATATATATATATATATATATATATATATATATATATATATAAGCCAGATAGTTCGAATCGTAGCTATAGTATATCCTCCAAATAAAGCCGGAACCACATAAGCTCCCAGAGCTCATCAAAGAAGCCCCAGCAGCAGTAGTGGATATGCGATCAAACCATCCCAACGTTCATCGCACAGTTACATGAACACAAGTCCTCGTACATACTAATAGTGAAAGAATGCTGACAATTTCTGCGAAGTACCATCTATGACACCAAATCCATCAAATCTGCATGGCGACACATTCAAATCTATATATAAGCAATGGATCCTTACATGGCCACTAAAGGGTTACATTGCATGCACATATGCACTCTTCAGCAAAACCTCGCCCCCAGGTCCTGTGATGCCGTGGCCAAATATATATGACCACTATGAGCAAGCAATATGTATAACTTCCACCAGAACAGCCATACACGGCTACACAATCCCAGAAGCAATATAGTACCACCCTCTCCAACCCTTTTATCTTAGTGACTGGGCACCATGCAATGCAGGTAGTACAGCCATAATCTGTAAAGAAGTGGTTGCAGATCAACTCCAGAAAAAAATAGTTTTATCTGTCTTTCCTTTCTACAGATTTCTTTAGAGCGCTATTTTACCAGCTCCATTAACCAATCAGCAGCAGAAGCAAAATTTCATTCCATAGCTGATTAGTTGTCTGGGTTCTGCAAACATTTTCTTACTTTTTAAAGATTGCTTTTGCACTTTGCCAGCATTTTTATAAAAGGGTCCTATGATAAAGTGGTATATACCTATAACTTCGATCATCACTGGATATGTGAGAAGTGCCAAAAACAAAACAAGGAAGGTTATCAGAACTCAGTTAACAAGTGAGGTCAGTACTTACCGCTGTGTAACTCCAAGCAGGGGCTTGTTTACTTGCGGTGCACAACATTGGAAGCAAAGTGCATGAAAAACATGAGCTTGAAAGCTTGGCATGGGTTGGTTGCGTGCATCACTGCCAGGGTGTAAAGGCATAGGGGGAAGCTCTTTGCAGTAAGGAAACTGCCTCCTGCACAAAACAAGTTTTAAATCAGGAATGCTCGCCCGAGTGCGGTACCACAGGGAATTACACCTTTTGCAATGATGATTTATTGATTGATTTATGCGGTTTAACGTCCCAAAGCGACTAAGGCTATGAGAGACGCCGTAGTGGAGGGCTCCGGAAATTTCGACCACCTGGGGTTCTTTAACGTGCACTAACATCGCACAGTAGACAGGCCTCTAGAATTTCTCCTCGAAATATATTCCACCGCCGCGGCCGGGATCGAGCCCGCGTCTTTCGGGTCAGCAGCCGAGCGCCATAACGACTGAGCCACCGCGGCGGCTCCTTTTGCAATGATGAAAGGAGAACATGGCATGTCCCCGATGTCGTCATCACTGGCAGATTCCTGGCATAAGAAGGAGTTAAATGCATATAAGAATTGTCTACTAAAGTAGCACCATGTGAAAGCTGCAACTTTAAACCAGTTAGAAATAAGCATGTAGCAGAGCATAAATTAAAATAAGAGCAAAAAAGAGGCCCTCCATCGAGTGGTGTCAAGGGACTGTCTTAGCACTGCAGTTAATCCAGCTGACCGGTAGTGAATAACCTTGCACCTGCCAACCCCCTCAAATGTAACACTACTAGGTCACAGGGGATTATTTAACATAAGTAGAGCGCAGCTTGCGTTTTATCTAAGCCAGCGAGCAAAATGTTTGTAAATGGATGTTTTAAGTAGCACAGTGCGAGGTACTAAGGTGCGCAGTCGCCGTGATGGGCGCATTGCTGCGGAAAGTACGCGCTCGCGTAGTGTATGCTGAATGGTGTACAGTTATCTCGAGGCGCCCATTTAACGAGTACAAGAACTATTTGCTAAAGAAGCACCAGAAAAACGCATGCAGCAGATATCGTATTCAACAGCCACAGAGCCCGAGCAGACGCGCGCGGCACGGTTGTGGGCGGGGTGGATGGATGGATGGTAGTGGCGTAACCCTTCGTATCGGGCGGTGGCTTGCGCCTACTAGCCCAGGATTCCACCCCCCCCCCCTTTTTCAATTTGTTTGTATTTTAATCTGTGTAATTTGGCCATCTTTTATAAAGTTACTCCTGCCTTGACCTCTTCCATAGGCTGGCCGAAACGATGGTGATTGCCACTGGAGGACCCGGAGTGAGCTCGCATGTCGAAGGGGCTCAAAAATCAGCAATATCGACTCGAATGACATCAGTGCCGTTGGAAAACTTCCCTGTGGCAGTGCAAGTTCGGCAATTGGAACGCCCGTGTAGAAACTTTCGGCTGAAAACTAAAATCACAATGTTAAACCTTACAAAATAAACGCAATTACTGCACTAGTTGCACCTGCGTGAATAAACGACGATAAAAATAAAAAGATACAACGTACACTTGTGATCCTTTCTTGACGAGAAACGAATTTGAAAAGCCCGCGCTCTTTGACGTGCTCCTCCGCTAACCAATCGAGTACTTCCCTGGCCTAAAATTTCCCGCGCTTACTCAGTTTTAGGTGTGCATATCTGCAGACAAAGCAAAATTTGTGCCCACTTCACTTTCCCGAAACTATAACACTCTTCCCTGTTTCTCGCTTGTGTTCCTCTCTCTTCCGCGCGCTGTGCACCTTTTGTGAGACATAGTGAAGCAGCAGTGACGCATCGGGGGTAAAGCGGCTGTGGTGGGCACGCTATTTCGAAATAATAGCATTCGCTTTCCACTCATACGCAGGCGTGCTCTTGATTCTTTGGAAGTGAATTAGGACACTCAAAACAAGTTATGGAGACTGCTAGTCTTGAGATCTGCAGTGGTAATTAAAGCTGCCCGTCCACTTAAGATTTTCCAAGTGCCCCGGCGATTTATCTCACTGCCCTTTTCAACAGCGGTACAAGCCCGCAACAACACTGCCAAAAGACAATAAAAAGCGCATCATTGATTCCGGTAAAAAATTGGCAGGGGCTTAGCTAAGGTAAAGCCTGGATATCTCGAAGCGAAAAGCTGCGGTAATGCTTATATTTTAGCTTATGGTTATGGTTGGTTATTGGGGTTTAGCGTCCGAAAGCAACTCAGGCTATGAGAGACGCCGTAGTGCAGGGCTCCGGAAATTTCGACCACCTCGGGTTCTTTAACGTGCACTGACATCGCACAGAACACGGGCCTCTAAAATTTCGCCTCCATCGAAATTCAGCCGCTGCGGCCGGCGTCGAACCCGCGTCTTTCGGGCCAGCAGCCGAGCGCCGTAACCACTGAGCCACCACGGCGGGGTTAGCTTATGGTTATGCTTTATGATTTAGCCTATGGATATGCTTACGGTTTAGCTTATGGTTATGCTTTATGATTTCGCCTATGGATATGCTTACGGTTTAACTTATAGATATGCTTATGGTTTAGGTTTGGTTTGGTTTTATGGGGTTTAACGTCCCAAAGCGACTAAGGCTATGAGAGACGCCGTAGTGGAGGGCTCCGGAAATTTCGACCACCTGGGGTTCTTTAACGTGCACTGACATCGCACAGTATACGGGCCTCGAATTTCTCCTCCAAAGAAATTCAACCGCCGCGGCCGGGATCGAACCCGCGTCTTTCGGGCCAGCAGCCGAGCACCATAGCCACTGAGCCACCGCGGCGGCGCTTATGGTTTAACTTACGGTTATGCTTATGATTTATCCTATGGTTATGCTTACGGCTTAACTTATGGTTATTCTTTGGTTAGCTTATGGTTATGCTATACGTCTGCCTTGTGTAGTTATGAAAATTGCTTATCAATGATATATACCATAAGTTATGCAGGATTATTAAACTTCTTTATTCATCATTGTTGGGCACATTGAATGCGCACGCCTATTCTCTGCAAGCGGTTATATAGCCGGCCTCCGCGATAAACACGCGCTTGCGGCGAACGTCAAACGATGACGCATCGCGCACGGCAGCGTGCGCCTGTTCTGATGGGCAAGCGCACCTTATATACCCCTCCTTCCAAATGCGCACTGCGCACGGCTGCGGCGAAAGGTCAAACGATGGCGAGGAGGAGAAGTGGCGGCGCACATGCGCAGTAGCCTGCGCCGTGAGTGACGTCACTCATGCTCCGACATACGCCGGCTCACGCGAAGCGCTGTATTGACTAGCGTAGTGAAGCTTTTCGCTTCAAAATGTGCGCCACTTACCTTGTGTGCGAACGCTCTGAACGGTGAATGTCCCGGACGCAGCACGCCGGTATTATTCTAGCTTTCCGCTCATCACGTCAATTCCGCCAATAGATGAATGCAAGACCGCAGCAAATAGGACTGCAGAATGTGCACTGCTTCTCATTCTGCGCGCTAATATTGCGCTTAGAAACTTTTTGACGCTCAAAATATGTGACGGGACTGAAGAAAGGTGGCAATGGTTTTTCTGATCACTTTTTTGTGCAATGGTGGTGCTCACGTGACCAAAGTTCGGTGAGATGGGGGGTGTTGCGGCTCCAAAAACAGAAAAGTACTTTCTTTTTCCGTGAACGCGTTTCTGTTAAAGGCGTAAAAGGGATATTCTCTCTATGACAACAGAAAATTTCCGTAAAAATACCTGCAATTTCACACACATTTCTTAACTGTCATTCTTGTGTTCACCCTGTCGCACTCCTGCGCCGCTGTTATGCCCAAGAGTGCAGTGTGGATCAGGTGGCCGCGGCGTGATCTCCACAGTCAGGCCACTCCTTTCCTACCCCTCTCCTCTCGACATTCATCCGCAACTGCGCGGAATGCTCCACATTCGTACCACGAACGCATATTCTAGGCTAAAGAGGCGGTCCTAATCAGCTAACGCCGGTCAATTTCAGTTTGCGCCCCACATTTGCTGATTGCTGTTGCCCGCTGAATGAAATTGCCCGCATGCTATACAGTGTCAACATTTGGTCTGTCCTATGTTTCCAGGATTGCCGTGAAAGTGGGAAGCACTTTCCACGACCTGCGGGTGGTCAAAACTGTTCACCTGAATGAGCCAACGAGATGGGTGCACATTGCTATGCAAGACTTGGCTGGCCACCCTGTCCGCGCCTTCCATGTGCAGATTGCGGTCTTGGAGAACCACATGGATGGCTTCGACACCCGTCTGAGACAGATCAAGTTGTACTCTCCTGCTGCTCAGCGAGCCATCGTCAGTGTCTTGCCCGGCCTCAACTTCACGAGTCCGGAATGCATTGCCTTCAGCTGCATCCGCTGAGACATCAGCGTGTAAGCATTATTGCACGATAGAGCAGGATGGGATTTTGTACTGATTTAAGCAACTTAAAGCGATTCGTTTCTGCACATGTGTCGTGTTTTCATACGTGATCTTCTCAATCCGGCTATTCTTGTCTCTACTCTTGCTCAAGGTCAAGCATAACTGACTGCACGGAAGAATCTAAAAAAGTCGTTACGTCGTTACAAATTTCTGACAGGGAACAATGAATTGCTAGACGTGAGCAGTAGTTGTACACAAAGGGCTATACTTCGTGTCATATGGCATCCTTGCTTGCTCCAAGCATTGTTCGTCAGCCTGTGTCTGACCAGATATGTGTAATACCGTGAGCGCACCGCGCAGTTTTAACAAAGATTATAAAGGAGAGCAAACCACGATATTGGCTGTACTGAAGACAGTACTATCGTACCGCGCGTGCGTGTAATAGCCAGACCGACACAGTGAAACAGACTTCGCAGCAGAGACTCATCTTCAGTCATCTTGTATTGCACTTAAGAACCTGACGGCAAAGAGGAGCGCCGGTCGAGCCAACACTGCTCTCTGCCTTCGTAGTGCAAAGGGTGGCTCGCGAGGCCGCCGCGTATAGCAGCGCACGAACACTCGCTGGCGTTGAAGCAGCGGATCTTTCACGATGCTTCCGTGGCCACATCTGCCAATAAAAATAAAGGGAGCAAAAACGCCACACCTGAACCGCGCTTAAATGGTATAGCGTCTCGGCAGCTGGCAGGCGCTGAAAAATCTCGAAGAAGACAGGGTGGTGGCCATTCTTGCCGGACATAAGGATGCCCACATTACTTAATCTGCAGTCGCGTCCGAAGCCCTGCGGTCGGTAAATAAGTGCGCGATTACTTTTACCACGCCAGGTTTAGAAGTTTATTCTTTTTAGAGATTTCATGTGCAGTCTTCCCTAGCTGGCCAACTAAGCCGCTTGTGCTCTGACTCCTCACGGGGACGCTGATCCGTCCCTGGTTCATGCATGCTATACGAAACCAGCAGCCTACAAGACCTGGCTCTCATCCGTATTTTGTTGCCAGCATCAGTTTAGCTCTACCGGGACGCCGACTGGTTCGTGGGCCACGCATGCTATACGAGACCAGCACTGTACCAGCTCTGGTAAGGAGCTCCATACTGAGTGCGTGAGGAAGAACGTCGGACACCGCCGTATCTTAACAGCTTTCACGAAGGAGAAAGTGATTGTTGGTTTCAACCAGGACAACGGTTACTGTACCAGTAGCTTATTTGTGGATTGCATTCGTCGGCGGCAGTCACCTGAGGGACCACGAATGCGCATTAGTTATATGCACCGGCACTATAAGCCAGCACACTGAACTGCAATCCAGGAATGGGTATCTGAGACAGGAAATGAACACTTATGCAAGCATTCGTCGTCATATTTGCTTGCATTGAGTAGCCAACGTATGCAGCGCTCTTCGCAGCCATAGCTTCGGATTTAAGCTAAGAAAGGCAAGAACTGAGGTAAGGTACAGAAAGAGCGGCTGGCTCTTCCCGAATGGTTTTGTTTCTTTAGCCTGAAACGACAGCCGACTTTAATAATGCCATAGCGGGCTGTAAGAAAGGTCATAATAAGCTATTTATTGAACTTGCGATACTGTATCGAAATTAAATGCGGGTTAAATGCTCTCCAATGTTTCCGGACACCTTATTCCCTTTAAGGGGATAACTTGCGGCTTTTTTCTGACAGAGTGTTGCACCTAGCAGTGACTTATTTGTTTCAGGAGAATTTACAGTCTTTCAGGAAAAATCTTAGCTGTGTCCATTCTTCTTCTCGTGCATTCCCTCCCAAAGTGGCCCCTCTCGTGGCACTTGTAGCACGGTCGCACAGGACGCCCCTCAGCTGTGCTGCCTCCCGATTGAGACCACGTAGCGGACCGCTTCTCGGCAGAATGTTTTCCCGTTGCGGCCGGGGCTGATTCTACTGATGATCTACACTTCCGACTTTCTTCGAAATTCTCTGCGAGGTCGACAAGGTCATTAGGTTAAAGGAATCCTCTTTTCTAATCAGTGCTACGTATACCCTCGCATCGGCGCCAAAGCATTCCTTCAGTCGGTTAGCCGCCATAAATCTTAAATTCCTCCATCGTGCGCACTTTACGGCTGTCTAGATATTATTCGAGGTCATTCTCCAGCCCTAGAGAAAACTGCTTCCACGTTTTGCCGGCTGCCTTGCTGCTTGGCGAGATTAGTCTCTTGTTTTCTGCAGCCGACAGTCTGAGTCCATGAAGAATTTTATCTTTGAGAGCGCCAAATTTTTTCCTTTGCTCGGCTGATAACCGCACGAGCCCCCGCGCCCTTCGCTCAGCCTCGGCAAGACCAGTCCGGCCCACCACTCGTTCGGGACGTCGTACGAGTATAAGGTAACTTCCACCTCCTCAAACCATTCAGGCACTAACCGCTCGTGACTCGGCATAGGTGCCAAGACGCCTTTCAATAGGCTGGCATATTTTAGCCTCCAATCTTCGTCTGCGCCGGTGTTCATTGCTGCGGTGCTTCCGCTATCGCTAGCCTCCGTGCTCTGCCCCCATCGCAATCGCTCTGTTGCTAGAATCAATTGCTGAATTCTCCGTCTGCTATTCTACAATCTTTAATGGCAACCGCAGCAATGTGAGCTGCTCCGACGTCGCTACTGGTACAGCGTCTACATCGCCCTCGCTTATGTTGCCCACGGCTGCCAACTCTTCAGTCTGGTCCCCTTCTTCCATATTGGCTCCCTGCTTATTGCTGCCGCTCACCGCACCGCCCGGTGGCATGGCTCGCCGTGTCCCGGCTTCATCCGGCTTTCCAGGCGGTTGTCGAGGTACGGTGTTGTCGCCGTTCCCGCAGACTCCAGTTCTGTCAAAGCCGGTCCTGTCCGACGGCGCCAGTAAAGTTTCGAAGCCGCTTCCCAGCTCTCACCCGCCGTGCTCGTCTCAAGAGGTGACGGTCTTTTGAGTTTTAGGCCTTCGAAGAGGTCCTCGCCGCACCCGCCGTGCTCGAACACGCTGACCAGCGGTCTGTTGGGGTGTGCATGTCGAGCACCTTGCAGGACTGCTATGACGCTGAACCAAAAGTTTTCACTCGTTTATTCTATCTCCCCAGTCGAAAAAAAACGCCAGCCAGTCTGGTGTTTACACCACACCGCAAATTAAGACACGGGTTGTGGTGTGACCCGGCCTGGTGTGACCCGGCCTGGTGTGACCCGGCCTGGTGTGACCCGGCCTGGTGTTACCGGGTCTGGTGTGACCCGGCCTGATGTTTTTGGTGTGGCCCGTTCTAGTGTTTTGGTGCGGCCTGGTCTGCTGCTTTCTGAGGTGATTTAATTTGGCGTCGTGCCGGAAAGGTTAGGAGCCTTCGGTAACAATTTCCCTCTTTCACGATATGTGCGACCCGTAGTGGTGCATAACGAGCATACCTGGTACCGAGAAAACAGGTTGAAAAGAAGCGCAGGTGGGTGATGCAGGCAAGGTGTGGCTCCACAAGGCGCCAACTGCACATGTGAGGTGGCAAGTGTGAGCTGAACGGCTGCCCTCTTCTGTCACTTGGTACTTTTGCTGATATAAACTGCACAAGTACAGTTAAACCACCAGCTGCTGCAATGCTTGCGCTGTTGTTCACAATCACCGGAGAGCTCAAAGAGAAGAGTTGCGTGCACGCAGAGTGGCCATGAGATAAACGCAAATTCAATGTGGTTTGATAGCGATGCAGTGCATTATGATACACATAACAGCATGCATACATCAGCACTCAGTTTTTACACTTACCAATAGAAATTTTAGGGAAAGAAAATGAAATAAAATTTGCTCGCATACGTCAATACTCAATTTGTATGCTTGCCAAAAGAAATTGCAAGGGCATGTAGAAAAGAAAAAAAACTAGATTTATTCTCATTTCGCTTAGCTCTTTGAAGCAGCGGGCCTCTTGCGGCGAAGTTCGCAAGTTTTCTGTGATAGCCAAAGTCTTATGCTTTTTTCAGCTTTCGTGGCTGCTTCGTCTGTCACTCCCCGACTGCAGGCATAATGCCTGAAGAACACTGAAAGAAAATGACGTATAAGTGTTAAAAATAGCGCAAGCTTTGTTATTGGTCTGGCTTCGGCAGAATTGTTGTCATAGAACCAATTTCCCGGACATTCAGCAAGTCTCAGCCCGACAATTAGCTCAGCACTACAAAAACTGCCGAATCTACTTGTAACACTAGTGCTTGTTGTAACAAAGAACAGTATGCTACATGATAAGTAAATTCCTTCACCCAATCATTTCAAAGGGACACAGAAGACAACCTTATCCAGATTTAGTTCTTTCTAAAAATCAATTCTATGGCTGTGAGGCCATGTTGATGTTGCAGAGTCATTTACTGCTGCGAAAATTGTGTTAGAAAATGAACCCATAGTTCGATTCACACATGAAAAGGGCCAAATAACGGTGTGATACCGTCCACGTTTCAACACCTGTAACACATTTAGGGCACAAAGCTGTAGCTTTGACGATGCACAACACCATTCCTTCTGCTGAGATTGCATGTGCAATCTCAACAGAACAGTGCAGCAGTAATGGCGACCAAATTTATGCGAAACGCAGTAAAACACAGCACATCAAAAGAAAGATGTAAATAAGCCTAGAATTAAGCCTAGAACACTTCTGTCTAATATGAGTAATAGTGCCACAAGATGTTCTGATTCTGGGTAAATCTCAGCAGATATGTAAACAAATCACTTTCTCCACTCTAGATAGGTTACACAAAGCTATGTTGCCAAATCTTGTGAACGTGCAAAAGCCATGAGTTACAATACTGCAAGCATGGCAGCTGCTGTGACACTTGGCGCTGCCTACATCATCAAAATGAGCATGTCACCTTAATTTTCACGAGAAGTGTAAAGCATAAAAGTGACTAAGGACATCAGAAAAAAGCGTTCGTCAATTGTAAGAATGCAGGCAATGCCCAGTGCCCTAGCAGATGCATACGTGGTATGGTCCTGAACACAAAGCCAAAGCACACCAAGTAAGGGCTCAGTTGCATTACTATGTATGCGAAGTGTACAACAGGTCGAACTGGATACATTTCCCGAGAATATGTTTGTGCTAAACGATCCCATAATTAGTGTCTTTGCTAAGGCAATAAGATAAAACAATAACAAAAAAGGACAGGAAGATACCTAAGAATGATACCATCAGCATTTGTTGTGCACTGAGACAGTGTTTCATAATGCAAATTCAGAACCAACTCATCCAGCTGTTTACATTTAGTTCAGTTTGAATTGTTAGCCTGTCGCAGTGGCTGAATGGTACATGCTACTGAGCCGAGGGCCCAGGTTACATCCTGTCTGTGGTGAAATGGAGCAGTGCAGAATGCGCTTGTGCTCTGTAATATCAGTGCATGTTAAACAACCCCATGTGGTCTAAATTAATCTGGAGTCTTCCGCTACGTCATTCTTCATAGCTTAAAGCTGTTAAATCCTAGAAACCAGAATCACACTTTTAATTGAAAATAAAACAATGCCTCTGCCACATGAGTGTTTCACAGGCTTTCAAACTGATAGTCTGTTGGCCTGAGTGTTGCTATACAGGCAGCTGAACGGGCATCAAGTCAGCAAAGCAGCCCTCGGACATATTTTGTAGTGACAATTCTGTTAAGTATGGATACGTGTTTAATTATGAGGAATTATGTGAGTTAGTTTTTGGAACGCATAGTTTGTACGAGATTTTGGTGCATGGTATTGAGGGTGCCTAAGACTGTATGCTGTTTGGGCAATTAAATATGTGCTCTCGAAAGTCTGCCAGTTTCCTTTCATAAAGTTTCTGATATAAACAGCAAGCTTCTTGTGGTAAGCGGCCGTGATGGTTAGCAGTCTATGGTTGAGGAAGGAAGGACCCGTGCTCTCACTGTAATGTAAGTTATCAATCGCTCGTACAGCTCTTTTTGTAAAGTAAGTACTTTCACAAAATTGGTTGAGGTAGTCGTTCCCCAGATCAACAAATAATATTGTACATGCGAAAAGACTAGAGAGAAATAAATTTTTAGTTTGAATTTTCGAGGCAGTATTGTGCGAGATTTATTTAGGATACCAACAGAGCGAGCCATTTTAGTGCAAACGTAGTTTACACGATCTGTCCAGAGTAAATGTTCTTCAAAAATGACTCCAAGGAACATTGTAGAGCAGACACGAGTTATAGGAGCTTGCTCGAAGAGAATTTGGAAGTTGTTCGGAACTTCCTTATTTTTGGCTCTAAACAGTATGTACTTTGTTTTCCTGACATTAAGTTCTAATCTATTTGATTTTAACCAAACAGACAATTGGGATAACCAACTATTGGAGGCTGCTTGCAAAATATTACTATCTTGCCCTGAAAAAAATACGTTAGTATCGTCTGCATAGATTATAATTTTGTCTGCTGGATGAAGGTTGACGATATCATTTATATATAATAAGAACAACGTTGGTCCTAGAACGGAGCCCTGTGGCACACCAGACACAATCTGACCGATCCCAGATGAAATACCGTTAATGATAGTTGTTTGAGATCGGTTGTCAAGGTAGCTAGCAAATAAGGTTAAAGGAACGCCGCGTATTCCATAACACTGCATTTTTTCAAGCAATATCTTATGGTTAACCGAGTCAAACGCTTTCCTCATATCAAGGAATATGCCAACTGTTAGCAGTTTATTTTCTATGTTTTCAATTAGCTTTTCTTTGATTTCCAGTAAGGCGGCCTCAGTTGTTTTGTTTTTTTGAAATCCGTACTGTTGCTTGGAGATGACATGGTTTTTGTCGAGATATTGAGAATGTTTGCAGGATCCTACAAGAGCGCCGAAAAAAAGGTGCGGCGCTACGAGTTCACTTCAGCCCTAGAAAGCTCGGCAGTTTCTGGTAATTGAAATTCTCATATTTCTTTATTGATGAGAAATTATTTTGCATACTCAACAAGACGTTCATGTGCAATTCTTTTTTAGGAAATGAGGGCCACAACGATGTTGTACAGCTGCCGTCACCACGTAAGACATGAATTCTCATTTGTTAAGCCGCCGCGGTGGCTCAGTGGTTACGGCTCTCGGCTGCTGACCGAAAGACGCGGGTGCGATCCCGGCCAAGGCGGTCGAATTTTGATGGAGGCGAAATTCTAGAGGCCCGTGTGCTGTGCGATGTCAGTGCACGTTGAAGAACCCCAGGTGGTCGAAATTTCCGGAGCCCTTCACTACGGCGTCCCTCATAGCCTGAGTCGCCTTTGGATGTTAACAGCCTTAAAACTAAAACACCATTTCTCATTTCTATTTAATGTAAGGTCGACATTGTGTTAGTTTTGATTGGGGATTTATGGTAGTATGCTTGCAAAATCTGGGAAAAAAACTCCACCGTAGCTAATTGCACTTGCAGAGAAATGGAACGTGCTCAGACTTGGCATCAGCTTATTACATTTGCCATGCTCTCAGATCAGCAGTGAATCTGCCAGTAACCATTTCGTGGCAAACTCTCTTACCCACGTTAACAGTACTGCGAACAGGTTTCTATTCACATGACATATATTCCGCTCTCTGTTTTTGGTTTCGCCTTGACAGTTTCTTTTGTGTCCTTAAATGTACCGTATTTTCCAGTGTATAAGACGCACCCGCCATATATGCAGGCTGTAATTGAAAAAGTTGCTATATAAGACGCACCCTTATATAAGACGCACCCCAGTTTTCCCAGTTGGGCTTGTGAGGATCAATTAAACACGCTTGCGCGACCATCACGAAATTCACCGTACTTGTGAGAAATTCTTAAGCAACGCTAAGTGGTCGAAAAAGGCAACACTCACGCCATTCCTGCCCACGTTTTGGAAAAAAAGAAAGAAAAACGAAAAAACTCTCCCTCATGTCCATAAGAACATTTTATTTCTACTTAAAACCTTGGAAGTCTTCACCTTCGGATGCGCTATCAAAAAGTTCGCCCATTTCTGGTGGCAACGCGACTGAAGTATTCTCTTCGCATAGAGCAAACATGGAGCATGGAGCAAACAAAGTGGCAAAGGGTGGCTGAAAAAAGAACGCCGGCTTGTCCTGGCTTGTCTTGACAATGGCGAGAAACGTGATTGTCGTCATCTTTTGGCATTTCACATTACTCTTGCTTGGGGCCTCCGAAACGGTGGTGTGTTTGTGATCCCGGAAGTCGTCATCCCCGTCGTTTCATGATAAAGTTCACCTAAAAAAAGTTGCGCACGGTGGTCCCCGTATTGAAGTATTAACCGTGTTACAACCGCTTCATTGCTAGTGATATTTTTTCGGTAAAAAAGGCTTGAACATGAACCTGAGTAATTTCTGAACTCTCTAAAAAAAACTAAAAATTCGCATATAAGACGCATCCTTGTATAGGACGCACCAGCAAGATTTTTGAAAAAAGCCGCGTCTTATACACCGGAAAATACGGTACCAATGCACCATGCTGGTGCATGAGAAATGTAATTATTGAAGTACTATAGACACATATTTAAAAAATTGAAAACTGATTTTTCAGGAAAGAAAGTGGTGCAGTAATTCTCTCGCATTTCGGTGGACATTCATAAGAGAAGGGATAAAGGAGGGAGTGTGAAAAGAAAGGAAGAAGGAGGTGCCGTAGCGCCCTGGGATAATTTCAGCCGACTGGGGATCTTTAACGTGCACTGACATCGCACAGCACACGGGCACCTCTTGCGTTTCGCCTCCATCGAAACGCGCCGCCGCAGTCGGATCACAACGTTCTTTTATGTGTCATAGGTATCTGCATGATGTGACATTGTTTGTCAAGTCAACTACTTGTCATGGAGGTGTCGGTTTTGATGGGTTTTGAATTATGAAGTCTTTCTACAGCCTGTGATTGAAACCAAATTAAAATATCTTTTCGGCCAAAGGAAGTGTTACTATTGCCTGGGGGGCATCTCTATATAACCAGGAATTTGTTTCTGAACTTCGTAATTTTGTGTCTATTGCGTTTTAAAAAGATCACCTGTATGCAAAACAGCCTGGCCATGCAACTGTTCTGTCCCTTCTCCAAAAATATCCTGAAGTAGCATTTCTGCATTCAATTAGGATGGAAATGTGACATTGTGGTTGTACACAGTAGTGTGTTCTGTACTTCCTGGATTGCCATCAATGACGCATGTTCATCTCCAGCCCCACTGAATCACGCTGGGGAGAGCGTGAACGAAAACAGTGCGCCACCCAGCAAGCTGGAGGGGTCGACAGCTGGGACTGTTGATGGTGAGATTTTCACTTTGTTTACTTTTGTGCAAAAAGAGAAATGCAAGCCAAACATGGGGGCACAGTGAGAGGACAGAACAAATGCTGCTTGTCCCGTCTTTTCACTGTGTTCCTTTCTTTTAATTACACTCCTATTTTGTCTAGTATCAAGTGACACAACAAAATATAGAAGCTAGATCTGCTTTGCCTTAAAGAAAAACAGAGCAAATTTTAAATTTCTCACTGTACCTGCTGCTGCCGAGCAGCAGTCAACAGGCCCAGAAAGACCTAGAGAATATACTTATTCAGGAAGATATTTGCACGGAGTTCTCCTCAGTGGCTCTTGAAACGGTGCTAGGAGCACATTTCTAGTTTCAAACTATGTGCTTTGAAAGGGGTCACTCTGAAAATCATCACATGTATTTCTCAAAAACGATTGTATTGAACTGAAGTGGTACTGGAATTTACAACCTAGTACTTCCATTGCTTTGTCCTCTTGTGATTCATAGTGGAGTGGTTGTTGTGTGCCCTTCCCAAGAGCTGTATGTTGTGCTTTTGTTGGGTTCTTTTGGATCCTGGCATTTCTGTTGCCTCTCTCGGCCTACATCACCACCAGGAAGCCACTCCTACGAATTGCACTCTACACAGTAGCCCCATGTTCTGTGCATTTGTTTCCTTACCAGCATAATTTGGTCGCTTGGTCGCGGTTGGTCAGCAAGGCCCATATTGTAATTTTTCATTGTCTTTCAAAGTATTTTAAAAGTTTACTGGTTGGAAGTCAATGCAGAGCCTTGGATGCAGCGAAATGTGCTGAAAAAAAATTAATTGCGCTATCACAAAGCTCCCATAAAGGGTGCTGAAGGAGATAAGCAGCCAATAATAGTGGCATGCTCTGAAGGAGGACCTCTTGCTTAGGAAAGAACTGAACAGCCTAACTGCCTTGTGGAGCACATCAGCTGGCTCCTAGTCTTGTCTTGCCTGCAGCAAAATGGATGCGTGGTAAGAGATAAATGTGACCTTGTTTTATGTCTCAACAGTTTGGCACCTCCTGTGCCTAGCAAGAAACATTTGGTCCACATCTTTGTTGCATTTCGCCTGTCAGCTAAGGGCTATAATTCCATAAGGGCTATCTTTGTTGCAGTTTTAATGCATTGATCCCTGCCAGCACTTGCAGTTAGAACAGATGTCTACCTCCAGCATTTTGGCCAATGTGGGTTTTGCCGTGAGCAATACTTTCCAAATGGTGCAATGCTATATTAAGGGCACAGGCCTGCTCTGCTTTCTCCCTTCTATTAGCACATGCTTCTCATGACACTGGAAGAATCCATTTGCGACTAACTGCTGCCATCTCTGCCATGGTGCAATAGCAGTGGAAATGCCCATGAAGCAATGTAAAAATTGGCGAAGCTCATAGACTGAGAAGTCCTTTACACAACAAGGCTTCATGTTCTGTGCTAGCTATCACACATAGAGCAGCTCCATTTCACCTAGGTGTTGGTCAGTGCATGGTGACATTTATGGCATTTAAATTAGGCTAGCAAGGAATAGAACATGAATTAGAAGTGTCCTGGAGGATAAAAACTGGTGGAAGTTAAGGAGCATAGTACAGAGTGTGTTGCTGCCTACTGTTAGCCTCATACTGTTCTTTATTGTACCTCAGTGCGCAAATGATATTATTGCGCCCAGGTTAACCCCGCTCTCACTGAAATTGTTGATTGCTTCAGTTTCAGCTACCCTGCTGAAGCTGATGTGCCTGGTGCTGGAGGTCCGACAGCAGCAGCGCGACTTAATGCAGCGGTTACAAAGGCTGGAGGATCACGTGCTGCTGCGGTCGGACCGGCAGCTGGAGCAGAGGACTCGGCCAGTGTCCCCCTCGCCACCGCCTCCCACCCTTGCACTGCCCGCATTCTCCCCCGAGGAGTTGGACACTGTGGAAGCTGCCGTCCAGGACGACAGCGTGGCTGCTGGACTGGTGATTTAATGTTTCTGATAATTTAGTCTGGAAAAAATGAATGCCTACTAACGAATTGCATGCATAATGTAATTCCGAGGTTTGTGAAGAAATCTTGAGCTCCAAGAGTATTTGCATGCCGTGCTCTGTGAATAACATGCTCTTCATAGATATAATTCCTACTGTTGTGCTGGAGTGTGCTGTCACAGTGTGTTTTGTTAATGTAAATGTCTTGTTCATGAAAGTTGCTTGCTGATATACACACTGGCTGTTTCAGTGAACATTTTCAGGAATTCCTAAGAATAGGGAGTTCAAAATAGAAGAAATATTTGCAGGTACACACGCACAGTTATGCAGTAAATTATGTCCACCACTGCTGAGAGATCGTTCCTCCAAAAAAAAAAATTGTTTTCCCATATCGAACTTGCGCTTCTTTAGGAATTTTTGAGAGTGTTCTCTGGAACGCCCTGTCGATTCCTTGTGTGGTGAGATTTACTGTTGGAAGCAAAAGTGGTGCGCAATGCCCAGCCGGTAGCAGAGCTTGCAAAAACTGCATCACGTGTCGGGACAGCTGTTAGGGGACTCTCTTTATCTGCTCTTTGGCTCCTATCAATTTGTTGGGCTCAGTAGCAGTGCTGAACATGTGGCGCTCGCAATATTGCTTACGGCAAGTGCCAGTTGTCACATCATGTTTCAGCCACGCAATGCAAAGAAAATGCCACCTGTGAGACTGCTGTCGCATCAGAGCGTTTAGGCGAGAAGGAGTGCTAAACAGCAAACCAAGCTACTGATTCTGGTTCTGTGCGAAGCATAGCACCTGTCACATCTTGTAGTAGCTTGGTATTTGGCGGTGCAGTCACAGGCTTTTTTGGGGCAGTTGCTCTCAGATGGTGTCACTCAATGTCATTCGATGTAGTTTTCCAGAGCTCTGCCGGTGGCCGGTCGTTGCATAACAGACTTGGTTCCAACAAATTTTTTTTCTCAGTCAAATATTTCTGTGATTACATTATTGTTTTACATCGATCAACAGCAAAAAAAAAATCCCCTATGCTTTTGTTGCCTGTGGCTGCCTTTCTTCGTATGTGTCTCATAGCGAGCCCCTCATTTTCCTTACATTTGTCATTTATTGTTGTGCTGTTTTAATTTAGTTGAGCAGTGGACTTTGTAGCTAACATTAAGGATGTTGTAAGGTCTGTTTTACAGGAAGCTGAGCTTTCGGTTAATATACTGTTGCATGAACTGCTGTGAACACAGCTGGAAGTTGGTCCTCTCTCAGCGCGTCTTTAATTTCGGCTAGGTTTCCCAAATAATGGGGCAGCTTTAACCCACCTCTTCCCTGTCTTTTGCTCACATTATGCAGATTTCATTACTTAATCTGCTGCCAAAAACAAGCAACATCGTTTAATTAAATGTGGTTGCTAAGCACGCAGCTTTACTCAGGTGCTTGGGGATTTAAATAAGTGCCCTTTGTATAGCATTAATTAGACTGCTCAATTTCAGGGTAGTGAGCCCCGCCATGGTGGCTCAGTGGTTAGGGCACTCGACTACTGAACCCAAAGACTCAGGTTCAAACCCAGCCGTGATGGCCAGTTTTCCATGGAGGCGAAAAGCAAGGCGCCCGTGTGCAGTGTGATGTCAGTGGCGCATGTTAAAGACCCCACGTGGTCGAAACTTCCGGAGCCCTCCACTATGGTGTCCCTCATCGTAGCCTGAGTCACTTTGAAACTTTAAGTTCTACAAACCAAATCAATTTTAGCGTAACGGCTGTGCAGAGAAAACACATCCAGCACATAGATATCTGCAAAAAGCATTATAGTTATAATATAATAATGTCCAAGATGCAAAGCATAATGGGTAGGAGTTGGCCACCTTTGCTTAATCGCTAAAGTTTCCCTGCTCTTAGTAAACTGGGAAAAAAAAGAATGTCCATATTGGTGGTGGTGCTTTCTGCTGGTAGCAACTAGTCAAGCTATTGTATCATACAGAAATTATGCATTATGATTGTAGGTACTTGCATGGCCTGTTGACAGGTAGTCACACAATTGTCTTAGCTATTCGATTCTGCTAAACTAAATGAAATTATAATTGATGTTTGTGCCTAATAGCTTGTGCACCTGTGGTGTTTCTTTTCAGCGAAAGCAGCTGGTCCGCCTGGGGGGCAAGGGCCTGAGGGAGGTGGGCTCCAACATAATGACCGCCATCATGGGGGTGGCTGTACAGAGGATGTACAGCCTCCATGGCCGCAAGGGCAAGTGGTCATTTATTGCCCTGAAGTTATGCAAGGTGGCAACAGGTATGTTGTTGCAGTAGCTTTTAACTGCATTTTAAAAGATGAGTGTAAGAACATGCACCAGGTACTGCTGCGCTTTGTTTTCTTTTCTTCTTTTCAGTTGATACTTTACCAGTTTTCTTTTTCATTACAGGTGAATATTTTGTTACTGTTTTTATGGGGGTAGTCATCTGCAGTTTTCTTCCATGTGCATCTGAAGATATATGAGTCAGCAGATGCCTTTCAAAGAAAGCCCTCCCATCAGTCACATCCATCTCTTGTCATGGATCGTAGTCGTGCCTTGTATCTGCCAGCCATTTGTGCTCCCATATGTTAGTAGTGCAAAGTGGTCGACCGTGATGTCGCAGCAGCTTTATACAGTTGGTTAGAAGAGCTTTCAGGTGGATTTTCTCCTCAAGTTGTATTTGGATACTGTAGTCCTTTCATTTTGGCACGCACTTTGAGTTAACATGTACTTGTGGCCTTTTCTGTTTTCTCTGTTGCTGAAATAATCTTGATTTCTGTTAACGAGCAAACTTTTTCTGCTGGCCTAAAATGAACGCTTATCTTATGCAGATGCCATCTGTGAGAAGACGGGGGCGGATGTGGTGGAAGCGCAGGGGTTTATTAGGAAGTGGTTGCCAGGTTCGGTGGACCGTGGCGGCGGACGCAAAAGGCGTTTTGCCGAAGCGTTTCTGCCAAGTACCGCTGCCGGCCTGGCAACCACTGCGAGCCCCTGTGCTTCAGCCCCCAGCACAGTGCCCTTCCTTCCCCAAGCGGCCCCCACCTCCCAGAAATCCTCCTCCCGCGCGGCCCTGGCTCCTTCCCAAGGTCCCGCCTCCTGCGCGGCCCTCGCTGCCTCGCAGGACTCGCGCAACCGCGCGTCCCCAGCCCCGGTGCCTAATTATTTAATAAATTGTTTCTCAGTTGGATTCTTTCGTTGCCTCATGTTGTTGTGCATGTGTATAGAAGAGATGATTGCAGCTTTGCATTGCCAAAACCCATGGCTTTCCCAATGCGAACATTAACTGGAATGTGAATATTCGCTGAACTGGAAATGCAATGGCATAAACTTCGGGCTAGCGTTAGCAGAAAGGCTGAACAGTGGCCTAATTGTGGTATGTCAAGCCGGTGATGGTAGAGCGGCTGAAAGTGGGTACAATAGCGGCATGAATGTCGGTTCAGTGTTGGTAGAGCGGCTGAACAGTGGTCTGATAGTGGCATGAATGTCGGTTCAGTGTTGGTAGAGTGGCTGAAAGTGGGTACAATAGCGGCGTGAATGTCGGTTCAGTGTTGGTAGAGCGGCTGAACAGTGGTCTGAGAGTGGCATGAATGTCGGTTCAGTGTTGGTAGAGCGGCTGAACAGTGGTCTGATAGTGGCATGAATGTCGGTTCAGTGTTGGTCCGAACCTCAGGCCAAGGTTGGAAAAAGTAACTTTTTGCCCCAATGCCGACGTCGGTACGACTTTCGAGCCGGTTTTGACAAGCATTATGCCAGCGTCGGTCCATTGTTGGTGTGCTGCTTGGGATCCCCATGCTGGGTGTTGAGCGTTGAAGTCTCCCACAATTATTAGTTGAGCCCAGCAGCCAGCTTTACTGTGTTTATCAACAAGTGTGGGAGTCCATTGCCTTTGTTTCTGGGCGGGTTGTATACATTAAGGATGAAGAGATTTGAGTCTCCTTTTTGCCTTGGTACTATTTCAAGTAGGGTGTAATCTTCTTCCGAATCATTTATAAAATGTTGAATTGCGGTGATATTTCTATGCACCAGAGTGGCTGTGAAGGAGCCGGCTGCGTTACTAGTATCATAATGAGGTGGCAGATATGCTTTATAGCCTGGCAGTGTAGCCCTGCCGCTAGCTTCTTGCAACGCAATCACGTCTGGGGTTGTAACAGACGGTGCTTGTTGGATGTGGAGCTGCAAGTGGGCCCGCTTGCGGCGGAAGCCTCTGCAGTTCCATTGCCAAATTTCAGATTTTTGGCGTGGTGCCATGTTGGGTTATAGATGGTTGTGGCGTCGTGGACAGATCCAAGATGGGGGGTAGGCGGGCCTCGATAGTTGTAAGCGTATCCATTATTTGCTGCATGTACGTGGCTATTTGGGATACCTGTCCCTCTAGTGTTGCAAAGCGAATATCTATCTCTGCAAATTTGGTAGTAACGAGGCCTTGGAAGGTTGCTTGTTCTGTTGATATAGCGCTAGTTCTCTCTGACAGAGTATTGATGTCTGCCCAGAGTTTGGTAGGCTCTTTCGACGGCTGCGGGGTGTCGGCTTCCGAAGCCTCGGCCTTTCGTTTGGATTCCTCGCCTTCTTTTGTAGGAAGCGTTCTTTTAGTTGCTATTCTGGCGTCTGTGTCCGTCGCGTTATGGGCCGAAGACTGGGACGCGGTGGAGGTAGTGTGGCAAATGGCGTCTGTTTCCATCGCATTATTGGTCGAAGCCTGGGACGCGGTGGGTGGCGTTCTAGCCGCAGTGGCATTCTGTACCTGATGCGCTTGTAACAGGCGTTTAATGTCAGCCAACTCTTTTTTAAGGCTGGCAATTTCTCTGTCTCGGGATTGTAGTTGGATCTGAAACTCCTTCTCTCGAGCGTCAATAGATTGGGAGGCCTCTGCTGGCCAGCTCACCTTTTTGTTGCAGCGGCTATCGCTGCGTCCGCGGCTCGAGCTTCGCTTGTCGTTCCCTGCAAGGTTCCCCAGGGGCGGGAAGGAGCTGGAGTTGTTCCGGCTGTGGCTGCCTCCTTTTCCGGTAGCACCCTGTTCCTTCTTCCTGGGCCTAGATTGGTGTCCGTGTAGTGATGAGTCGTTGTCCCCTTGCTTGGGTGCCTGGTTGCCATGGGGCGTTCCTTGTTTGTTCCTGTTGATCAGCCGGAATTTGCAGTTCCGGTTGCCTGTGTTGTGGCCCCCGTTGCAGACGATGGAGACGGGTTGGCAGGTTGGCTGTTCTCCCTCAGGTGGAGGCGAGTGATTTTCTCCGCAGCGGCGGCAAAGGTTCGTTGTAGGTTTGTAGCAGACGTCAGCCCGGTGTCCTACCCTACTGCAGTTGTAGCATACTTCATGTTGCTCCCTGAAGGGGTGGACCCGAAAGACGCCGCACTGATAGATTAGTTGGCTGGGTAGCTTCTTTCCAAAAAAGGTGATTTGTATTGTTCTGGACTGTCCGATCCTTCGGGCATCCACAACTTCTATTCCTTCGTTTCTGTTTCCGAAGCCTTGGCGAACCGCTTCGGGCGAGTCTCCCGCGTCGGCGTTGTAAATGACCCCTTTTACCGAGTCTTCGGGCGCCGCCACGTACGACGTAACGTTGTTGGTTTGACCTTGGAGGTTCAGTTTTTCAATCTTGGCGTATGCAGTCGCCCGTTGACGATCGGGCGTGCATAGCGTGAAGGTGTTGTTGGCCATATTGACTCTGATAATGTCTTCATTCTTCACCGTATCATACGGCAGCCTGGACACCTCGCAGGCGCAGAAGAGTAGTAGTCCGGGCGCAAAGTCCCTCAGATTCCAACCTTGTGGTCGGCAGACGATTTTGTTGTCATCGGTCGGTAAGCGCGGGAGAAGTGCTTTCTTGCTGAGTGCAAGTAGCTTTTTCCCGTTCTTTCGCGATGGAAAATTGGAATTAGACTTGCCTTGGCCGTGCTCCTGCGCAGGCTCGTCGTCGGTTGATGCGGGCCCTTTATTCTTCAGGCCTCGTTGTCGGTCGCGGTACCAAAGAATGGTTTCCCATTTTCCGTCCTCGAGCTCCGACGCTGATATTTTCTCGCCTTCCACGGCGTACTCCATCTTTGCAGGTCCCTGGGAGCTCAGTTCCCGGCGGAGAGGTGACGAGCTAGGTCGAGCTCGATGGCTAGGCCGGCAGTCAGCCGGCAATATGCCTAGGTGTCCGTAGATTGGCAAAATCCGGCTTCAGCAGGCACTGGACAATGGCCTGGATGTCGTCCAAAATATTCGAGCCCGAAGGCTGACTCTTTCTGCCGAAAAGTGGCTTCGAGGCGGGAGCCCATGCGAGACACGTCAGCACAGCTCCGTCCTCTTCCTCTTCTGCACAAAACGTTTACTTCTTCGCGTTACACGCAGCCGTACAATGGCGCCAGTGGTGATTACGAAGACGAGGGCAATGTTCTCAACGTCATGCTATTGCTTGTCAGCTGTCTTTCGTTCTGTCAAGGAAACAACGACAAGACAATTTTCTATTTTATAAAACACGCATTAAGATGACACGCAGAATTCGCTTGAAGACTAATAAAAAATCATCGCATAGGACTATACTGATGCTAGGTGTGTTTCTTTCTATATATATTTAAGGGGTTTTTGCGCAGTTCCCCCTGGAGGCATAACGAAAGCTCAAGAAGACCCTGACGTAAACACGCCAACCTACAGCACTCGCAGGAAACGCAATCCCTAACAAATGGTTTTACAGCATTCACATACAACATATGCATGAATATAAAGACAACTACAACAATCAATACCTACTTAGTGTTTAATTTTGATGAGCGGAGACTACAGATCAACGATGGAATATAGAAGTAAAAGAGAACTGTTACGCTTCTATCATAATTTGTACCGGCAAACATAACAGATATGTTTGAGTAAAAATTGTGTGAGACACACAAAGGCAAATACCATGGCTTTAAACTTCCATTAGTTGCACCGTGAAGACTCTCTGGACTGAATTTTTAGTATTACATCTCAGCGATGTTGTGAGGCAAGACGTGTGTCAGTATATCAGCACTTGTGCCAACACTCACTTTACGATCATTTGACGAATGTCGATGCTTGAAGATGCAAGGGCCGCTGCCATGCACGTTACGGAGGAGCCTGATTGCGCCATGTATTCCTTGTTCTCCCAACCAATTCGGAAAGTGAATCTTTCTGTAAATGCACTTTGTAGGAGGAATGTATACAAACCCCAAACTTCCAACAGGGGTTCCTTTTCAATTATAAAGCAGTGGCTTTGATCACGTCCCCGCGCGCGCAGCATGGAGCACCTGACACTGCGAGGCCTGGACCACTCGAGGGACAGCGGGCTCCGGGGCTAGTTGTGGCACGGAGTGGCGTCGCCCGAGGAAGCCTTGGGCGAGACTGGCTCTCCGTCAAACACCCCGCCGGAGGCCACACTTGTCTTCGATGTCCACCTGGCGTTGTTTATAGATCACGACGAGGCAGCGGTGGACAAGCGATGCCGCATCGACGTTAGTTAGCATCGCTTCGCCTTGGTAAAGGAGTTTATTCGCCGCCCTCGCTACGGTGGCCTAGCTGGCGCAGCCGCCGCAGGAGTCCTGGACAAGGTACTCCACCTATGATGACTCCCAGGACGCTATGAGCAGTCTGTAAAAGTTTGCCCCCCTCTCTTCTATCTGGAGTAGCATGCTAGGCCAATAACCAATAACCAGGCAGACCTCTCCTTTATTTATTAAAGTCACTCTTCTCATCTACTTCTGCCTTTTCTTCTTTCACTTCTTTTTCTCTTGTTATTTCTTCTTCTTTCCTCATTATGATTTTCGCCTTTTTCTCTCCAATCTTAACTCCTTTGTTTGTGGTTTTCTTCTCATTTCATCGTCCTTCTCATCTTTTGTTTTCATTTTCTTCGCTTTTTGATTTTTTCGTTCTTCCTTCTCTGCTTCTTGCGGTTCCTATTATATCTCATAGCTTCACTTACTTCTGTATTGTCCGCTTATCTTTCTTCACGTTTTTCACTTTCATCCCCTCTGTCTCTTGGCTTTTCTTCTGTTTGCTACTTATTTGGTCTTTACCTGCTTTTCTCTATCTTGGCTTAACTTAGCTCATGGATTCTCTTGCCATGGCCTGCAGATTTCAGCAAATAAAAATTCGATGGATCTCTTCGAGGTGGTGTACGAATACGTATAACTGCTTTGGCAGTAAAATAAATAAATAAACACAACCTGAGTTTCGAATTACGAACAAAAGAATGCACTCTACACACAAATACACCTATACGGGAGCAAAAGCGGAGCAAGCTGTTTTATACCGCACTTCCTTCTAAGAAAGGGAGTGGGCAAGAGGACAGCTTACTCCCTTTTAACTCTTTTCGGTTTAGAGCGGTGGTGAAGAAGACTAAAATAAGAAAAGGGCACGGCCCTTGGCAGGGCCCCCTAGCTTGGAATCATTACTGAGGAAGAAATAAACTTGTACACAGTGGAGCGACCTCTGCCATGGCTGTAGGCCAGAAGCGTTGCACCAAACGAGAGTAAACTGGATACTGACACAGGCAGCTGCATCTTATATATGAGATTGTAACAGCTGTATCTCTCCGGTACTAACCAATGGGGCAGAAACATGGAAGCTAACAAAAAAGTCTCAGTTTAAATTGACAAGTAACGTTAAGAGAGAGTACTTCATTAACACCTCTTTTTGGGCTAGTTGATACATACTTCAAACGTTAAGAGACAAGAAGAGAGCGGAGTGTGTCAGGGAACAACCGAGAGGTAAATGCATTATGGTTGTTGCAAACTTCTATAGCACATAATATCAAAGGCAATCTATACACATCTTGAATCAACAAAAGCTTTTTTTTCAAATCAGCATGGTTTTCGGCAACAGTTGTCTACTGTAACACAACTAGTAGAGACCGTTAATGACTTCGCGAAGGCTCTGAACGACAAGCAACAAATCGATGCAATATGCCTTGACCTTTCGAAGGCTTTTGACAGGGTCCAACATAGTGATTTAATTAACAAAGTACTATTAATGGGTATTAATCATAAAATCGTGCACTGGATATCAGCTTATCTAAGCGGAAGAACTCAATTTGTCGAAATCAATGGTAGTAAATCAGAATTATTAAACGTAACCTCCGGTGTACCTCAGGGGTCCGTCTTGGGTCCCGTTTTATTTTTAATCTATATTAACGACATTGCTTCCCATATTGATAAAGATGTAACAGTGAGACTTTTCGCTGACGACTGCCTGCTCTACTGTTGTATAAATAATACAGATAATCAAAAAGCGCTTAATGATGCTCTCGTAGCTGTCGAAAAATGGTGCCAATGCTGGAAAATGAAAATCAACGAAGAGAAAACAGTAGTTTTACGCGTCACGAACAGGACAAAACATGTCCATGAGTACTGTTATACGCTAGGATCTACCGCACTTACCACAGTGGAAACACTTAAATACCTGGGAGTCCTCATTTCTAGAGATCTAAGCTGGAAAAATCATGTACTAAAAATCTGTTCAGCCGCTGAAAAGAAACTCTGGTTTTTGCGCCGAAGATTGAAACTGGCCGCACAGTCTGCCAAGCTAGCTGCCTATTTAACTTATGTACGACCAACATTAGAATATGCCTGCATTATATGGGATCCTGTAGAAAGTGGCTTGATAAAAAAACTTGAAAGTGTGCAAAGAAGAGCAGCTCGATTCATACTGTCCAGATATGCACGTACTGATTCTGTAACAGAGATGTTGTGTGTTCTCAATTTACCACCTCTAGCCGAACGTCGCCGAGTAACCAGACTAAAATTTATATTTCAGCTCTCAAGAAATTCCTTCAATATCAATAGCTCCCATTACTTGCTCCCAAAACAACTTACACATCTCAGAGCAAGCAATGAATACTGTTACCAAACCCCGAACCCACGCATTAATGTGTATGCTAATTCTTATTTTCCGAAGACGATAGCAGAATGGAATAATTTACCAGCATCTCTCTTACAGTCCAGTACATTAACAACTTTCGAAAAAGCTATCTCAACTTCGCACTAAAAAGTTTTTTTTCTTCTTTTTGTGTGTGTGTGTGTGTCATACGCCTAATCAACTCACCTAAGGTGAAGGCCGGGAATGTAGAAATTTTTGTTATTTTTTTCCTTTTCTGTGTGAAATAACTGTTTTTCAAGTTAATATTTATTAACACTGCTTCTGTATAAAAAGTGAAACATTACGCGGTAAGAAATGATTGTATAGATGAAGATTCACTTTGTATTTTTGTACAATCGTCGAAACCTTTTTGATTTCCAAGTGTCACGCCCCACCACTGTAACGGCCTCACGGCCAACAGTATTTTCAAATAAATAAATAAATAAAATAAAGACGAAATGGACATGGGCAGGGCATGTAATGCGAAAGCAATGTAAGCGATGGTCGTTGAGGCTAACGGACTCGATTCCAAGAGGAGCCAATGGCAGCAGTGGCGGCAGAAAGTTAGGTGGGTGGAAGACACTGGAAGTTTTAAGGGATAAGTTCGCCCAGATGGCACAGGACCGGGTTAATTGTAGAGATATGATGCTTTAATACTGCAGGGGAAGTAGTCAGGCCGATGATGAGACAGGCAGTCTTAAATTTTTTAAGCAATTCCAACGATAGGTTTCCAGAAGGAGGCGAATGAAAAGGAGGAAATCATCCAACGTTTCAGGTTCATCGGAGAAAGAACAAATGGCTTATGGAGAATCCCGTAGATCTACGAAGGTAGAAATTTGGGGGAGGAATCCAGCACCAAAAACTCATCGAAGACAGCTTGCAATGAGGCAGAAGGAACTCACCTAAATTTGACGTGCACTTTAAGTGCAGGAAATGATCAGACAAAAGTGAGGACCATTTGCAGTGCTTCAGCAGCAAAAACTGCTTGTTTGAAATGGGCTCCCGTCTACAAGAGTAAAGAAGGAAGTGCAGAACAGGCCCGCAAGAGAATCGATTCGGATACATCAGCCGTTTCGTTCATTAGGGTTCCGCTGTGGCCGAGGGTCCACGCGAACCTGGCCTGACGAAGATGAAAAGGATCAAAAAAAGAGAATAACAAAACATGCTCGGTTGGAAGATATCAGGCCAGCACAAACTGGAAGTTCCTCAGCCAGAAAAGACGCTGCTTGCTGAGGACATAACTTTCTGGTCGCCATTATCATGGTCAGAAATTGCGAGAAGAGTACAGGGTTGAGGAGAGGGGAGGGTGGGATTATTCAGCTTAGTATAGCTTTAATGAATAAACGCCTACGCCAGCCTTTTCCTTAGATTATGCAGCGCCAGCAGTAGTAATACTGGGCGCGGGTATTGCTCTAAGTGGTCCTATACCATGCTTAGTCGATACTTACGCATCGATCACTGCCTGTTTTCTTGCCTCCCACCAGATTATTAGGCTTTCAGTACCTACTACACAATCTTCATACCGCAGTTCTACGCCGCCATCCTATGAATAACATGGCTTCTAATTTGGACTTCCCAAATGCTGCTCTGTTTGCTTCTCGCAATGCCCATTTTCCTCTGAGGTGAGGCAGCAATGCTAGAAGCATTTTAAAATATTGATACGAATGCGTTATGCAATATGTGTGCAGCACTTCATTACGAAATACTGGGAGTGGCGAATTAAGCAGTATCCTCGTCGATTTTATTACCTTCTATTATGTTCGTGGCCGAATTTCACGGAAGGCGCAAACCTGTGGAATTGCTCGAGCTTGCCCCGAACCAAATTTCTGCGGACCACTACAATCATCATGTCATCTAAACGGTAAAGAGGCTGAAGAACGCGACCCCGCGAGGCTGGCGCAATCCCCGTGCGCGTGCAAGCGTTCTGCCACGGTTCGATTTCACAGTCGTGTCTTCTCGCCCTGCTTCCCAGCATCACCTATTCGCGTCTTCTTAGGGCTACTGCGCAACCTGTGCAAGCAAGGCCTTTCCACCTAGAGTTCACGTAAATATCCTTCAAGGTGTCATCGCTGCCACAGTGACGACGTTTGAAGGTGCCTACAACGCCGCCACGCCTTTTTCTTCTTTGTCGTTTTCAGATGCAGGCAAACGTTCTTCTGGGTAGTCTACAGCACCTAACATGAGCTCCGGCCATGCCAGCGAGCATTCGAATCTCGAAACGTACTCCAACGTCCAGGATATGGAGCCTCACACCTCGTTCTCGACCACGTCGTGCAGGCGGTCCGGTAAGCTATAACCCCACTAGCTTTCTTGGGCGCCTAGTATCTTCGAGGTTGCTTAAGCGAGGCAGCGCTACCCGCTGAGGCTGCGTTTTGCACGTCGCCTTTGCGTGGCCAAGGGAGTTCCTCACAACGTGTTCGTTCAGCAGCTTTGATTTTCATAGGTCTTAACTGAAATGCGGGGCTGCTGTTCAGAGCAGCCTCTATTGCGTGTACCTCAGGCGCCTGGCGATACGCGCTGGCAGTCTCGCAATGTTTCAGACATGGTGCCGGATTCACTGATCCGGTTATTTTATTTTGCTATCAGCACAACCTGCTCCACAAGAATCACTATGCGCCGCGGTGGCTCAGTGGTTATGGCGCTCGTGTACTTACCCGAAAAACGCAGGTGCGACCCCGGCCGCGGCGGTCGAATTTCGATGGATGCGAAATAATAGAGGCTCGTGCACTGTGCGATGTCAGTGCACATTAATGAATCCCAGGTAGTTGAAATTTCCCGAGCCCTTAACTACGGCGTCTCTCATGGCCTGAGTCGCTTTGGGACGCTGAGCCCCCATTAACCAATCCGCAAGGCTCAATGACGCTTCGTAAAGCCTTGGATAGTTCTGTATCACTTGGGCTGCCCTTCGCCTTAAAACCGACGCGCCAAATGCGGTCTGAACACCGGTCTGTGGGATAACAAGGTAGTCCAGTAATGTAATTCCGTTCAGGCCCAATGATTTGATTTTTTTTAGATGGATTCACACACCGGACATTTGCCCGATGACCAGGCATCATGAGACGTAAACTCCCGTTCAGTGAGGCCCACGCTCTGGCTTGAATACTAAGAAATGCTGCATGCATGTCTAATCCCCTTATCGTTACTCCTTTGACCTTCGCCTTTGCAAGTAGAAATGCGCGGATTAGGCATGCCCATGGTCTTTAAACCCACAGCACTTACCACCAACGCAGCACAGGCGCCAAACTCACGGAGATGAAGTGGCACGTCACGTGACGCCTTGTCCGCGAACTAATGGTTCCTCTTGTGAATCCACTTTAAGGTGATTTCACATAAGGCGTAAAATTTGTGACTAAAAATGCAGAGAATAACGCTCACTGCAGGCAGAGCACTCAGACGTCGTAGTTTATTCGGAGAAGGAAATCGCTCCTTGCTGCCGATAACGTACTGTATGCTCGCATCATTTTCGACATTACCTCTCGGCAGGAATTGCGAGCAAGAGTACTAGAAACAGCAGATCGACATTACTGCGTTCCACGGTTGGCTGATAATTTCAAGGGCAGCCATACTGGGTTGAAAAAGCACTGTTACAATTCAGTGTCATTTGCGACTTACTTCTTCATGGCGGTGGACGGCTGGTAATTATTTCTTTTTGTTCATGTTTTTGTTAATTCTCGCAGCAAGGCATGCCTCCGGTGCACCAGTTGTTTTCGTGTCTCGGGTAGGACTTCGCCCAAAACAAACCTGCACCAGTTTCTTCACACACCTCTCTCGTTTTTCGGTATCCTGAAAGGGATGATGTATTGCATACTGCCACCTCGGTGCAGGTCGTCCGGTTAGGCGCATTGGTATCCGAGCGCGGCATTGTCATCTCCCAGTACAACGCCGTCGTGGGCGAGGACGGAAACCAGCTGATCGGCTCGACATCGCCCCGGCACCAGCTCGACCGTTTAAAGTGAGTGCGCTGCCAGCAATACTTAAAAGACCCTTTTTACTGACAAGCACTGTTATATGGTGCAACGTCTTCGCAATATACATATTCATCGACGCATTGTTTTCAATCAGCGGATTTCCCAAGCCACCCATTAGTACAGTGGCCTTAACACAGCGACCAAAGGCAGCGCTAACTTCTGTCATCTACAATTTTAGAACTAGCTGAAAGTAACTCCCCGGTGGAAACTGTAGCAAAAAGGAAGGATTGGTTGCTTGCTAAAAAGTAAGCAGAGGAGCACAATGATCGAAGCATGGTGAAGCAACGCACAGCTCTTCGAGCGGACATTCAGCAGGCGAGGACAGAACGGGCTTCTTGCCGTCCTCTGTCGAAGCAGGTGTCCTGCTAGACAGTTGCATTGCCCTTCAAAACCGCCCAGTTGAAGGCGCGAAGGCTATGAGAACTGCGACACCATCGTTAAGGCCCTTCTTCTGATGCTATTTGCACAACTGTGGTGTTTTGTGCGAATGAGTTGGCCGCGACCTGAGTTATCGGCAACGCACTCACGCCACGGCCACTACATCGCTTGCACCTTGCATGGGCAGGAAGCACTTCCTATTCCTCTTACCGGGCTCACAGAGTATGCCTGGCCATCACACGCTCCCAAGAGCTCAGACAGGAAATACCACTAAAAATAAACAGGTCACCTTTTAGGAGTGTGAGCTTTCTTCAGATAACGACAACCTGAGCGCTCCGCCGGTGACCGGTTTAAACTATGCTATTATGGCGCAGGGGTCCCTCAACTTTACACTCCATGGCGTGCGACTGCGATGCGCCAGAGTTCTGGGCCAGGCGGATGGTCAGGCCTCCCGAATTCTACGCGGCGCATCCGCTGGCTCCGTATTTCACCGCCGTTGGTGCCGCCGTGCTGGGCCCAGCCTGCTGCTCCATCCAACATGTCGAGGAAAGCGACTGGTCACTGCCCTCTGCTTCGAAGGCTGCTGTCAGCGGGAAAGGGAGCGCCGAGGCGAAGGTCACTCGAGAGTTCCTGCACCCAAAGACAGCAGCCCAGAGTGGGCAACTTCCGAATGTGGCACTTCGCAACGGAGCTGCCGCTGCGGCACCAGGCAGCCACAAGGGCGTAACCGGGAAGTGTGGTAAGTGTCTGTGCTCGGTGTATCGCTTGTTCCTGCACGATATACGACGGTTCTCACGATTTCAATACGTTGCTACGCCCGAACACTGATGGCGGCAGGGGCTACACAGGAAAAAGCACCACACTTCGTGTTGTTGCCCCTACTGCTGTTCCTGCTTCTGCCGGCAGTGCTCATTGCGGGCCTCCCCAAAATCAGGGCCGAGAGTCCAACGCCGCGCTACTGTGGGCGGGAAGAGCTGCATACATCGGAGGCTTTGAGGAAAATCGGGGGGGGGGGGATTATCTCACATGAGACGTTAATGAGACCCCTGGCAGCCAACGTGACGAGTATGTAGCTGTAGAAGCTGCGGCCCTTCCACTCGTATGTGGTCAGTTCTTCTGCGAACGGACCTCTCCAATCGGGAATGCCAGCGCTTACAACCAGCGGTACGAGCCTGGACACATGAAACCGTTCATCCAAGAACTTTGACGTGGCGGTGAGAGCCAAGGCAAAGGCAGGATGCGCGCGATGTCTCCATCGAATAAAAGCTCGTTTACCATCGAAGTGTTTCGAGCCAGACGTTAGTACCCCTCAAGCTTTCGAGATGCAGTCCAGGCAATAAATTGGGTAATGATGCAGAGATTCGTTACTAAGCTAAGTTCCTTTACAGTTGGCACTGAAATTTTGTGCTATTAAGAAATAGATATACGCTATGGAGGATTTATTCTACGTCCACTAGTTCATCATCTTCTTTTTGCAAAATCACCTCTGCAACCAGTGCGACCATATATAGAGTGCACGCTCTTTGCGACCATATGTACCACCTTTGCCAAAAGCAAATGGGGAGCTACGCCGGCGGCCGCAGGGGGCTTGCTGCCGAGCGACGGCGCTGCTATCTTCGGCGCGGGCTGCTGCTACCCGGCTGCGATTGTTATCTGGCTGAGGTAAGCATGCACCCTCGTTTAGTGCGACAGCACTCCAAAGGCGCGAAATTACTGTCCGAACATACAACCTGCTTGATTCTTATGATCCAAGGATGGATGGCGAGAGTGCAGGCTTACGTCACCCAGTTTACCTCGCACCCGGGGAGCAGCCCTGTGTGCCGCAGCGCCGCAGACCTTGCTCCCGCTGCCGTCGTGGCTGCTCGGTTAGTTTTGGAAAAGACGGTACAGTCGTGATCACTATGAGATAACCAAGTTTCAACGTTTCTTTATTGATTTTTGTATTATTATATGATGCAAACGCAATTCTTTGTTTTCTGACTAATTTTCCTCTTGGCGTTTAAATGAAAAAGTGATGTTCAAGGTTAATGAAGAAAGAACCAGAAATTTTGCGAATGTGTGCAAAAAGTATGTTCCTCTCTCATATCGCTCTCGACAGTACTATCGGCCATAAAAATAAATAGACCACGTAGATCATCCGAACATTTTACTGCACGATAGCTCGACACATTACTTTCAAGAAATAAACAGAGAAAGCGCGGAAAGAGGCATTGAAGGTGTCATCAGTGTTACTCTAGTGATGTGTCATCTCGCCGATTCCGAAATAAAGCACGAGTAGTATCTGCCGCCGAATGTTCCACTTCGCTCAGTGAAGGGGGCACTGGCACAATCTCTGTCATGCGCTGAGTTGTTGACACTGGCGAACTTCGACCTGGGAAAGAATTCGTAGCAGACGAAGGTGAAGGCGGATGAGTCGTCAAGACGCAACAATGCGGCAGGGACTGGCGGCTGCGGCGCCAGCGGCGGAAGCAGCGGCTACGGCGGCGGCGACGTGAAGTGGCCGAGTCTGCCTTTGTGTCGCCGGACGAACGTGATGCTGTTGCAAGGTCCGGCTGATGATGTTGAATGAAAGACGGCTGCGGCCTCGGCAGAGGTGCCGTGCTTCGGACATCCGGCGGGGAACACGAGCTCGTGTATTCACCTCCTGGGAGATAGCGCAAAATTTCTTACCCATGGACGCACAAAACAGAAGACATACCCCTGTGGTGAAATCGACTGAACAGTCTTTACCACTTTCCATCGACCAGCTACAGAGAGCATCAGCACCGCCCCCTGCAGTGAGAGGAAACACCAGTGTCCACAACGACACATCTGATTGGACATCGTTCATCGAACTTTGTTCTAGCCAGAAATGTAGGGAATACGAAGTTTATTTAAAGGGCAACTGGTCTGTTACTAAGACAATTTTTCCTAGACTGTAAATATGTAAAAATAAATCTACTCTACAGTTTCGTTCATACCGGAGTTAGACACCGTCCTTCGGATCTGAAACTTGTGGGGCTGAAGCAGCAAGACAATCTAAGGGCCCCTCGTCTCCAACAGAGTGCCGCTTTGCAATAAATGCGTCGCTACAGCAGGCCGCCGCAGCTAAAGGGGCTCGGAAACTCCTTCTAAAGAAAGCACATCAACTGTCTCAATCACTGCAGTGTGTTGTCAAGAGCACCTGAGCCAAACAATACACTTTTACGCGCAGCATTAAACCCACGACCACGCTCGAATGTTGACGAGCCCTTCCCGGCGACTTTTTCATGTTCGCACACTCCTCCGTCGCCCGCACCAGCGTATGCAAGTTGCGAGATCGCTACTCGTTAAATTATTTCAGACGTCAGACAGCGACCTTGACCGCGACAAATAAGAAGCGTAGCTCCGGCGGGTAAGGAAGCTCCGCGCAGAAGTGGGTCCGGCGGAGGAGCCGACCTTCCAGCGTGCAAAAAGTGACGAGATAAGAGGGAGAGGCGCGAAGACGCTGAAATTCAAGTTTTAACAGCAGATAACTAATCTTCTACAATCCGCACAAAAAAAAAATTCTTGCTGGGGGATATTCGTAAAGCGCGATGCTTGAACATCTCAGGCATACCGGAACTTTATTAGAGCCCCTTTCAGAGCCCCTTTAAACGTCTAAGGCTGCTGAAAAACAGTGGCGATTTACGCTTACAGACACCCTGTTTTTCACAAGCACCGCGGGGGTGGTTCCGCAAGACTTTTTCACATACAGATGACGTGCTGCGTATCGAGCAGCCCTGTTTAGTCAGTGATGTGGCTGTCGAAAGCTGTTAAACCCTCTAGCATGTCTTAGTGATACGGTCGCAGAAGACAACGACACGCCCCAGCACGCCTGCCAAGCACGAGCAGATTTGATTTTAGAGCGCAGCTCTTAGGCGCCCGTTTCTGCGTTTTGCGGTGTCACCGTCGTCGTTGTCCGTTGTAACGAGGAAAGGGTAAAAGCGCAACCTCCTCTCCTCCTTAGCAAGAAGCAAAAAAAAAACAACGCCGCGCGTTTTGCGCCGACGTGCGTAAAAAGGGGGAGGAGGAACCCCTGGTGAGCAACTAGCCTTGTGTGTGTAGCTGCCCTCTCTCCCACTGCTCGCTGACGCGGTCCGCGGGGGGATTGCCGTCGATTGTTCTGTCTGAGACGGTTCCACCCTATGTTGACGGAGAGGGTGTAGCCTTGCGTGCGCCAAGAGATGCCCTCCACCTCTTCAATCGCGCGACGGCGGCGGCGCCGCGACAGAAAGTCCCAGATGCTCTTCGAAGCCACTCCTGGCCTTTGACCAATGATGATGCGCGCCCAGCGCGAGGAGGAGGAGGAGACTGCACAGCCGACACTGGGTGTATGTGCACGCCTGCTTTGGCGTGAAGAACAGACAGACGGGGAGTGAGCCCAGCCTATATAAGAAGGGCGTTGACCGCCCGAGCCGCCATTTAGGCTTCAGTGAACAAACTGTGTTTTGTTTGTTTACCTCTCTCCCTTGTAATAAGGGATTAATTACTCATTGGCATCCACCCAAGCGCAGCCATACGGCTACAAAGGAAAGCTATACAGCTTTCTCAGAAACTTCGTAGTTAAAGAAAAATTCGTCCTGGTCCGGGGTTCGAACCCGGGACCACCGCTTCACCGGAGCAGTCGCTCTACCAACTGAGCTAACCGGGACGAATTTTTCTTTAACTACGAAGTTTCTGAGAAAGCTGTATAGCTTTCCTTTGTAGCCGTATGGCTGCAGAATTGGCCATTTTGCAGAATTGGCCATTCTGCAGAATTGGCCATTCTCTACCAAACATTCATGATGGCGCCTAGTCCTCGAGAGCAGTGGCGTAGCGTACAAGAGATGCGCCGCTGTACTGGCAGGTGGGTGTTTTTGTCACAGCCACCAGTAGGGATTGTGCGACCCACGTTGCTCCTCCCAATCAACGTCTTCCCGAGCACTTGTCTTCGACTTTCACCCGCTGTCTTTCGTAGAAAGCGAGCATAACGGCGGCATAACGCTCCTCCGAACCTACAAATATTCTCCCCTTTGGCTGCAACTTGCGCGGTGCTCTCCGAACTTACCCGAGCTTACTGCAGGTACTTTGTGGACATAAATTGTGGACACCTTCTGTACAGGCCACGCATGAGGAAAGTAATGCTTGCGCATTGAAAACAAACCTTTTAATAATTTTGATTTCTTCACGTTCCACACTGCCGCATAATGGCATCAGTGGTCATTAATTAGCCGAGGACTAAGTTCTCACCGTCATGCTAGTTATTGGCAGGTGCATGTCGTTTCGTCAAATGAACCATGATGGCGTAAGTTCCGCTTTATAAGGCAACCATTCAGACGACACGCCGCACTGAGGTGAACGTGGCCCGAAAAATCACGAAAATGGTCTGTAGTTATGCTATATTTTTTCTTCTTTCTTCGAGACAGACAATTATTTGTACACAATTGCTGGAGCAGGCATAACAAAGGCCTTGAAAGAGGCCGACGTGGCTATGCAACCCTCACATACTCGCAGCAAACGCAGTCTTTAACACACTGTTTCACATAATTCATACACAATACATACATGAGGATAAAGACAGCAACAACAGTCAGTATCTATTTACAGAATATAATTTTCAGGAGCGGAGACAAGAGTGCAATGCTGCAATTTACAAGATAACAAAAAAACTTATACACGTATCATAATTTGCACAGCGAAACAGACGTACTCACAACTTCTGTCTGAAGTAGCAACTTCAGAGACACCAGAGACACACAAAGGAACATATCAACATCGTTTCAGATTTTTATCACAGTCGCACAGCGGACTGTTTGGACCGACTTTTCAGCAGCATATATGTGCGTCGTTGTGAGGCAAGAGGTGTATCTACCTTAGTATCGCCACATTGGCCAACGCTCATTCCATACGTGTCACTTTCATGCACGTTACGCAGAAGCGCGAGTGACCAACATATTCAAGCGAAAGCTTCTCTCCGAACTGCAACTTTCAAGGCAAACAAAGTTTCACTTTGACCTTGAGCCATGCTTCACACGGCTGATGTCATACCACGTGGCTGGCCACAGCTGGAGTCGGGCTCCGATTCTGCCGCGCCGCTCGCCTCGCCGCTGCACCGAACCGACCGAACCTCCGCCGTAACACGCGACATGACCACGTGATTAGCTATATATAGTGCGCGGCCTTCCGCGCCCCCTTCGTTCAGAGCCACTGGGGGCTCGACTCTGCTGGGCAATGAATGCAGGTCTTTCGTACCGTTAGGTACAACTGAGCTAAACCCCAGCCGTTTTTTTTTTTTGTCATGCTCTCAATTTTGACACTGAAACTGTTTCGTAATTGCACCTTATAGGACGCATCCAAAAAAGCCAAAGTTTTTAGCAGGGGCCATTTTATAAAGCATCAGTTTTGACTGTGTCCTCGCGAATGCAGCCTGATGCACCTGACGCTGCGAGGCCTGGACCGCTCGATCGCCAGCGTGCTCCGGGGCGAGTTGTGGCACGGTGTGGCCTCGCCCGAGGGAGCCTTCGGCGAGGTTGGCCGCCCGCCAGACAACCCGCCGAAGGGCACACTTGTGTTCGACGTCCACCTGCTGTCGTTCGTAGAAAGCGAGCATAACGACGGCGAGGTGGACAAGGAACAGGACACAGACGTTCATTAGCATCGTTTCGGAAGGGTTTACGAGGTGAGACTCCGGCCGCGTTACGCCGGCCTGGCTGGCGCTTTGTCAACGCGTGCAGTGGGAGCCCACGGTTTCTCGACAAATTCTAATGATGCGAAGCCTGTTTCACGGCGCATCATAAAGAGCGAGTTGTATGACCTCAAGAAACAACGGATGCCGGCAGTTAAGATTGGTTGAAACAGAAAGCGAGACCTATAGGTACATTCTGTCTTGTGCTTGTGACAGTCAGTCTAATATATTAGCACTGGCGTGCTGTGTTCAGACGCATACGAAATTAATATTTTCATTGTTTTCCATTAGCCCGCGGTCGTGCGCGATGTGTGGGTTTCTCGAAGTGCTCGACTGGTACGACGCCTGAGAGCAGTCTTAAATGTGTGGTTAGTTTTTGATTTATGAAAAGGGTACGCGAGGTTGGCTATAAAATGCTTGCGTTATGTAGAGTATAGGCCACCGAGAGTTCATGCCGCGTACAAGGCCCCAAAAGCGAGCCGGTAATTTACAACACGATTTTAAGAACTCCCGCTTCCGCGCCTCTCAGCGACCACCGGTGGCGAGCTTTCGCCCAAATCCGCGCGCATTGCGTAATGTAGCGCTCTTCACGTCAGCAGCGGGATGCCATTTTTTCGCATGATCGGCTTCAGCGCGCATCTGTGTACACAGGATGTCATGCTTCAATTGAAGTCCGACATCATAGACCCCGTGCAAGGGACGGGCACGAAGGCCGTGCTCGGGCTAGACCTTAACAAGGCTTTCGATAACGTCTCGCACGAGGCTATCCTCACGAAACTATCTAACAGTAATCCCGGGGTGCGGGTATTCACATATATCCGCTCCTTCCTCTCAGAGAGGACCGCGGAGCTTGCAGTGGGTGAGATCAGGTCTGACCCCATCCCCCTCGGAGGCAGAGAAACACCTCAAGGTTCAGTCCTCTCGCCTCTTCTGTTCAATCTGTCCCTCATCAAACTTCCTTCAAAACTCGCCACCATACCCGGGTTGCATCATACTTTCTACGCGGATGACATATCACTCTGTGGGTAACAAGAGGGAGTGACGGCCAAGTGGAGAGTACACTGCCGCGCGCGGTAGACATGGTCGAAACATACGCCCAAGCGGCTGGCCTCTCGTGCTCGCAGCAAAAATCTGAACTCTTTGTACTCAGAAACAAGCCCAGAGGCATACACCTCAAAAACTACGTTCCGCCTCCTCCGTTAAACGTATGCGTAGGAGGTTTCCCAGTGAAGGAGGTATCCACCATACGTATCCTAGGGCTATACATGCAAACCAACCGCAAGAACACCCAAACTATTGACAAACTCAAATATACGGTCAGTATGACGATGATACTCATCAGTCGAATAGCCAACCGCAGACGGGGCGTCAAGGAAAAGGGCCTCTGGCGTCTGGTTCAGGCCATCGTTCTCAACAGAGTCGTATATTCAGTCCCCTACCTCCGCCTCTATGCAGCGGAGAAGCATAAAATCGATAGTATCATCAGACAAGCGTACAAGACCGCCCTCGGTCTACCGCGCTACACGTCAAGAGAGAGGCTCTTAGGGCTCGGCATACACAACACGCTAGATGAACTCTGCGAGGCACACCTCACGACACAAGCTGAGAGACTCACTCGTACTAGTGCGGGCAGAGCCATTCTCTCCTGACTAAGAATGTCAACGCACCTCCGAGCGGAGACGCTATAACTCAGCTACCAAAACATATCGGGAAGAACCTGCTCATAAAACCGCTCCCCAAGAACATGCATCCCGTGCACCACGAGGGACGTTGTCGGGCCAGAGCTCGCGCTCTGCATGAAAAGTACAAACAGCACTCGAGAGTGGTGTACGTGGATGCTGCGGAGTACCAACACAACAAGGCCTACGCGTTGGTGGCGGTGGATGGGCCCGACGGACTGCTCGCTGCCGCGACTATCAAAACAAGCTCCTCTGAGATCGCGGAGGAGGCGGCAATAGCTTTAGCTATAACTAATACCACCACTGGTGTTATTTTCAGCGACTAAAAATTCGCTGTTCGCAATTTCGCGATGGGCCGAATAGCACCCACCACCCTCAGCATTCTTGCAAAAGCAGTCCAACCTCCCAGAGAGGTCGAACTAATTTGGGTGCCGACCCACTCGGACAATCCGGGGAACGAGGCAGCTCACAATAAAGCCCGACGTTTCGGCAACCGGGCAGGGAACTCGCCTCTTCGTCCGGGGTTTACGACAGACGGCATGACCTCTTTTCGTGACATTACCCACCATTATACCTTGGGCAGGCGAGTTTATCCCCCTCCGGCTAAAACGCTGTCCAAAACACAAGAAACCACGTGGAGACGGCTTCAGACGCGCTCCCTGACGAATTCCGCGCAACTGTCGCTCATGTACCCCTCTCAATACGAACCCCAATGTTTCCGCTCTGGCGACCGCGCCACTTACGACCACATCTTATGGAATTGTAGGGAAGAGCCGCCTCCGGCGGAGCTAGTACAAATCCCTTCTCTCGAGCGGTGGGAGGCTGTGCTGGCCAGCTCAGACCCGAAGACGCAAGTCCGGGCCGTCGAGTGGGCCAACAAGGTCGCCAATAGTCACGGACTAGCGGCCACCTAACACGGCCCTCTGATCACCAAGCTCTTCTTGATGAAATAAATGTTTTCTAATCCAATCCAATTCGCCGCGCCAAGGCCGTCGACGCCAAACCAGTTTAGAAGGCGTTGGCTCCGCCCCCTGGGGAATTCCCAACCGCGTCGGCGGAGAGGCCGAGTGCGAGGAGGAGCCGGCGGACCAACATTTCGGCGTGCATAAAGTGACGAGAGGAGGGTGATAGGCGCGAAGACAAGAAAATTCTAATTTTCAATCAATCAATCAAGCATTATTTAACATTGTGATGTTGGGTGGGCACATACAAAAAGCCAAAAAGAGGCTTGACGTGGAATGTGCCCCCCTGTACAGGGCATAGGTGGTTACATCAGTGGGGTGAGTGACAAATAAACAGTAAAAACAACATGCTGTATCTGCATGCAGCAAAGGTTAATAATTGCACAAGACCACTATACAGGCTCATTAATGGACAGAAAAACAACAAAAAAACAGCAAATGCATCCATTCAAATTCGTTAAGATGGTCATTTAAGCACCAAAGGAGTTATATATACTATTAAGCATTTGGGAAACCAGAACTGGAAGCATTTGGCAACCATAATTAGTGCGGGAGAGAGGTATGCACCAATCATCATTAGCTCGCGTAGTGTACGGTTTGTCTTTGGGGATTAAGCGAGCTAGAATGTTGACTACAAATAACCCAGCTTTTAGAAAACGTATAAAAAAAATTTTTCTGGATGATATTTCTGACGCTGCGTCCTTAAACCTCATAGGCATATCGCATCTTTGTTGAGACCTCTTTTCACAGCCCCTTTAAAGCCAATCATTTTGAAATCGCATTCGTGGTATTTCTGATGGCTTCTGAGTTGTTTCTGACGCACTGCTGATGGAAATTGCCTGCAGTGTTTTTGATTTATATGTCTTTTTTACTGTTCTTGATGAGATTCTTGTTTATTTGTGGCGTATACATGGCAAATTTAGGATGCATTTTTGTATTTTCATGATACATTCCAATTTCTAATGTGTATTCTGGCAAAAAATATCCTGAATGCCATTATTTTTTAACTTCTCTTCAACATCACCTACAAACGCTATGTTGATGCTCCCTTCAACACACTGCATACATACAAAAAATATTTATATGCGAAACTTTCGCTGGAGCGTGAAGAAGTTTAGAGCAAGACCCCCAAAGATTCGAGCAAAATCCTCCCATCTATGCTCTCATACCAGTAAATAACGTCAAGAGTGAGAAAATATAAGGCACTCGAACGCAATTGAAATACATGCGTCACCGATACGTTCACCTATTTCGAACTGTTCTATGAGCAGGCTAATGCTCAGATACTGGCAGTAAAAGACCTCCCAACAAGTGTCAGTTAGTTGTTAATAACCAGAGTATTCTCAAGGAAATTGGACGCCACTACGCAATTGCCGATAGGTACCAACCAATAGATTTTACTGCAGTGTTTATTTAGTTGATGTGCACGATTACAGCTCAAGCAATTGAAAAACATTTCGGGCAGTGCTTGACGAAGATATTGCTCTGATGGCTTCATACATCATTATTTGTGGGGAATATTTTCCGTCATACAAGTTTATGCTTGAACTGAAAAATATCTAATGATGTCAGACTGATGCCGAAAAGTGAATGCAAATTTTCCTGAGATTTTATGATGTCGGGCTATTCTAAAAATGTAAAGAAAAACCTCGTCATGAATCTATGATGCCGGTCGTATGCAACACTACAACAGATGTTGCATTTTTCATTAGTTCCTGATGACCCATTAAGAATAAATTTATGTTGAACAACTGTAGGTGCCGGCGAGGGCATTAGAGGGGAGTGGTCACAAAAGAACACTATATAAAAACATTGTGGGGCGAAAAATGATGAAGTAGTTGTACAGATTAATTCATTGCGCAATATTAGTTTAGGCGTTCTTGAACAAAAGGTGATCTTGAATGGCTACTGTCGGTGCGGGAAGCCGATCCCACTCCGTTGATGTACATGGCAGAAATGACGCACAAGAAACCACTGGTTTTTCGAGATAGAATACATCCTTGAAAGTGTGATAAATACACTAAGAAATATTATGCTATGCCGTGGGTGTATAACTTCTCTGCATAAATGTGGACGGTAAAATATTTTATGAATAAGAGAAAGCAGCAAGATTTAAGGCAAGGACAGAGAGTCAACAGGTTTCATTGGGAGTGTGCTGGCTGTTATGATTACAATGAAAGAGGGCCTTTTTTAACCGTATGAGGGTCCCATGTATGGCGTATTCGAGTTTGGAAGAAACTAATAATAATGATATCAGAAATTCAATATTTATTTTATTAAGGGAACTCTGCCGGCCTATATCCTTGCCTGCTCTCTCATTTCTCGAATTTTTCGCTTTTCGAATGTCTGCCCGTTGCGAAGTTCTGAGGGCCGTAATGGTTACAGACTAATATCGCTGTGCACGCCCGTTCTTTTTCTGTTCACAGATGTGTGCACTGAAGGACCGAAGCAGGAACCCGATTATTGGCCACCGTCACGTCTTCGTCATCAATGCGCTTGTACGCGGCGACCTCGCGGGTAGGCCACCTCACACTGAGGACTGAGACCAGGGAACGTCGGAACTAGGCGCAATGTGCGATGTTTTATACGCGCAGATAAAGTAGTCCAGCAGTGTGTGTGTCAGCGTCTTGGTGTGATTACGGACATATAAAACATACACCGTCTTTCCCGGCATGAAGTCGTGCTTTTTACGGTATAGTTACAACATGTACGCTATGTTTTTTTTTTTCGGGGAAACTGCAAGGACTTCGCTACGAGAGATCACGAAGTTCACGCGGATAGTTTTTGCACAATCTTCAAGGGTATCTTCTCTCAGGTTTCAAAGTCAACTTACCGCAATAAGTTTAACGTTAAAGCCTACTGACAGAATGGTTTAGGTTGTTGAAACATTGCTGCTGTTCCTGTATTGTTCCCACATTTTCTAGGTTTCAGTCCTACTGGGTTTTATAACTATAATCAGGCACAACGTTTCTGAGAAACGAGAAATATTGTTAAAATTTCGAAAATTTGCTTGCGCGGTCACAAAAGGGGCCAGCATTTGTATTCGATTTACTTTGTCCCATTGCGGGTTTGAAGGCTAAAACAGTTCGTATTGATGTCAGTAAAACTGCTGTTGTATTTCTTCTATGGAGAAAATTTACTGCAGCCTTCTATGTTAACTGCTGTAGGTGGTGCCAGTGTATGTGGGTATATGTCAGAAAGAGGCAGTGCGTCCACCTCGAACCAGGTGTCAGGATCTGGTAGCCCGGGAGGCAAACGGTCCGAAGCGAAGACAAGCCGAAAGCACTGTCAGTTGCCGTGGAAAATATGCCTTCATGCAGACAACACGCACGGCGTCGGTTTGGGGTTGGCGACGTGTACGCTGCATGGCATCGTCCGCATGGGCTTCGTATATCACGCAATTGCACGGAATGCGTGATACACTGTTAAAAACAGCGCCTCAAAGCTGTTTTCGACAGGCCTCTACGGCAGTCTGGAGTCCACACTCAAAGCTAGTCGCCGAGTTTGGAATCGACGTGTGGATGTAGGAGGGGTTACCGCGCATGTGTATAGGGCCTATTCTGAAGCTAAGGAGCAGCAAAAAAAAACACAATACATTTAATAAAAATATTTTAATGCACCTAGTACTAGACAAAAAAAGTTGGCATCGACACAGCGAGCGCAGCCAGTTGCCCACTGCTTGTTGGTGTCTTTTGTATGGCCGTCTCTGCAATCTCGTTGAGCGCCTTCGTTTTCAGCTTTGGGATGTCTTACAAGGTGTCCTTTCAACGCCTGTTTTAACCTCGGAAACAGGTTGTAGTCACAAAGAGACATGCTTAGGCTGTATTGTGGCTGAGGAAGCCCGGTTATACCTTGTCCGATTGAAATATGTCTCACAGTGAACGACGTGTGCGAGGGAGTGTTGTCGTCGCGTAGAACCCACGTTGTCGCGATCTCTCGACGCACGAGCTGGGCGCGTTGTGTCAGCCTCTGGAGGACTTACCCGAGAGAAATTCGTCCAGGAGGGAACAAATTCCTTATAAGCTGCTACTTTGAAGTCATGGAACACGATAAAAATGGATTTCACTTTAGATTTCGATATCCGCGCCTTCCTGATGTGTCACTGAGCTCTGAGCGAGTTTGACAGAACCTGCTGCGGCGTGCTTTGCTGTGCCCTTGCGTGTTCTTTTTGTGAGTCATACTGAAACAACGACGTTTCATCTCTAATATTAACTTTTGTTAGAAAATCTGAATCACTGCTGACTCGTTGCTACAATAAGAATTAGTTACTGGGGCCTCCATTAGCTCAGGGCTCAAAACTTATGGCACGGGTTATGCGCACACAATTCGCATTTGCAAATGTTCCGTGACAGTTTGATGCGCTTGCGTTTTCGTAATCCCTAGCTCTTCTGCAATCATACAGGCAAAATTAAACGCTAATCAGTGTTCACTGATGCACGCGCACAATCAGCATTAGCGTCGGTAACCGTCGGGGACAAGCGCCCTGACCACTCTAGTCGTGGACGTCTTCACTGCCGTCTGTGACGGTTTTGTGCTATTTGAACACTCGCAATCTTCACATTATATTATTTCTTTGAGCTTCCTTGATTATCTGAAACGCGCTGATAGGGGCGTTGTGAGTTCAAGGCAAAACTTTGCGTAGCGCTGTCTAATTTCGCCCCATTGTTTCCTTCACACAGAAATGAAATACGGGTATTCTCAAGTACGTCCAATCGTTTCGCCTCTTCGAAGGCAACCTAGCTAACCGCAACCTTCCCTTGAAACCGTTTTCCCAATCAAGTGTACGAGCTCCAACGAAGGACTTGTCTCATTACTTTCAGGACAGGCCCTGTTGCCGCCCGACGTGCGTACGTGCAAGTTAGCATGTTTCCTCGGCGTGTTATGCAAATATTTTGGCAGCCGACACAAGTGGCTGGTGAACTTCTGTGGACAAAAATATTACATCACACACAATTGAACGTCACGATCAAGAGGCGAAAAAGCGAAAAGCCAGTCATTTCATCAAATGGCATACGAGAAGCGAACGTAACGTAGGGAAAATCTCGTGACAAGTTTTATTTTGCAGTGATTTCAATTTTGGTTGTTTTGTCTTTTTGTAATTCCATCTGCCTGCTGTTGATGGCCTGTGGCTCTGCGCAGGCTCGTGCAAAGAAATACGATAATGTCGTCCTCCGAATTTCCCTAAAAACTGTGCCTATCAGTAATCGCGTATGACCGTGCGCCATTCCTACAGACCGTGAGCGTTTCCTGTCTCCATAAGATGGTCAACCAACCACAAGAGTTCAGTGCCTAGGCGCTGCATTATGTTGCAGAAATACCGTGGGCTTCAGAAAATTCTGGCAGTGACAGTAACGAACGAGCTTGGCGAAGCGACAGTTGATGGTAGCAGGGGTGGTATTCTCCCTGTGTCGCCTTTTGCGACATGTCTCATTAGGGCGGGCCTAAAAAAGTGCGTGCAATTGCTCGAGGAAACGGAAAACGCCTTTGGCACTTTCGTCTGCGGTGCTTTCGTTCACTCCAAGAAGCGACAATTTACCACTGCTGATTCTCTAGCAGCAGTAGTTTCGTATCTTTGAAAGCAAGAATATTTGCCATCACATGACGTCTAATGTTCAAAAAACATTTGCAAATTTAATATAAACTTGCTTTACTTCATTTAAGTCTATAAAACACCGCGAAAAAGCTCCAAATCTATTTTTGTTTCGTTCCGGACGGTTGTGCTAGGTTTCGGCTGCGTTTCGGGCAGTTGCAGACGGCAGCAGTGTAGCTGGAGGTCCCATTAGGCTTGCGCGCTCCAGAATCGAGAGCGTATCTCAAAAACTAGGCTGAATTGCAGCTTAAACTTTATCGTCAAAGCAAGGTAAGTCATAGCGAAAAGCAACAACACCAGTAGTTGCCGGTAAACATGCCGACCGGAATCGCAAGGACTGCTGAATTGGCTGAAACGGGCGGCTCTCGCTTGGAAGGACGCCGCCATGTTTTCACGCTAAGGGCGCAAAAGCCGCAACTACCGATTGCGTTCGTACGCTAACGCTATTTACCCATTACCGTTCTGCGCATGCGCACCCTGGACCCGCTATACCGATATGTACGCAATTACGCAAATCCCGCAATACTAAAACTCTCTAATGTTCAGTTGTAGGTTTGCAAAAGTCGTCACATTGCTTTAAATCCTCTTTGGCTCGTGCAGACGCTGTTTCGTTGCACTAACGTGCATTAAAATGCCTTGAAGGGTCATGTAGATGCGAGCGCAAGTGCTGCCAAGGCCATCTCGTCGCAGCGGGCAACGTCTGCTTCGTCGTCTGTTTACGACGGTGCAAAGTAAGTTCGCATGGCGTGTGGCAGTCCGGCTTAGCAGACGGTAGCCACAGTGCTGTGCTCTTCGACAGCCGATAATGCCTAGAAAGAGAAGTTTATTTTCAACTAATGTAAACAAAAATACAAAGCAAAACTGCTGAACTCAATGCTCTGATCAGTCAAGCACATGCGCAGTGACGCAGCACTGAGCACGTCAGTAAGGCAGTAAGAAAGCCGACACTCGACCGCCGCGCAAGACGATAAAGTATGTCAACCATTTGCGCAAGAACTCAGCCTCACTAATTGTCAGTGCGTCCACGCATGCTTGCTCAAAGAGGCCGCCGACAAGATTCGTACGCCAAGGCAAATTGGTCGCGATGTCCGCGAACAGGCCACTCTTCACAACTCAAAAACCAGGCAAGGAGAGTGGGATCCATGGCGTCTAGTACCAATTTCGTAGCCCGTCGCCCGCGCGAATGGCTTCAGCGCATTCCGTTGTTCGACTACGCGTAGTAAATTGGGGCGACGTCACGATGACGTAGCAGGAAGGCGGATCCGTGTCGTCACCCCGCCGTCACCGCGGCTCGAGCCAATCAGCGAAGAGCGAATGCGACATGTCGCAAAAGGCGACACCGGGAGAATACCACCCCAAGTCTTGGCCAGTAGTGCGCCTTGAGTAGTCGATCGAGTTTGCCGGCTAGAAGCACGTCCATCATGCATTACCTCCAGGACGACTGTAGTTGTGAATTTCTGTTTCGCGAAAGAGAATACAAGCTCGGTCAGTGCTCTTTTGTTTATTCGATAAGAAAGTGCCCCTCCCAACTTAGAGAGAAAAAACATGAAAAACCGGTAAATTGGAGGAGGAAGGGGAGATGAGCAATTTGAGTGGGCACAGGAACAGAGTGCGCACGAGAACATTGTAAGAAGCATGACTACTTATTTCCGCTTTGCTCCGATGCATGTTCCGCTGACGCTTTTCTCACCTAGCTGATACTGGAACCACTATCTCCCGCATGCCGTTCAGCTCAGATGCGACCAACGCCACTGCCCGACAGCGGCCCCGTCGACGGATCTTTCATCCCTGCGTGTGTAGTACCTGATGGAGTCGCTCGCCTTCGGCCGTTCAACGCCGTCGACGACTGCATCATCGCCCGCAAGGAATTGAGGCTGTGGCCTCTGCGTCCTCGGATTCAGTGGGCACGGGAACATTGCAAGAAGCATGGCTCCGCATTACCGCTTTGCTCCGGTGCAGGTGTATGCGTTTTCCTTTTGTATGCTAAAAAGAGCGATGACATCTGTTCGCTTCCATTCCCGTGCCCAGTGGTGCTATGGGAAACTGTGTGTGATTGCTTTTCTATGGCTTTCCTACTCCTGTGCTCCGGCGACATAGAAACGAACCCCGGCATCACCTCTCACTTTGAATCACTATTGGAAATTGAATCGCACCCTGAAAACTCTGCAGAACCGATGGCCGTAATTTTTGCAACTTGTGAAAGATGTTTACGCCCACTCATTACAAAGTTCGAAGACACAAAGTGAGCTCACCGCAAATATTAAATCCAATAATTCACGGTAGAAAAGCATCGAAACAAAGATAAATAACGGTCACAAACGTTTGGATGAACTAGAAGCAAAAGGGAAAGTTCTTGACACCTTCAGCCATGAGTTTGCATGCATGCAAAATTCTACTGAAAGCTTAAATAACACAAAATAACTAGTTAAAAACCACCTAGGTGAAAAGAAGGACAGGTCACGCCACGATACTATAATTTTTCATGGATTGAGAGCTTTATCTGAAACCTCGCAACAAACAGAAATCGCACTGGCCAGTGCATTGACGCAAATTGTCGACTCGCTAACAAACGACCCTTTTCAGCGTGTTCATTGTTTAGGCATCTCTTCCACTAATAAATGCAGACACATCATTGCCAAGTTTACGCACTACAAAATGAAATAATTAATCCTATCACATCGCATTGATTTCAAGGAAGAAAAATTTTCAGTAAGTCAAGATTCTTCACCCGCCCCTCAAATTGCAAGAAGGATGCTCACCGAATTCGGAATCATCCATCCGGGACCAACCACATTTCGCCTTCGCTACAAGGTATCCATACGCTGCAAATGATTAATGTAGGTACAGTCCATCCAACGATGCAATCCATGAAATCGAGCTGCCATCTGAACACGCCTCACAAGAACCAGACGCCTCGCCACATGTTCCGTCCTAGGTGCCCGACAGGGATAGTAATCATTCATCACGACGTTACGATTCTGCATTCTCGCATCAGAAGTATCTTGAATAAAAAATATCTTTAATCGGTGATCGACATCTGTTCTGCGCATATAATCGCAATTACTGATACTTTGCTGCCATCTCTAATTCATGACGAAATCTTTCAACACACACCGCTTCCGAATATATCGCAATGACCGAACTAATCAGCGGGGAGGCGGCGTTCTCCTTGCTATTTCGAAATACACCCTCTCGTCATGCGTGTACACAACAGCGTCTTAGAAAATGTCAGGACATCAGTTATTTGTGACCGCCAGAAAATAATATTTGGCGTATGCTACAGTCCTCCTCCTTCTCTACGCTGGTTTATTAACAGCCTTCATTACGACCTTAACATAATAAACACCAGATTTCCATCGGCTTCCTTGATTTTACTGGGTGATTTCAACTTTCCCAGCATTTCTTGGGATGCGTAGCCTGCCAGCCTATCTCCATTTCCATTCCATGCAAGCGATTTCCGGCCGCCGCGGTGGCTCAGCGGTTATGGCGCTTGGCAGCTGACCCGAAAGACGCGGGCTCGATTCCGGCCGCGGCGGTCGAATTTCGATGGAGGCGAAATTCTAGAGCGACGTATCCTGTGCGATGTCAGTGCACGTTAAAGAACGCCAGGTGGCCGATATTTCCGAAGCCCTTCATTACGGTGTCCCTTAGAGCCTTAGTTGCATTGGAACATCAAACCGCTATAAAAAAAGTGATTTGCTTTATTTATGCTTCGCCTTTTCACTCACCCGGTTAGTCACTAATGTTACCAGAATCTCTGTCAACACAGCCAACACTTTAAATTTGATATAAACAATCTAGCCGCCTTTGCTTCCACCGTCACCTATTTACCTAGCATAAGTGATCACTCTTTGTTCATTTTCAACGTTAACACTGCCTCTCCCAAGCAAGAAAAAAGAAAAAGACCATACTTGATTACTTTACAGCAGACTTCAATGCAATTAAGAATAAATTATCAGTGTTTACAAGAAACTTCTTCGCATACCTTGACTATCGCTCTGTGCAAACTATTTGTGATATGTTCACGTCCAAAGTTCATGAACGAACTCAGAAATATATTCTAAGACGCACGAACACTTCCAATCCTCAAGCCCCGTGGTACACCGCCCATTTAAGACGCCTATCTAACAAAATAAAGCGCCGATATCTTACAGTTAGGCTATCAGCATATAACGCACATTGGGACGTATACAAGGTCGCCGCTGATGCCTATATAACTGCGCTTAAGGAAGAAAAAGATAATTTCCTTCCTAAGTCTTTACCATCCATGCGATCTACCAAAATTAGAAAATTCTGGCGCGTCATCATCCCACGTACCGAAGAATCTATAAACTTATCAAATAATCAGAGTATTAAAATGTATTGCTGGGCCCAACTTATCTGACGGGTCAGAGGAGCCTATTTCGGCTCATTTATGTGCATCAACACTTAACAAAATCTTTGTTAAGAACTTCTCGCGCGCATCAACACCGCACACCCCGTTCCACTCGAGTATAATTACCCATTTATGCCTCATATTTTCACTGATTCATCTGGCGGTGGTCAACATATTGATGCCCTAAAATTTCATTGATCTCCCGGGTTTGACTGCATTAAAGCTAAATTGAAAACAAACACAATTGCCTGTAGCTCCTTAATGCTAATCAAGAGCCACCACGATGGCTCAGTGGTTATGGTGGTCGGCTGCTGATCCGAAAGACGCGGGTTCGATCCCGGCCGCGGCGGTCAAATTTCGATGGAGGCGAAACTCTATAGGGGCCCATGTACTGTGCGATATCAGTGCACGTTAAAAAACCGCAGTTGGTCGAAATTTTCGGAGCCCTTCAATACGGCGTCTCTCATAGCCTGAGTCGCTTAGACCAAACTGATGCTAATGAAGATTTTTCATCAGACTCTCGATACTTCCATTCTGCCAACATAATGGAAAGCCTGGAACGTGGTTCCACTATTCAAATCAGGAAACAGAACTCCCCTACAAATTATCGCCCTATCTCGCTGTAATGTACTTGCTGCATACTATTAGAACACGTAATCTTCACTGACCTTGCTTTCTCGAGTATAATTTGTTCTTTACACCAGCACAGCGTAGCTTTCGGAACTCATTTTTTGTGCGAAACCCCAGCTTTCCAGCTTCACTATCAAGATTCACCATATTTTAGATCACGCATCAGAAGATGCTGCGTTTTCCTTGATTACTCTAAATCATTTCACAAGGCATGTCGCCGCTTATTATCTTTAAAGCTAGCCCAACTGAATATTGACTGCAATGTTCTGAAATGGACACGGTACGTTCTTCTTTTTAATCGATCGCACTTCGTTTCCGCTTAAAATTTTCACCCAAGTTTAAGCGAAGTTTACACGCGCGCGACAATGGTCAGTGCTTGGTCCCCTTGTATTTCTTATTTACATCAGTGATCTCCCTTCTATTGTATTATCTAACATTTTTTTGTTTGCTGACGACTGCTTTGTTTTCCACGAAATAAAATCTCTCGACGATGCTAATCTGCTCAGAATGATCTAATATTTCTCTTTTGTGTAGTGAACAGCTTATTGAGCTTAATGCTAATAAGTGTAAAATTGTGCGAATAGCAAGATATGCAAACACTCCGCCTGTGTACTACCTAAATAACGTTCCCTTAGAAGCGGTCACTTCAAATAAATACTTGGGTGTCCATATTTCTGCTGACCTTGACTGGACACGCCATATTGAGTACATTACTAACAAAGCTAACCGCATGATTGGTTACGGGAGCCGTAATTTTTCCATAGCACCACCGTCCTTGAAATTATTCCTTTACAAAACACTAGTATGTCCTAAACTGCAATACGCCGCCGCCGTATGGAGTCCCGATCATGAAAAACTAATTACTTTGCTTGACCTGGTCCAAAATAACGCTGCTCATTTTCATTTCTACACTGTTAACCTTACCGCGAGTGTAACATGCATGAAAGCTAATCTTTACATCATTAAGCTTCCCGCCGGCGAATAATTCGCCTGAGCCTTTTTCACGAACCGTATCATCATCCCATGGTACGCGATGCCCTCATGTCGTCCCCTTGATACGTGTCAAACCGCGTTGGTCATCGTCACAAAGTTGGCATTGAAATATGTAACACAATAACGCCATTTCAGTCTTTCTTGCCCCGTGCATCACGAGAATGGAACCGCTTGCCCGCAGGTATCGTCGACATTAGGACAATCAATATTTTCGCACGGCACTGGCTAACAGTCTATAAGAGGAGGATGAAAAAACTGTTTTGCAATATGCATCGCTTCTGTTTATGTATTTTTATGTATGTATGTATGCATGTATGTATGTATGCACGTATGCACGTATGCACGTATGCACGTACGCACGTATGTACGTACGTACTATCCGGAGCAAGAATAACAGACCCCCTGCCAGCGCGTGCCGATCCGCGCCAAACTGCATTCGAGCGTCGCCTGACGAAGCAGTCCTGGCGCCGAGACCGGCGCATTGCGCGCATTGCGTCTCGCACCAGGAGTGCTTCGTCAGGCGGCGCTCACATGCAGTCTGGCGCGGATCGGCACGCGCTGGCAGGGGGTCTGTTATTTTTGCTCCCGATACACACTTGTGTACGTGTTTGTGTGTGTGTGTGTGCGCGCGCGCGCGCGCGAGTGTGTGTGTGTGTTGTGTGTGTGTTTTCTCTCTTGTAACCAATCCCCTCTTCAACGCATTTGACCCTGAGGGTACAATAAATTAAATGAAATTTCACTTAGGCCCAAACCAGTACCGTTAAGGAGGAATGCCTGGTCCATTAAATAGCGCTCAATAAAAGTACCCGAAAGCGAAAACCAATCCAGAGGAAAATCTAACGGTGTGAGAAAAAGGGGGGATTTGGTTTGGTTTGGTTTTAAGTGTTTAAACGTCCCAAAGCGATTCAGGGTATGAGGGACGCCGTAGTGAAGGGCTATGGAAATTTCGGCCCCTGGGTTTCTCTAATGTGCGCTGACATCGCACAGTACACAGGTCTACAGAATTTCGCCTGCATCTAAAATCGACCGCCGGGGCCTGGATCCAACTCCCGTCTTTCGGGTCAGCAGCCGAGTGCGATAACCACTGAGCCAACGCGGCGGCCAAAAATAGGGAGAGGTAGTGGCAGCGTGTGTATAGAATGTGTTCTGCGTCTGCTATGACCTCTCGTACAGCGAGCGCGGAGCTGTTTCAGTAAGCTATTTTCACGCCATCTGATAGTGAAGATGATCATTCCTGTGACGAGATTGGTGTTCCGTGAAGAACGTTTACTTGTTCGCCGTTGAATGATAGCTGGGGTTTGAGGAAGGAGGGTTTTCCCTAATGATCTTGCAGTGGTTGGATACTTCCTCTATGAATGTGACTGTTTACGTTGGATTGCACCAGAAGACCAAGGAAGATGGATTTTAATTTTGTTGACTATCTGATGAAAAACCCTAATGTCCTCAAAGGTCGTCATTGCAAGCTATTAAGCGCACAGTGATTGTAATGTGATGAGGGCTATGGGATTTGATTAGAACACTTCATATTTTATAGATTTTCAGGTGTTTCCATGGCATATGGGAATCGCTCTATGCCGGCGTAGATGTTGATGGTGGTGGTGTTTTGCCCAGCGAATAGCGAAGCATCATGTATGGCATACAGGGGCTTCTTTTAAAGCTTTAGAGACTTTTATTAACAGTTAGAGATACCCTTATGCAGTCTGTTCAGCTGGGTTGTACAGCCAGGCAGACAATATGTACCTCATATTAATCAATGAATAAACTACTAATTAACCTATAATTAAGTGATGAACTTTATTATTTTCTTATTCTAGAGGTCAAGGTTATGTTTTGAAGTTGATGGCCGTCAATATCGAAGGTGAGCCCTGCTTTTAAATTTTCGTAATCGTGAGCACTGTTAGAAACATTGAACGTCAAAAATACGCCGTTGATAGCGTGATGAGTTTGCTTGCCCGCATTACCTAATTATAGAAAGCAGTCGCTGCGCGTGATATCGTCACTGAAGTCAGTTTAACTTCTACACCATCGAATACACCAAGTGTTTTAGATGCATAATAAGTGCGAGAGACGCCATTTTATAAATATGCATTGAGGGAAAGCCAACCCAAAGATAAGGGTAGCTTTTTGGCCGGTTGGTATACCATGACGAAAAATTTAGCGCTCGAAACAGAGGACACCAGGGCACCACATGCGCTCATTTTGAACTAGCTAACTTTCAAAAAAAGAGATGTGAGTTAGCGCGTGTGGTGTCCTCTTCATTTTTTCCTGCGTTTCGAGCGCTAAACTTTTTCGTCAACACCACCAGCTTTCAAGTGCGTATGTATATATTTGACGCCGATGCTTCAAACCGCATTGCCGATTAAAAATATAAAACAGTGCTCAGCCTCAATGTTGATGGCCATCAATGTTTCAAGATAACCTTGCCCCTGAACAAACAAAGAATATAGTTTATTAGCTAATTTACGCTGATTATTTGTGTAATTATTTACCCTCATGAGGCACTGAATGTCCGCTTTGCTGCGCAGTCCAGCTCAACAGATCGCACCGACATATCTGTCATGGTTTTTTAAATAAAAATCTGTAAAGCTTAAAATATTCACTTTGTATATCACCACGTGCGCCTCCTAGCTGCGCGGTTACACGTGTCGGGGAGAGGGACTAGAAAAGGGCCTTGCCATGTGGTTGGTAGATATTGCCTTACTCGGGTGTATGTTCCTCAGGCGTGTATGTGACTACCTTGCAAGGGCCTGCCCTTTCCGTAGCAACACTTAAAATAAGAGACAAGGTGTTCAGGGAATCCTGAGAGGAAGTTTAAAAAATAGGTTTTTTGAGGCATGAAGGCGGCTTATGCGGCGTTATAATACTAGACTTGGCGAACATTAGAAAACTGGTAAATAGCATTAAAGAGAAACAGTTAACTAATTTCTAATTATTAACTTTTTTTACTAGTACATTTTGGCGTCTGGTTGCAATTAGAGACTTGTAGCCGGCGGTTAGTAATACCCATATCAGTTCTTAGAATTTCGGAAATGCGATTACCCTCGGCGCTGTGGCTCAACAAATTCAGACCATATCTGGCGCCCAAAATACGCGCGCTTCCGAAAAGCCCGCGTGCAGAGGAACGCCCCAGCGCTCGTCACACCATGGCCAAAGTGCCAAGTGACGTTGACTGTGCCGTCTGAACTTCGGTGCTCGCCGCTGTTCGTTGCTCCAGCCCCACGAGAGAAACAGAAGGTCGTATGACTCATACGTCATTTAGTAACGTTTACTTGGAAGTGTATGTATTCTCTCTATAGACATTGGCAAGCCGCTAAGCGTTACTGAGTGAGTTTTGGGGACCCAGCAATACACAGTGGCCGCCGCGGTGGCTCAGTGGCTACGGTGCTCGGCTGCTGACCCAAAAGACGCGGGTTCGATCCCGGCCGCGGCGGCTGGAATTTCTTTGGAGGAGAAATTCTAGAGGCCCGTGTACTGTTCGATGTCAGTGCACGTTAAAGAACCCCAGGTGGTCGAAATTTCCGGAGCCCTCCACTACGGCGTCTCTCATAGCCTTAGTCGCTTTGGGACGTTAAAACCCCATAAATCAAACCAATACACAGTGAAAATGGCAACAGCAACTTTCCACGCTGTTATGGAACGCTCGCAGGACCCTAGCAGTGCAGTTCCCTTCAGTCACCGAGCCTATCAATGATAATTTTGTCGGATTAGAAGTATCTGTGTAAACACGAGGCGCTGTTTAAAAAAAAGAAACATCGCTGACCACACGTGACTTACGGGCATTTCAAGCCCGAAGAGATTTGTGCGTTACTGTGTCTGCAATGTAAGGCCTTATTATAGAATGTGCTCATGGTGATATGGTTCTTCGTTATCCACGGAGAGCGAAGGGTGGTATTATGATTTGATTTCGATTCATTTCATTCTCTTTTATTTTTGCACTTTGTTTTTCCCCATACCCGTAATCAGTCTGTCACACGAGCGGATGTTAAGAATCCAATATAATCCTACAAATAGAATTCCATTACAGCGGCCTGGAATTCATTGCATGCCTTCCATCCACTGCTTAACAAGCTCAGAGGAAAAGGCACGGCTAATTGCTCCATGGAAATAGGGCGCAGAAACAGGCGACCTGTTTAACTTGCACTCGCGATTAGAAATTTGCATTCATATTTAAAGTAGAATGTGATTCGTAAAATTTATGTGGAAAGAAAACACAAAATGGCAGCCTCATTATCGGTTATAACTTAAGCGACAGTCACCCACACACATTTCTATCTTGTTTTCTACCCAGAAGCATATCAATCGCTTGGCCTGGCTTGCCTGATGCTTAACGCAACAAATTGCTCTTCTAGTTTTGCCATTTGCTCGTGTTACAAGAGTTTTCATCGCTGGTGTCATAGGTTTGAAATTCTATCTAAAGCCCGTCGTTCGTCCACTGCTCCGCTTTCACACTGGATGCTTTCGAATGCCAGGCAGAGATTTCTTCCTTATCTCCCCTTTATTCTTTTACACAGCCCGGTGACGAGACTTCTCACGAAGCTGCCACTAGCGAAAAACAAGCCCGAGTTCAACGTGATTTTTTGATGCAAGCGCGTTTCTTTCACGACTAACCACAGAAGCAGTCCTCCGTTGAGCCGCTATGTTGAGTAAAGCTCCTTTATTCGTGCACTCTATCTATTGAGTCGACTGAGGCGCCCCCTCTAGGTCATGTAAATCGAGTAGGGAGGAGGTAGGCGGCCGTTGGGTTCGAGCCCGACCACGGCGGCCTCGTTTGAATGGAGGCGAAACTCAAAAGGCGCTCTTTTGCTGTGCGATGTCAGTGCATGCGAAAGATCCACAGGTGGTGGTGGTGGTAGTCGGGGTGGAAACATTTATTGCCAAGCAATGCAGAGGGGGCAAACCCTGCCTCCCCTTACGTGGCACGAGGCAACCCTTAGGGTTCTGCCCTTAAAGGGCAAAGGACAGCCCTTGAAGGGCTATCCCCTTCAAGGCGTCGGTAATTGTTCGGCGCCCGTCAACAGCAGCGGAGCTGGCGAGGAGAATCCCCCAGTATGACTCCACCGTGGTTGGGGATGGAGGGTGTGGGAAGGTAGGGCATGTGAGGAGGATGTGAATAGTCTCCCGGTTTCCCGCAGACTTACAGGAGGAAAGGAACTGATCGGGGTAGCGGGCATGAACGAGAATATGGTAGGAAGCAGTATGGGTCTAGAGTCGGCGCAGTGGGAGGCTAGGGTTACGTAAACGTGCCGGGTATCTCGGTAGTAGGTAAAGATATCTCTTAAGGGACGCATGCAAACGCTCCTGGGATGGCGGAGGGGGTTCAAATGCACCCCGGAAAGGGAGACCTCGGACGAGGGAGTGGACCTCCTCGTTTTCCGGGAAGCCTGCTTGTGAGGGGATTCAGATAGGGGTTACGGGGTGGTTGGGGTGCCAGAATCGTAGAAGCCGAGCCGCGGTGCGGGATATCAGGCCTTTAGCGAAATTGTACGGGGCGGACTTTGAGTCGGAGAGAATTTTGGTGGCAGAGATAGAGATGAGAGCGAGCGCAATGGCTGCTTCCTCTGCAATTCCTGATGAATATGTGGTGATAGAGCCTGATGCGAGCAATCGGGAATGATTGTTAGCGACGGCGAGGACCATGCGGGAGCCTGACGAGTACTCTGCCACGCCCACGCAAGCTATCTCGGAACTTTCGCAGTACATCTTGTGCAGGGCTTTGGCACGGGCTGCCTTGCGTTCTCCTTCGTGCTCCGGGTGCATGCTCTTAGGGATGGGATGGATGATGAGATGGCACGTAGGTCTGGAGGCAGGGGGGCCTCCCCGGTAGGATGAGCGATCGGGGCGATGCCCAGCTGACAGAGTGGTTGAAATTATTCCCATGCCTTCAACTACGGTACCTCTTTCTTCTTTTCTTCTTTCACTCCCTCTCCTTGTTTTAAGGCGCGGTTTGGGTCTCGACCGAGATGTGAGACACTTACTGCGCCATTTCCTTTCGTCAAAATACAATTTTGTTGGTGGCCGCGGCGCAGGATATATAGCATTTGATCCTCCCGCTGGTTAGCGCTTCCAGCGCATTTTAACAACGCACTGTTTTTCAATACCGTACTTATATAGGCTCCATATGAGTCTTAGTGAAGAATATGGTCCCCCTAATGCCATTTTAACGTAAGAAAAAAATGTGAATGAAAGCTCCTCTGCGCTAACTCTCGCAGCTTTACTGCTTAGGTGGTGCGGTTGCTTTATCCAGGCAGCTCCGCATAGTTACCTATAAAAAAAATTGTCTTCACCTGGATGTTTCGTATCACAATATTGTGCATGCTTTAATTACAAATGTGTATTAAATTTTCATGACACCTTCGTAAAAAAATTGCCTATTCGAAGAAGCACAAAGTGATTCCTTATGCTGACGAGGCGAATTCGAGCTCTACAGTCACGGCCAAAACAATTTGGCCGAGCATGCCTTGGCGATAAAAATCATATCGGTCTCGATCTACTAGAAATTAAAAGGTGCTTGCAACCAATGCTACAAATGTCACAGGTACGGTCATGGACAAACTAAAATTTTTCCTACTTTCTCTACGCAACGCGTGAGAAAAGTTCAAGCGTGAAGTGTGCTCCGTGTCATTTTTTTCACAATTCAATATCTCTTCAGCAGGAGAGTGATGGGATGAGTGATGTCTGAGTGATGAGCAGTTTTTACCAACAGGTGACTCGCTCGTCGCTTTCCCATTTGCAGAGCGAAGGCATTACACAGGAAAACTGAAAAGAAGGTTAAGAACCTGTTTAGTGCCGATAAGTCATCACAGTAAAAAATGCTCATGAGTATATTGGCATGATCAGATAATGGTTTGGTTTGGTATAACGTCCCAAAGCGACTAAGGCTATGAGAGACGCCGTAGTGGAGGGCTCCGGAAATTTCTACCACCTGGGGTTCTTTAACGTGCACTGACAACACACAGTACACGGGCCTCTAGAATTTCTCCTCCAAAGAAATTCTAGCCGCCGCGGCCGGGATCGAACCCGCGTCTTTTGGGTCAGCAGCCGAGCACCATAACCGCTGAGCCACCGCGGCGGCCATGATCAGATAACGTTTTTCGCATATATTCGGTATTTTCGTTACATATCCGGTGCTCCGTTTGGTTTAGGTTTATGGGGTTTAACGTCCCAAATTGACTCAGGCTATGAGGGACGCCGTAGTGAAGGGCTCCGGAAATTTCGACCGCCTGGGGTTCTTTAACGTGCATTGACATCGCACAGTACACGGGCCTCTAGAATTCCACCTCCATCGAAATTCGAACGCCGCGGCCGGGATGGAACCCGCGTCTTTCGGTTCAGCAGCCGAGCACGATAACCACTGAGCCACCGCGGCGACTGATAAACAGGGTGTCCGAGCTAATTTAGACCAAGAGTTATAAAAAAACAAAGCGTTCTTCAGAACTGATATTGCGTGGATGTTGTTAGGAATTATCCAAAGTTACAGTACTATTTTTACGTTCCTCCTATTTGGATAATTAGTAGAGATAAATAAATTAACTTTTTAAATATAGTTTGAAACCTTCAGGCGTCAAAAGGAAAGTTCTAGACCTCCACAAATATTGTGCTACCCTGGCACTTCCAACAGAGGTAGACTTAGCGTGGCCGTTTTTATTCGGGAAAAACGAAAGCCCGCGGAGTTTAAAAATGCCACGTGACACCACGCTCCGTGCGCCCGAATGCGCCGCGAGTACACCGCTCTCATCCGTACTTTGTAAAAAGCATCACTCGCTTCGCGCCTTTCGTGATGCCCAAGACAGAGCTTCGTGTTTAGCTTGGTTCCTAGATAAGCGCCAGTGGGTTCGGGCGGCACTTGAAAGAAAACGCTACTTCTGTTTTTCATCGTGATTCACGCGACGTTATCAATCTTGTTATATGCGCCTTTGCTTGTTGGGATCATGCTCCCAAATTCGAACTCATGAGATTGTCATCGTTCCTCCGCATGCAATCTGCTAACGTGAGGGCGCAATTATCGCCGTAGAAACGGGAGCCGCGCTTTCTTTCACCGGCCGCCCGTGCCCACTAGCGCTTATCTTCGAACCAAGCTCAAAGCGAAGCTCTGTCTTGCGCAGCATGAAAGGCGCGAAACGAGTGATGCTTTTTACAAAGCACGGATGAGAGCGCTGTAATCGCGACGAATTCGGGCGCATGGAGCGCGCTGTCACGTGGTATTTTTTAAACTCCGCGGGCTTTCGTTTTCCCGAATAAAAACGGCCACGCTAAGTCTACCTCGTTAGATGTGGCTGGGTTGGACAATATCTGTGGAGCTCCACAACTTTCCCATTGACGCCTGAACGTTTCAAGCTATATTTAAAAAGTTAATTTATCTCGTCAAATTAACCAAATAGTAGGAGCCAAAAAAATGTTACTGTAACTTTAGATAAACCCTAACAACATCCACGCGATTTCAGTTCTGAAGAACACTTAGATTTTTTATAAACCTTGGTCCAGGTTAACTGGGACGCCCTTTATATAGCGTCCCAGCTAACTTGGACCAAGATTTTGGTTTGGTTTGGTTTATGTGGTTTAACGTCCCAAAGCAACTAAGGCTATGAGAGACGCCGTAGTGGAGGGCTCCGGAAATTTCGACCACCTGAGGTTCTTTAACGTGCACTGACATCGCACAGTACACGGGCCTCAACAATTTCTCCTCTAAAGAAATTCAACCGCAGCGGCCGGGATCGAACCCGCGTCTTTCGGGTCTGCACCCTAGCACCATAACCACTGAGTCACCGCGGCGGCGGACCAAGCTTTTGAAAAAGCCTAAGCGTTCTTCAGAACTGAAATTGCGTGGATGTTGTTAGGGTTTATCTAAAGTTGCATTTTTTGCTCGTTATGCTTGATTAATTAGTCGACATAAATTAATTAAGTTTTTAAATATAGCTTGAAACGATCAGCCTTCAATAGGGAAGTTGTGGAGCTCCCCAAATATTGTCCAACTCAGGCACTTCTAACAAGATAGACTTAGCGTGGCCGTTTTTTTTTTTAAGGAAAAACAAAAGCCCGCGGAATTTAAAAAATGCCACGTGATGGCGCGCACTGTGCGCCCGAATGCGCTGCGATTACAGCGATCTAATCAGTGCTGTGTAAAGAACATAACTAGCTTCGCGCCTTTCGTGCTGCCCAAGACAGACCTTCGCGTTTTGATTGGTTCCAAGATGAGCGCCCGTGGCTTCGGGCGGCAGTTGAAAGAAAGCGCGGCTCCCGTTTTTCAGCATAATTCACACCACATTATCAAGCTTGTTATAACACGTGTTCGCTTGTTAGGGTCTTTTTCGCAAATTCGAACTCATGAGATTGTCATTGTAAACGCAGTTATCGCCGTAGAAACGGGATCCGCGCTTTCAACTACCACCCGATGCCACCAAGCACAACGCGAAGCTCTGTCTTGGGCAGCACGAAAGGCGCGAAGCGAGTGATGTTTTTTGCAAAGCACGGATTAGAGTGCTGTAATCGCGGCGAATTCGGGCACACAGAGCTCGCTGTCATGTGGTATTTTTAAACTCCATGTGCTTTCGTTTTTCCCCAATAAAAGCGGCCACGCTAAGTCTATCTCATTGGAAGTGCTTGGGCTGGAAAATATTTGTGGAGCTCCACAACTTTCCTATCAACCCTGAACGTTTCAAGCTATATTTAAAAAGTCAGTTAAATTATCTTGACTAATTATGGAAATAGGACGAGCAAAAAATATAGTACTGTAACTTTAGATAAAGCCTAACAATCTCCACGACATTTCAGTTCTGAAGAACGCATATGTTCTTTCAATATATTGGTCCAAGTTAGCTGGGGCGCCCTGTATATCCGGTACGTACGTGGCAGAATTACTTTTAAGGCAAGCCTTTAATGTCTCATCGTTGTAAGCAGCAGTTGTCGATAGAAATGTCACGCTTTTCAATTGGTCGAAACGGTCGTTACGTCACAGTGCGCGAATTTCAAACGGGGGCAATTGTACTTTGGCTAGTAACCATGCAACCAATTGAAGGGGTCGTACAGTGATGCTCCAAGTGGGACTGAGCTTAATTAATTGCTTAATTACCCAATTAGCCTAATTAACGTTTCTAGTCAGGCCATATAATTCAATAAAACCGAGTAGGAAATTGGTCGAGCCCGGGAATCGAACCCCGGTCTTCGGCGTGCGAGACGAGCATGCTATCCACTCCGCCATGCCAGCTCGATGGTTTGGAATGAACAAAGGCGCGTCTAGTGAATACGGTGTCTTCGCTCACTCACATCCTCCTCCCTTTCCTCCTGGCGAGGTTTAGGTGTCCACCGAGGTATGAGAGACAGATACATTTCCTTTCCTCAAAAACCAATTTACCGACGAGCGAGGCGTAGAACCCAATGGGCGATGGCGTTCTATGGACTCCCTGGCAGCGTTGCAAGACTCAGTCGCGTTCCACTCTTAGAGGCGAAGCTTAACATCTTAACCACACATCAGTAACCACACTTTAGGTCAAAAAAGTGCCCCCCTGAATTTTGACGGCTGTCCATCGAGATATGCGAGAGTTACTGCGTAATTTCCTTTCCTCAAATACAATATTCATTTTCTTCATTACAGGCCCTCTTTGTCTTCTTTCACTCCCACTTCCTCCCTTCCTCTACGGTGCGGCTCAGGTGTCCACCTAGATGACAGAGAATTACTGCGCCATTTCCTTTCCTCAAAAAGCGTTGCGTTCAAAGGGCAAGGCATCGCGCCGAACGGGTGGCGGCGTTCCGTAGACTCCCTGGCAGCGCTACAACACGCTGTCGCGTTCCGCTCCTAAAGGCGAAGCTTAAGCGTCATTAATTAGCAGTTAATTAGTATTCAGGCATTAATCAGTAATTGAGCATTAATTAGTGATTTGTCATCACTTAGTAATTAGTACTCAATCATATGTGACGCCACCAGTGCCACAGAAGCAGCGAAAGTGGTGCGGAAAATGCTTTCGCCTCTACGCACTTTAGACAGTCAAAGTGCCCCCTGAATTTTTGAAAGTAATCAATTAAATTACCAATTACTTTTCTAGAAATCTGTCAGAAGTAATTAAATTACATTACGAATTACCGCTCTCAAACCTAATGACATCACACTGCAATTACTTCCCAAAATATCGATAATCACTGTTCAATCACTTTCTGGTTTCGACGCATAAAAAGTTGCGCATTGCTCATAGTACCAACACAATTTTAAGATTTCTTTGTATGCGCCGCAACTGAGCTTCAAACTGAGCCTCGGAAATTTTGCCGCTCTGAAGAATGGTCGCCCTAGTACATTGAACAGCCGCTTTTCTGACGCAGATGATATCAAATTAGTCAGAAAATCTATAATCATAAGTTGATCATTCAGCATAATATTGATCCGTTGCAGCGGCTGAGTGGTTAAGGCGCTCGAGGCGGAATACCCGAGTTCAAACCCGACGTGGAGCAGCCGCGGTAGGGCTGCTGTAACCAGCCTATTACAGCAGGGCGGCGCCCCGAGAGCATTTATTGGCACGGCAAGGGGCCGTCTGCTAAATTTTTCGAAAAAGTCTTAAGGATTACGCAGCGATCAAAATAAGTAATATTTTATTTTGCCAAAACACTGCGTTGAATGTTTTAAAATATTAAGCAAAGCAAGCAGCACACAAAAGTATGCTATTAAAATTGCTGGTTGGTAACTTTTAGTACTGCGGGAGTGCGCTGCCGGGGGTAAAACCCTACAAGCCAGCTTACACAAAAACAGTTGATTCCACGCCTTACTATTGTTTTTTACGCGATGTCCCAATTCAAGCTACTGTGCGGTTAACGAAGTGTGCAGAAAAATCTGAATGAAGGCATTGGTGGCTATGCGTCTGGCGAGCAAACCTGCAAAGAGCGCTGGGTACGAAATCGATGAAGACTACTTCTTGAAGTCTGTCTTGTTCGGCGCTTACCATCGATGAAAAAAGTGTCAAAGGGTGAAGTGCTGGAGTATATGACGTGGGACTTTTTGTTTCTTTTCCCTTGGGAAAGAGAAGACGGCCACAAAGTACGATTTGCGGAGAAAAACAAAGCTCTTTCCCAGCATAAGCGAGTTTTCTTTATATGGCGATGTGGCACAGAGGCGACCGCGGGAACGCACTGCTTCTGCGCGCCAACTTTACAGATTGCCTCCGATATCCGCCACAGGAATTTTCTCCCCGTCGGTTGTGCGACGGCGGCGTGCGTCTCGTTACCAACGGCACTTTGAAAGCCGCCGGTGGCAAAGGACCGCAGTGCACGTAGCAGCTGCGCACCACCAACAGCGCACTCGCACGCACACTTCCGTGTTCATCGGCGGCTTCGTCGCACAGCCACTCCGCAGTCTGCTTCTCCAGTTGAAATAGGCGTCGAAACAGACCGTCCGGCAAGTGAAACGCGTCTTCGTGCGCCCTCCTTTGCCGTTGCTCACGCCGACGCAGCCTGCTCAGTCGTTTCGTCAAGTACACCGCCACCCTTTTCTGTGACAAACGCAACGGCCAAATTGAACGCCTCGAGGCGATCACAAAAACAATTTGCGCCTACATAATTAGGCGCGCAACATCATCACTTCTGCCACATCTGTGACGTAATCTGCCGCCGCCCATGACGCAAAAAAGTAATGCGGCTGCCGGCCACGGCCAAACAAACAGGAGCGGGGCTAATTTGTAATTTTATCGTTGCGTTGTACGGTCCCAGAAGAATTATTAGGTGCAGTGTTAGCGCATTCCCTATGTCTGTGCACATCGGCTAGTGGTCTGAGCACGCGCACTCCTCAAGCGATGATAGCACGCTTGTTTTTGAAGCCTCCTTCAAACAGGTATTCCGGGCATTGCAGACAACATACTGCAATGCAGGCTTGTCCCCATATAGGTCATGCATACCTGCTCTGGCTAGACGAAGCCCTGCTCTTAAACGTGCACTGAAGAGGAATCTGAACTTGTCTTTTTGCCGCGGGAACTCGATCTACACGTTCCGACCTTTCTTAGAAACTTCGATTTATTGCCCTGTGTGGCCGATTTCCGTAATTAAATCGGATTAACGTCCGGCTCCCGCCTTTTTTTTTAATTCTCCCGAGTACGGTGGGCGGAGTCGACCAACGCGTGGAGCGCCTTTCACCCAGTCCCGTGGCGGCTTGCGCTCTGCCATCGGCGGAGTAATACGTAGTAGTCCGCAGTAGCCAATAGTCCGCGCGTATTTTTATTTCTGCGGGCTTGTTTGGCGGCTATGTTATCTGCGAATGAAACTATTTATTCATGGAAACCTAAAAAACAAATAAAGCGAAAGCAAAGCCTCCATGGAGCTGGCTGAAAGGCACTTCACGCGTTGGTCGACTCCGCCCACCGTGCGCGGAGATTTAAAAAAATAAAGGCGGCAGCCTGGCGTTCATTCAATATAATTAGGGAAATCGGCCACAGAGGGCAATAAGTCGCAGTTTCTAAGAATGCTAGGAACGTGTAGATCGAGTTCCCGCGGCAAAAAGACAAGTTCAGAATCCTCCTCAGTGCACCTTTAACCGTCCCCCAAATTAAGCCCAGGAGGCTTCTGTAGCGAGTGATAACGGCCACAGCTCTTTGGATCCTTTTTCCGGGGGAAATCTGTATTTGGGGACCATTCCAGTCATTTGCCTTTGCATGAGGAACTCGCTCGAGGTTTTCAAAAAACACCCGATTTCCCACGCCGCGGAATATATTTACAGTTTCACCCGCCGCGGTGACTCAGTGGTAAAGCGCTCGTCTACCGAGCCGGAGTACCCGGGTGCGAACCCGACCGCGGCGGCCGCGTTTCGATGGAGGCGAAACGCAAGAGGCGCCCGTGTGCTGTGCGATGTCAGTGCACGTTAAAGATCCCCAGGGGGTCGGAACTATTTCGGAGACCTCCACTACGGCACCTCTTTCTCTATTTCTTCGTTCACTCCCACCTTCCTCCCTTCCCTTACGGCGCGGTTCGTATGTCCGCCGAGATATGTGAGACAGACACTGCACCATTTCTTTTCCTCAAAAACAAATTCAGATTTATAATTTACATAGTCGCCACTTGCCTCCAAGGTGTTCATGCATACTCACCGATACGTCATTGTTAAAGGTGCAGTGAAGAGGAATCTGAACTCGCCTTTTTGCCGCGGGGACTCAATCTGCACGTTCCGAAAATTCTTAGAAACTTTGATCATTGCCCTGTGTGGCCGATTTCCCTAATTAAATGGAATTAACGTCCGGGTCCCGCCTTTTTTTTTAATTCTCCCCCGTACGGTGGGCGGAGTCCACCAAAGCGTGGAGTGCCTTTCACCCAGTCCCGTGGCGGCTTGCTGCTCTGCCATCGTCGGAAATACGTAGTAGTCCGGAGTAGCAAATAGTCCGCGCGTGTTTTTATTTCTGTGGGCTTATTTTGCGGCTATATTATCTGCGAATGAAACTATTTATTAACGGAAACGTAAAAAAATAAAATAAAGCGAAAGCAAAGCCTCCACGGAGCTGTCTGAAAGGCACTCCACGCGTTGGTCGACACCGCCCACAGTACGGGGGAGAATTCGAAAAAAAAAGGCGGGAGCCCAGACGTTAATTCGATTTAATTAGGGAAATCCGCAACACAGGGCCATAAATCGCAGTTTATAAAAATGCTCAGAACGTGTAGATCAGGTTCCCGCGGCAAAAAGACGAGTTCAGATTCCTCTTCAGTGCACATTTAAGGCAAACTTACTCCTGTTACTTAGACACTGTTCAAAAACGTGCCCAACCATCTCGGCTGACGCCAAACGGGCACTTATCGCCTCAGCAGCAAGCACGGAAGCACGTGGGCGTAACATTGGTCCCGGCAATGTGCGTGATAAGTGACCACTTCCTTCGAGATCGAAACTGTGAAAGTTGGCCAAAGAGACCGACAGAGCACCGGGCAGCTCACCACCACATCTGTGCGACCCAGGATATATGCTAGGGGTGAGTGAACGTTACTTTGTAGTGAGTGGACATGAACGTAAGTGAATGGTTGCCAGTGTGACTGAACGTGAGTGTGAGTGAACGGGTGTGAGTGTTAGTGGTCATAACAGTGAGTGTGAGTTCGAGTGGTCATGAGTGTGAGTTTGAGTGAGTCGTTGAGAGTGTGAGTGACATGAGTGCGAGTGTGAGTGGTTGTGAGATCGAGGGGACATGATTGTGAATGTGAGTGAGTTGTATTGAGAGCAAGTGGTCGTGAGTGTAAGTGTGAGTAAGGGGATATGAGTGCGGGAGGCCGTGAGTGTGAGTATGATTGAGCCACCCCTCATGGAGCCGAGGTATGATTCCTGTATACCACAACGGGAGAATTTTTCGGCTAAAATTCTCCCGGCACTCTCCTCTTATTTTCCCCCGCCGCGGTGGATCAGTGGTTACGGCGCTCGGCTACTGACCCGAAAGACGCGGGTTCGATCCCGGCCACGGCGGCAGAATTTCGATGAAGGCGAAATTCGAGAGGCCCGTGTGCGATGTCAGTGGACGTTAAAGAACCCCAGGTGGTAGAAACTTCCGGAGCTCTTCACTACGACGTCCCTCATAGCCTTAGGTGCTTTGAGACGTTAAACCACATTAAATCAAATCAAATCAAATCTCCTCATTTGCTACTTAGGGTACTTTGGGAATTTTGCTACGCTTTTCACGGCCCCGATTCTCCGGAGACAGTTCATTATAGCCGCAGTAACAAGTACCCGACTGACCGGGCTCTTACCAGTGATCGGCTACAGCATGATCATATTCCCTGTGTTACTTCTTGAGGCCAACCTTGGCTGCTGCAAACTATGAAGTGCTAAGCAAGATCCACGCGGCTGGAGACACGGTACAGTGGACACAACGCACGATAATTTCCGCCTAATGCGAAAGTTTTTTTTTTTTTAAGGAAATGAAATGGCGCAGTTATTGTCTCACTTCTCGGTGTACGCCTGAAGCGCATCGTACGGGAAGGAAGGAGTGAGTGAAAGAAGAATGAGCTTAACAGGTGCCGTAGTGAAGGGCTGCGCAACAATTTCGACCACCTGGGAATCATTAACGTGCACCAACGTCGCACAACGTGCGGGCCCATTTTGCATTTTGCCTCCATCGAAACGCGTCCGCCGCGGCCAATCCGAACCAGGGTAACCTAGTGCGCAATTTATTACATTGGCACATAGCTGTAATATGAAAAAATGACTCGAATGTCAACAGCGCTGATTGTGAGGGCGAGGATGAGGGAGGGTAAGCAAATTGACGGCGACGGAGGGCCAAATAATTTTCGCAAGTGAAAGTGAGGGCGAGGTAGGGCCGAATATTTCAAGGCGAGGGTGAGGGAGGAAAGGCAAAATGGTGGTATTTGCCTATCTTTGTCCACGACCCGGACCCCTCGACTTTGGGGATAGAGGGTAATAGCCGGAAAGTGGGACCCCAAATAGAGTGAGTTGTTGCATAGTGTAAGCGAGGTAAGCTATGAAGCCAAATGGCCGCTACCAGCATCAAACACTAGCTGCCGGTTCTAAAGTTTGTTATCTTCCATGCACGATCTCTAAGAGTTTTGACGTCGACCAGCTGCCTTGAATCTCACTGGCCGTCGATTGGGTTGGATTTAAAGCAAGGGGACTATCAGGAGGATGCGCATTTATGTCGACAAATACGACTAGAGCAAGCTTAGCAGTGACAATAAGCACTGGGGCAGCACACCCAAGAGGAAGAGACAGATGCGACATGCCCGCTTGTATAAGACCGTTCAGATTTAGCTCGCAATTTGCCACGCAGATCACCCAAATTCGATTGTGCTCCTCTATTTCGATGTGTTTCTTCTTTTTTACTAATGGCAAGTGATCGCGCTCTTGGGATGCTTTCATTTCATATATCACCGGATCTTCTCAGCCAAAACAGCAGTTCATAAAAATTCAGCTTGCCGTAATAACTTGGACTCTGTTTCAACGACGGCCATTACGCCTGGAATTAAAAATGCTATTACTTGTGGCAAAATATGGCTGCGTAAAAATGGCAGAGGACTTGGTCACTGCCTCTGTGACTATTAGTTACTACGTCCGCTGCATGGAATAACAAACATTAATTCGACACCATTTCAGCTGCCATCGCGGGAAAACAGTGTTGTTTGACATGAAATTCAGTGGTTAGTCGAAAGAGCTGTGACATCATCGAAGTCACGTGACATCAAGAAACCAATCGCATGATGGCTTCAGATTTCAATATTCATTAGCGCCGGAGGAGGCTGGGAGGCTGGGGCAGTACAAACGTTCCTACAAGAGAGAGAGAGAGGGCGAAATGGAGAATATAAGCATAGCAAGGGGCGTCAGAGTGCTAGGGGGGAGGCGGACATAACAGATAAAAAATCGTATGGTATTAACAAAGTTAAACCTAATAGATGTGTGGAAGGATACCTTTAGCCTGGTTGGCTCATGGTTTTGCTTTGCTGGGTCGTCAGCACGTCTGGAGACGATATTAGACTCAGGTTAATCCCTGATCAAAGTTAAGCTGATATGATCTCTTCGCGCCGCAGGCGGAAGTTGATAAAGACGACGAGGCGCAATGCACAGCGCGAGAGTGTGATGCATTTTGACACGAGGCGTTATCGGCTGCGGCGATAGCATATTGCCGGTGATACTTATCTGTTCGCGCTGCCGCGGGTTAGAATTCTAGTCGCGGAGATATTTAATATTTGATTATTTATTTCAAGCAGACGAAATTGAAGTGACGCCGCTGGTGCCACGCAACGGCTCAGAACCATAAGATCAGTCCACAAGATAAATGATCGAGATTGGTAAGCGCACGAGTGCTGTCGCACTAATAAATGAAAAATTCTTGGCCACGAGTGGATTTCGAATCATAGGCGGCGCGAAAAGATAAGCCTCACCAGCCACTGCATTACACCTGCCAGCCTCTCGCGCTATGCTTTGCGTGCCGTCGTCTCCATAAATTTTCACCCGTGTGCAATGGAACTAGCACACACAGCTTTCGTTTCCCTTTTAAGGTATGTAATTATGCGGCCCCATAATTTTTTTCTTACCTGAAAAAAGCTAAATTCTCCAGAAACAAGTCACTGCTAGGTGCAGCACGCTCTCATAAAAACCTGCGAGTTATGAGCAGAGATCATTAAAGGAGTTAACATCACCGGAAACACTGGAGAGCATTTAACCCGCATGGAATTTCGGCACAATATCGCAAGTTCTGTAAACAGCTCATTATGTCCTTCCTTACAGCCAGCGATGGCATTATTAAAGTCGGCTGTCGTTTCAGGCTAAAGAAACAAAACCATTCGGGAAGAGCCAGCCTCCACTCTTCTTTTGTAGCTTACCTCAGTTCTTGCCTTTCTTGGCTTAAATCCGAAGCTATGCCTGCGAAGAACGCTCAATACTTTGGCTATTTAATGCAAGCAAAAATGACGACGAATGCTCGAAGAAGTGTTGATTTCTTGACCCGGATACCAGTCTCTGAATTGCACCGGTACTCACCTATGGGGCAGAAACGTGGAGGCTTACAAAGAGAGTTCTGCTTAAGTTAAGGAAAACGCAGCGAGCTATGGAAAGAAAAATGATATGTGTAACGTTAAGCGATCGGAAGAGGGCGGAGTAGGTAAGAGAACAGCCACGGGTTGATGGCATCCTAATTGAAACCAAGAGGAAGAAATGCGCTTGGTCAAGGCATGTAATGCGAAGGCAAGATGACCGCTGGTCCTTAAGGGTAACGGTGTGGATTCCAAGAGAAGGCAAACGCAGCGGGGGACGGCAGAAAGTTAAATGGGCGGATGAGATTAGGAAGTTTGCGGGGATACAGTGGCCGCAACTGGCAAATGACGGGGTTATTTGGAGGGACATGGGAGAAGCCTTTGCCCTGCAGTGGGTGTAGTCAGGCTGACGGTGAATGATGTGAGCAACAAAATACAGAGGAGGGCCAGGTCTCGTAGGCAGCTGAGTCCCGTGAGGAGTTGACTCCAGATAGGAGTTACACAGAGCACAAGCGGCTTAGTTGGTAAGTTTGGGAAGGCTGTGCAAATGAAATCTGCAAATGAAAAAGTCATTGAACGCGACTGCAGATTAAGTAATGCGACTACCCTTATTTCCAGCAAGAATGGCCAGCACACCCTCTTCTTCGCGCTATTTCTTCGCGAGTAACACGCCTGTGTCCTCAGACATGCCTGTCTAGAATTTCAGCCAAATCCGCGTGATTACGGGTCCGAGAGTGCAGCACTCGGCTTGAAGCTCCTTGCTTGTGTGACGCAGTTGTAAAGTGACAGGCGACGGTCATCACTTTTTCCTCTTGGACAGCAGTGCCGCTTCGCTGCACTTGCCTGCATGTGAAGTCTAAAGCGACACCACATCTTATCCCCCACTCTAATAGCAATCACTTAAAGAAGTAGTGCTCCCCCAGCGCCACAGCATGCCTCAGCGCCTCAGCGCAGCACCATGGATTTAAGTTGGGTCCACAGCAAGGTTCGACCGTACATGCAAAAACCTTTAAAACGCGTTCTCCAGAAAGCCTGCTGCGACACCTTGTATCCACGTTTACAAAACGTGACCAGTTTCGGTCGGCTGGCGGATGATGGTGCCATCTGCAGCAGTCGTCAAGGCGGATGGGTTAGTGGCTGGTTGGTTCAAAGGCCTTGACACCAGGTAGATGGTGCCACGTGCTACAGTTCATTAAATGATAGTGCGAGTCCACCTCGCTTAGTGTTAGTGTGCAGCCTTGCTACCGAATCTCTGTGGCCAGCAAACTAGGCTTGTATTTGGCTAAAGCCGCGTGCGTGTGCAGCAGCCTATGCTGTTTTGCGCCTTGTGTGTCGCACTGCAGAATTTTCAGCCATTTTGTTCTATTTCAGCCCTGAGTTCAAGTATTAAAGGTGTGTCGTTAAGTCCAGCCTGGAGCATCTATGTCACCTGACCTTGAACCCACGCACTCGCAGCAGGAACGCTTGAAAAGCACTACCTGGCACCGACGATGGCTCGCGAATCGTTCTGAGACTCTTAATCTCAGGGTCGTGGGTTCGGGCCCGACGTGGGGCCCGAACTCACGCCGTTTTTTGTACAGGCACTGCTGACGTATAGGAATTCAGTGTTCCCTTTTCGCGATTAGCAATGACTTAACGGCTGCTTCAGTTTCTTCCGTACAGTCAATTATGCTTGACCTTGAGCAAGAGTAGAGACAAGTATAGCCGAATTGTGAAGAAAAGGTATCAAAACACGGCACCCCAAGCAGCACAGGTAATCGAACCAACATTGCAAATGAATGGTTTCACTCTGGTCCTCTGTTGGACCGGATGGAACGGATGCAGAAACAAATCGCTTTAATTAGCTTAAATCAGTACAAAATGTCATCAAGGCTTATCGGGCGTGGGGTAGGTAATGCTCAAACGCTGATCTCTCAGCGGATGCAGCTGAAGGCTTGGCATTCCACACTCGTGAAGTAGACGCCAGGCAAGACGCTGACGCTGGTTCGTTGAACAGGAGAGTACAACTTGATCTGCCGTAGGTGGGTGTCGTAGCCATACTTGTGGTTGGCCAAGACTGCAATCTGTATAAGGAAGACGCGGACAGGGCGGCCAGCCGAGTCTTGCATGGGAATGTGCACCCATCCCATTGGCTCATGCAGGTCAACAGTTTCGAACAGCCGCAGGTCTTCGAAAGTGTCTCCCACTTTCACAGCAATCCTGAAAGCACAGGTAAGACCAAATGTTGACACTGTATAGCCTGCGTGCAGTTTCATTCATGGGGCTACAGCAATCAGCAATGTAGGACGCGAACTGAATTTGACCGGCGGTAATTAGCTGATTAGGGTAGCCTCTTTAGCCTAGAAGATGCGTTCGTCGTACGAATGTGCAGCATTCCGCGCAGTTGCGAAGGAGTGTCGGGAGAGGGAGAGGGAAGGAAAGCAGTGGCCTGCGTCTGCAGATCACGCAGCGACCACCTGAACCGCACTGCTGTCATGATCATAACAGCACCGCAGGAGTGGGAGAAGGCGAACTAAAAAATAACAGCCCTGTGAGACTAGCAGCGGAAACAACGGGAGGTGTAAGTAGACCGGAGCAAATTCCGCGGCATTGGAGAAGAGAGGTTCTAGCCACTAAGTGCACTGCGTTGCTGTATGTTTTAGTGTTCATGTTCAGAACCGAGAATGAAGTGCACAGCGTGGTGTGAATAAAATAAAATGAACAATTGGTTTGGTTTGGTTTGGTTTAGGGGGTTTAACGTCCCAAAGCGACTAAGGCTATGAGAGACGCCGTAGTGGAGGGCTCCGGAAATTTCGACCACCTGCGGTTCTTTAACGTGCACTGACATCGCACAGTACACGGGCCTCTAGAATTTCTCCTCCAAAGAAATTCTAGCCGCCGCGGCCAGGATCGAACCCGCGTCTTTTGGGTCAGCAGCCGAGCACCATAACCGCTGAGCCACCGCGGCGGCAAAATGAACAATTCCACCCAAGTGCGTCCTGATGACGAAAGTCAACGGCTGTAATAGACAAACGCACCGAGGTTCAGCGTGTGCCGTAGATTGCGCGCACCCAGATGAGGCGCGAGGCTCAGCTCTCGCGGTGGGTTGCTCGAACGGAACATTAATGGGAAGCTTAAACAGCTTGCAGTTACCATGTTTAACGCCATCGCCTAAACACTCTAACTCTGCAGCATGCAACGGCAATAGTGAGCCGTATTGTGTTGAAGAGGGACGCAGTCCAAACAAGAGCACCACCAAGAATGGCAAGCTGCGCAGGCCGCGCCCCGAAGCGATTCCGAAGGCGCGTCCGTGTCGCAATGAATGTAACACGTAGGGGGCGGCTTTTAAACAAAGCTGCCAGTGCCGACTATTTGTGGGCGATGAGTTTAAGAATGTGTGCGACATGTATGACAGAAAATACGGCTTATGCGAGACATTGCGACAGTCACATTCAACCGAGTATCGCGCTACCGTAGGCCGGGCTGTACATCAATGCCTTATCATGGCATGAGCCAGCAGAAGCAACGAGACTAGGCGCGTGCGCCGGGAGCTCACAGCACGAAGGTCGTTCTCTAAGCTTTTCCGAAATGTACGCGCAACTCCTGTCGCTGTAGGCGCCATCTCTGCTAAGCAGCTATAGAGGCAGCACGTGGCAGAAACAATTTACTTTCAGTACGCAAGGAATATGTGATGATGCTTTTGTTCTTCAGGCCGCCGCGGTGGATCAGTGGTTATGGTGCTCGGCTGCTGACCCGAAAGACGCGGGTAGATCCCGGCCGCGGCGGCTGGAATTTCTTTGGAGGAGAAATTCTAGAGGCCCGTGTACTGGACGATGTCAGTGCACGTTAAAGAACCCCAGGTGGTCGAAATTTCCGGAGCCCTTCACTACGGCGTCTCTCATAGCCTCAGTCGCTTTGGGACGTTAAACCCCATAAACCAAACCAAACCTTTTGTTCTTCATGCGTAAACCGTGAAATAATAGGGAAACTACGTAGGCACAGGTCGGACAAAGCTTAGTGCGAAATTAAAGTTATACATTGTGTTCAAAGTCAGATTTTGAAAGAAATAGATAGAACACTACAAAAAAGTATTTTTGTACATGGGATATGCGGTCAGGGGGAAGCAATCTGGGAGGATGTCATCTTAATATGGGTAATTAACTATATGCGATAATCAACTTTTTATTCCGTGCAGCTAACATTCATGTTTATATTGAAGACTTCGAGATTGTGGCGTGTGATTCCTATTCTATTTTGTACAATTTTAGTAAAGCTCCTGTGTCCTGAGATAAGCGAGTCCAGAATTTCAGCCAAATTCATATAATTACACGTGCAAGAGCGCAACACTCGGCATGAAGCTCCTTCCTAGTGTGACGCAGGTGTGGACTGACAGGCGACGGGGATTACTTGGCCAGAAGTGCGGCATCGCTTCGTTTGACTGCATGTGAAGTCTAAAGCGACACCACGTCTTATCCCCCACTCTAATAGCGATCGCTTAACGCCGCAGTGCTCGCCCAGCGCCTCCACTATTTTTACAATACCTGCCGAATATAGCCGATCCGACGGTCCAAGGTCCTCCCCTATCCTCCTTTCTTATTCACCCTAGTTGGCTAGCCTTTGCACCTGCTCTACTGCTTTGGGGGAGAGTTATATCTGAGTGGCGCCTGACGACGGAAAGCAGAAGAGAATTTTAGAAACGTTCTCTCTTTCTTCCTGAGGTGGCGCTCTGCATCTCTCATAAAAAAAATTGCAACACATGGCAAAAACTGAGAATAATAATGCTCCGAAGTTCAGGCAAGTGTGCAGATATAAATGTCATGTTCGTGAAACGAACACCCGGAAACGGAGCATGACCTACCATAAGTCAGGCCATATCCTACTCGGAGTAATTCTCGCTGTTTGCTCCACTACGCGCAGCAGCCTGAATTGAAGTTGTGTCCACAGCTAGGTCCGACTGAAAAGCTTTCGAACGCGTACTCATGAAAGCGTGTTGCGAAGCCTTGTATGCACGTTTACGAAACGTGACCAGTTTCGTTCTCAACAGTCGGATGATGGTGGCATCTGCAGCAGTCGGCAAGCCAGATGAGTTAGCGGCTGGTTGGTGCAAAGGCCTAGACAGATGGTGCCACGTGCTACAGTTCATTAAATGATAGTCCGCGTCCATTTCCCTTAGTGTTACTGAACAGCCTTCCTACCCAATCTCTGTCACCAGCAAGCTAGGCTTGTATTTGGCTAAAGACGCGTACGTGTGCGCCTTATGTATCGCACGGCGGAATTTTCAGCCATTTTCTTCTACTTCAGCTCTGAGTCCAAGTATTAAAGGTGTATTTTCAAGTCCAGCCTGGAGCATCTATATCACCTCGCCTTGAACTCACGTACTCGCAGCAGGATCGTTTGAAAAGCACTACCTGGCATCGACGATGGCATCTGCTAGGGAATCGTTTTCAGACTCTTAATCTCAGGGTCATGAGTTCGGACGCCACGTTGGGCGCCTGAAATGTGGGTGCTTCCAACGCTGCACGCTGTAGAGGTTTTCAAACAAAAAAAAATCCTAGACTGAAAGCAAGCAATCAGTGAACCATAAATTTGCATGAAAAATTTTCGTTTTTTTTTAATTTTTCCTCGGCTGGAAAGAAAACAAAAAACTTTTTTCTCCAAAATTGCACTGTTTTGTTTTTTCAGGGCTTCAAATCTCTACTCCTGACAACAATCAGGCGCTAACCAAACGATGCTAAACAAAAAAGCGTATGAAGAAAAGGAGGCAGATTAAAGCGAAATCAAGCCCGCTTCAGCACGTGCTCAGGAGCAGTCACCGTTGATAGATTTTGCCGTGCTAGTAGCGTGTTTCACCAGGCATGGGGTGCAGGAACACCACCGCTGTGGCAATGGAGGAAGGAACGTGGGTCGGAAAGTTGGAGTAGGGGAAGCAAGGGAAATACTGTATTCACATATTTACAACATTATTTACAAAAGAGACAAACAAAGTAAAAGCTGAGAAGAGTCTCAGAATATCGCTGCTCAATGAATATGTCCAAAGACCTAGGTGTCCCAAAATCCCCAGTTTCAAATAAAGTTTTTACCACCACCACCTCTCGACTCAATACACAACTTTAGCATACCGTGTACCGTGTTACCGTTACCGATACAGGAGTACCGGGAGCCCGCGCGCAGTCAATGCGCATGCGCAAATTGCCTTGACGCCGCCAGATGGAGCTACGTACCCGGCTGCTGCGCGCGCACGTGAAGCATCGGGACCAATCAACGCGGGCGGTGTGGTGGTGGGCGGGCGCCCGGTAGTCCGGTAACAGTAACGATAGCATGGTACATGATATTTTAAAGGTGTCTAATGTCTCCGCCCGTCGTCTCCCTGGCAGTGGTACATACATGGTCGCAGGGTCATTGCTGCTGTGTTGGGTGCTGCCACCCAACACCGTTCTTTTCAGGTGGTCGCATAGAGGCGCGTACTCGGAGAAGCACCGCTGAAGCAGAATCCCGCACTGCCTCTGGGAAAGGCTTAAGTTAAGACGGCTGTGGCCGGAACACAGAATGGGAGGGGGGGGGGGGGGGGGGGGGGAGTCACAACGCCGTAAAGGCAGTACCACATGGCAGCGTGTCTTCGGCGCCGCGTCAGTGTCTCTGCCACCGGCGAGTGTCGCTCGGCGCCGCAGGAGACGGCGACCGAACATATGAGGGCGTACGAACTGGCGTCTCCACCCGGGCGTGTTTTGTTTGAATTGCTGTTGAGTTCCGCTCGCCCACGAGATGTTTTGCCCTCCTCGTGCATACAAAAGTGGTTGCGCTACAATACAAGCCTCTTATGATTGCAAATACTTGTATAAACAGCATATAGACAGAAATTATATAAATTTAATTGGCTACAAATAAAAAGAGTTGTTTACTCATTTATTAATTAATACCTCAAAGGCCCACTAGAGGCATTGCATGAGGGGTGGACTAAAACATCATTTAATTAGATCGGTGATGAATGATTTGAAGGATTCCACGCCAGGATGCATAAAAGCTTCAGCGGGCAGGTTGTTCCTGTCTCTTGCAGCCTGGGAGAAAAATGATTTCAGATGCGCAGAAGTGAATGCTCAAGCTGTATGCACAACTTTCGGATGACTGATACGAAGTGAAAGGCGGTGTGCAGGGGTGATAACAGAGAGACTTCAAGGGGAATGATAAAACCTGTGCAAAAGGCAGAGTCTGGTTATTCGCTGACGGTATTCAAGACTGGGGAGGTTAGCTTTTGTATTCAAGGCTGTTACGCTCGTATGTTATGAATAATCGCAAAATATGAATCTTATCGCGAGGCTCTCGATGGACTCGAGGGTTCTGGCTATGTTATTTTGTTGGGGGTCCCAGACTGAGCATGAATATTCAAGTTTAGGATGAACAAGAGTGAAATAGGCGCGCAGTTTTACGGAAGCAGGTGCCAAATGCACGTTTTAGATAACCAAGGACACAGCTTCGTTGGTCATGTTCATTATGTGGGAGGTTGAAGATAATCTTGCATTAGGCAGACTCCTAAATATTTATATGAAGAAGCGTGGGATATAATAGAACCGCGAAGGGTGTAGTTAGGAGTAGGATACAATCGGCGACAATGAAAGAATAATAAACTTGTTTTATTAGCGTTTAATAGACATTACCAGTTTGCGCACCACTCTTCCAGAAGTTTTATGTCGCATTGCAGGTGGTACGTGTCTCTGTTGTTGGTGATGCTCCGGTCGTCGGTGAACAAGCGAACGGTGGAAGATAGATTACTTGGGAGGTCGTTAATGTAAAGTAAGAACAATAGAGACCTTAAAACCATGCCTTGTGGCGCGCTTGAGGTAAAAGGGGGAAATGGAAGATGCGTGATTGTTAACCTATACGAACTGGTGGCGGTTAGTCAAAAAATTTCGGGCCAATCGTATACTAACGGATTCATCTTTAGGCGTGAAAGTTTAAGTAAGAGGCGTTGATGAGAAACTGTTGAAAGTGTTTTCAAAGTCTAAGCAAGAGAGCGTGTAGGGATATGTTCGTTGAGAGCCAGTTGAGAGGTTTTTTAGGAATCCGTCTTGAGAAGGGTGAAAAAAGTTGACAGTCTCCAAGAAGGTGATGACGTGTGAGTAAATTGCGTGCTCCATTAATTTACAGGGTACGCTGGTGAGGGAGATGTATAAAGCCGCAATGTATATAGCCGGGGTGTACGTATAAAGCTGCAAAGTATATGGCTGCCGATACATGCAAACTATCGCATATACTATTAGTATAAATAGTTGTCAATATATATCTGAATAAATGGACGTAAACGTCCCCTTCTTTTGTACAGTGTGTGCAGCGAAGTTCCGCAGCTCCATATAAAAGAGCTTGAAACATCCCAGACTTCGCACAAAACTGAAAGCCGCAGCCCTACTGCACATAATTAACCGCTGCCATTTTACTGCGGCTACGAAGACACCTTGTCAGCGTCGACGACCACACCATTTACTCGCGCAAAACAAATTTCGTTAACAATGGTGCCACGAAACGAACGAACCTAACAACTTACTACGCTCTATTCGTCTGGCACAGAACAGCAATAAGCGGCGCAAACGCCTGAAGAAGCGTCTCCATTACACCAGCCGCCATCCTCAAGTCATACGGGGTCTGTTATGAAAGTAGTAGGACTCATTTTATTTTGTAAAATTTATTCAAGATAATAGTACAAACGATTAGAATATTTCAAAGTAGAACCCTTCCGCACCTACACCCTGCTGCCAATGAGTTTTCCAGTTTTCGTACGCCTCCAGGAACGCCTGGACCGGAATGCTGTTTAGCTTCCTCGTCGTGACCTTTTGAAACACCTCTACCGTTCCGTGATGTTTCCCCTTGAGCGTCGATTTTATTCTCTGGAATAGAAAAAAGTCTGGCGGGGAAAAGTCTGTGCTGTAGGGGGCCTGAGGTAGCGTTGCCGCTTTGTGCTGGCAAAAAATCGGGGTCCTCGTTCACATGATGAAGGAGATCCTGGCAGATCGCTTTCCGGTTGGCCTTTTGCTCCTCTGACAACACTCCCGCACCAACTGCGCAAACACTTTCCACATGGCTAAGTTTTTGGTCACGATCTCAAAAACTTGGGTTTGAGGAAGGCTCATGTCATCAGCAATCATTCTGATACTCATACTGCGATCACAGCTCAGTAAATGTTTCACTGGCTACACATTTTCGTTGGTCTTGCTGGTTGAAGGGCGTCCGGAACGGTCGACGTCTTCCAATCTTTCCTGACCTTCTCGGAACCACTTGTTCCCCACAAAAAACACCTGATCTACCCATGGCAGCGTCACCGTAGGCCCCCTTAATCATGTCGTGAATCTCTTTGCCCATTTTACCAAGATTTATAAAAATTTTATCGCGTATCGCTGATCCAGTAAACGCTCCATGATTTTGCGTGAAGAGACTTTCGACAAGGGTACACAGTACAAGTGACCAGCTCTCTTCAACGGCCGAGAGCCGACTGCCGATTTTCCCCAGCATTCCCAATATCCCCTGTTAAGTTCGCTGAACTTTCTGCGGTGCCATCCAGCCTCCAGCACAGTGCATAGAACCGCGGACGCACGACGGACACCGCGGACGCACGGCGCGACGCGCGTCGGTGGCTGCTGTTGTTGCTGGCGGCGCCGTCGCCAGAACGCTTGTTCTCTCTCCGGTTTGCCACTTTTTAGCACGAAGTGTTCTGCAGTGCAGGTTTGAACGCCTGCAGTCTTGTTTGTTGCTACTGGATGCTGGACCCCTTCAGGAACTGCCTTTCCTTTTTCTTATAATAAGGAATCTTAGGCGGTGATTGTTCCCGTGGCATACGTGCGTTTCGTATGCACGTGTGCGGGAGGGGAAAAGAAGAGGAAGGCGGAGGTTTGGAACGCGGCGAGTTTAGTGTTTTTTGTGTGCGTGCTCGAAACTTCTCCTTTCCTAGGCATTTGATTGGCTCTCATCCTTTCCCCAGTATTTGATTGGTTGCTGTCCCCGCCAAGGGCGGAGACAGAAGGTTTAAAACGGAAAGCTCCCGGTGAAGTAGGGCTGATTTTGTGTAATAACGTGTCAGTCATGTTGTAAATAGTTTTCTCCTTGCTTGTTTCTTGTCGTTTAATTTGTGTAAATAAATAGTTAAGCTTCTTGTCCAGCCATCGAGTAACGTGACTGTTTGCGACTCCGAACCGTCAATTCATCACCATCAAGTGTTTCCTCTCGTCACCACCTGGAGGGGAAACTCAACTGGCGCAGTCGACACGGGATCGCAACGTTTTTCTGCTCGAGGCCTTGGACGGAAGGTGAGAAGATCAAGTCGGTGGACAAGCTGCAGAGTGGTAGCTCGTCCTCAAGGAGGAAACGCGAAGCTGCGTCGAGAAACAGACGAGAGACGCAGGCCAGGACGCCTTCCTTGAGAGCGTCCCGGTGGCTGACCGGCCCGAACGCAGGTCGGGTTCGAGAGGACGCCGGAAGCCCAAGTCAGCGAGGAGCTGAAGGAGCTGGGCGAAGACAAGTCTTCGAGGGTTCGAGACAGCAAGCTGCTGAAAGGAACCAGGCGTCCACGTCGAAAGGTTCAGAGCAAGAACCAGGCGACCACGCGAAGCGCGTTCCAAGGTCGTAAGCTGCTGTGGGACGCACCCGTGTGCGTCTACCTTCCCGGGAGTCCGCTGTCATCAAGGTGAGTGCGACAGCAGTGCGATCGACAGAGCATCGAGAGAGGTAGGGCACCTTTCTGCATTCTCCGAAGTTGCCATGTCTGTATAGTGATTGTAAGCTATAGGTAGATGCAATGACTGATACAGTGATGGACGCCGCAGGGAATGGTCTAGAGCCTAACAGGCAACCTGCGTCAGCAGAGCAAGTGCCAGCGACAGAACAGGCACTAGCAAATATGACACAAGCGTTGCTTGTAGAAAAGGACCATCAGGTTCAATTGTGTGAAATTGAAAAGTTAAAGCTCCAAATTGAGCTGGAAAAAATAAAACTGACTCAAATGCAACTTCAGTCAGTAGCGGATGCGCAACATGGACAGAGGTCAGGCACAAAGCTGGGCGATTACGCAAAATAATTGAAAGCAGTGCTGGCGCCTATGCCAGAAAAGGATCCAATGGTGCCCGCATGGTTCAAGAGTGTTGACACAATGGTGGAGACCCTTAAAATTCCAGAAGAAATTCGTGGGGCTATTCTGTTGCCATTTCTGACTGAGAAAATGAGGGCGTTTGTAGCCAGCGAATCAGATGGCAGGGTCATGCCATATAAGGAGCTTAAGGAGAGTTTTAAAAGAGCTCCGAATGACTCCGAATGAGTACAAGAGGTTGTTTATGGCGGTACGCAAAGAACAAGGTGACTCATGGCATCAGGTAGCGACCAGGCTCGAGACAATGTTCACGTACTATGTTAATAGCCGAGAGGTCGAAAGTTTGGAGGATTTGAGAGATTTGATGATAGCAGATCGTTTCAAACAAGTGCTGCCAGACGAAGCCAGGACCTATGTCATGCAAAATGAGAACCAGAGCTGGCTGACGGCTGATGAAATGGCCGGATTAGCGGAAGCGTTCGAGGAAAACCGGCGGGTAGGCAAAATGCGGGAGCGTTTCGAAGGTTCTAAACCACCGCAGCAAGGTGGGGAGAAACGGGACAAGCAGCCGCCAACTCCAAGCCCTAACACTAGTGGGAAAAATAGGCATACAGGTGTGAAATGCTTTCGCTGCAAGAAATATGGGCATATCTCTATTCACTGCCCAAGTGCACAGCAAAGGCAGGACGCAACAGATTCCAAAAGGGACACGAGCAAGGTAGTAGCCCGAGCGGAATTGCTTGTCCCCGATAAACTCGCCTCCAAATTGGAAAGGAAAGGAGAACCCGATCGAGCGGTTGAATTAGACTTCCTGACTTTGGTAAAGCTGCAAATTGGAGATAGTCCGACAGAAGCTTGTGTGGACTCAGGGAAAGAGATTACAGTATTGAGGGCAGCGACAGTACCCGCATCGTGTCGAGATGACTGCTCCGCTAGAATAAAACTGAGAGGTGCGTTTGGACAGACAGTGGATGCAGACCGAATCTATGTGCCTATGTCCTTAGTACCGGAAGGAGAAACAGTCAATCAGCAGGTGCCAGTACTATGCTCTGTAACCGTAGAGCTAGCCGAAGGTGTAGGTGCGTTGCTGACACCAGAAACTTATTCACTGCTACAAAGAATCGAAAAGCAGCAGGTGCCAGATGCAGAAGAGAGAGCTGTTTTCGAACAAGAGCTGAGCTCTACACATGGGGTGGATGAGGACAAAACACAGGCTACACTCGAGTTCGAGGAGGAAGATAATGCGGAGCCGATAGTTGCCTCAGCTTTTGCTATAGGGCAGGAACGAGCAATGTCAGAAACTACATCCAGGGCTCAAGATTTTAAGGTGGAGCAGCGAGACGATATATCGTTACGAGAAGCGTGGAGACAGGCACGAGAGGGTAGCCACGGGATGGTTGTACACGGGGAGTTACTTTTCCATGAAGAAATGATTGATGGAAAGATGCACAAACAGCTAGTGCTCCCAGAATCTCGAAGGCATGAAGTGCTGGAACTGGCACATGACCGACCAAGCGGTGGGCATTTCTCGGAAAAGAAAACCAAGCAGAGGATTAGAAGTGCATTCTTTTGGCCAACAATGGTAACGGATGTGAAGAACCACTGCCGCAGCTGTCACACGTGCGAAATGTTTTCACATGCAACAGTTAGAGACCAGGTGCCAATAACGCCGCTAACTAGACCAGAGACACCTTTTCAGGTAGTGTTCCTGGATTGCATAGGACCGCTTGAACCTGGGTCGGCAAGGGGACACCGCTGTGCGCTAAGCATTGTTGATTTGTGTACGAGATGGGCAGAAGTTACACCGCTCAAAAACCTGACAGCCAAAGCTACGTGTCAAGCGTCGATAGAGGTTTTCACTAGGTTTGGGACTCCTGAACTGATTTGTTGTGACCAGGGAACCAAATTTGTGCCCAAATTAACTCAGGAATTCATGCAAAGGCTGGGAGTTCAGATGCGGTTTTCTACTCCAGAACACCCTCAGATTAACGGGATCGCGGAGGGATGGAACGGAACATTTAAGGCTATGCTTCGACATGTTGTATACGATCATCAGCGAGAATGGGAACGTCACGTTCCATGCATGCTTTGGGCCTATAGAGAAGTACCTCATGATGTGACGGGCGGGTCACCATTTGAACTAATGTTTGGACGCACCCCACATGGACCGCTCAGTATCCTCCACAAAACGTGGACTGGTGAGTGGACACTGCCGACGGGACTGAACAAACCGGCTGCCCAATACCTGTCTGAGCTAAGGGAACAGATGAGTGACGCCGCGAAAAGGGTTGACGAAAGGGCAGAAGCCATACAGAAGTCATATGCAGCCAAATACAACCTCAGGGCTAGACCAAAAGAGTTCAGAGAGGGGGGGATCAAGTCCTCATACTTGAAAGCGGTCAAGTCGGTAAATTGCAGCCGAAGTGGCGCGGACAAGCTGTTATAAAGGAGAGGAAGCGAGATAACAGCTATGTTATTGACACTGACGAAGGAAGCAGATGGGTGCTTGCGAACAGGCTGCGGCCTTACGTAGCACGAACTCAGAATGTAGGGGTTGTTTTTGACTCGGATGACGAGTTTGGTGAGGTGTATGAGACCCCAGATTGCAAATTGAAGAACCGACCTCTAGGGTTTGAGATCCTGGACGGATCGTTGACGCAGCAACAGAGACATGAGCTGTTTGATGTCATAACTGCTGCATCTGAAGTATTTTCCGAGCGCCCAGGTAGATGTAAAGTTGGCTGCCACAAAATAACGCTAGTTACCAACGCCAAACAAGAAAAATCGCACCTTTATAAGGTACCTTCTGCATTCAGAAAGGAAATAGAGCGTCAGGTAGCGCAACTGCTGGAGTGGGATTTCGTCTATCCTGTTGACAGTGCGTACGCGCATCCAGTGGTGTGCTTAGCCAAAAGGGATGGGTCGGTAAGGATGTGCATTGATTTCCGGAAATTGAATGGCATTACAGAATCAGACAGCTTACCTATGGCCAATATGACCGAGATGCTCTATGAGGTGGCAAGTGCAAGATACATATCGGTACTGGATATGACGCGCGGATAATGGCAGGTCGCTTTAGACGAACAGTCGCAGCGCCTTACTGCGTTTGCCACACCTAAGGGCTTGTATGCATGGAAGGTAATGCCGTACGGGTTGCGAAATTCGGCAGCAACTTTTCAACGGATTATGAATGAAATCCTAAAAGAACACTCTTCGTATGCAATGGTATACATTGACGATATAGCCATTTTCTCGGCAACCTGGTAGGAGCACCTCAAACACCTACGGGTGGTACTAGAGGCTCTGAGAAGGGCAGGCTTAACGGCAAATGCTGGCAAATGCAAGTTCGCACAAGGGAAGGTAAAGTACCTTGGCCATGTGGTAGGGTCAGGCAAGCATGCTCCCGACCCAGAGAGTAAGCGCCCTCACTAAATTGAGCGCTCCAAAAACTAAGAAGGAGCTGCGTAGTGTATTGGGTCTGTTTAACTATTACCGTGGGTGTGTACCGGAGTATTCAAAGGTAGTGCGCCCATTGACGGACCTGGCTAACAGGTGAGTCCCGAATACCCTTCCATGGAATGACAAGGCAGAAGAGGCGTTTTGTGAGGTGAAAAGGGTACTGGCATTGTTGCAAGAGCTGGTCGCACCTGATCACATCCAGGAGTTCCTTCTGACAACGGATTCCTCTGAGGTTGCGATAGGAGCATGTCTGTCGCACTCAGTTGAAGGGGTACAGAAGCCAATTGCATTCTTGAGTAAGAAATTAACACCTGCTCAAACCAAAATGGTCTGCAATTGAAAGGGAAGGTTTTGCGGTCGTGTGGGCACTGGGGAAACTGGATACCTGGTTATTTGGGGTTAAAGTGAAGGTCGCAACAGACCACAACCCGCTCACGTACCTGACCCGTTCAGCGCCCACTAGTGCGCGGTTGATGCGCTGGTCGCTTGCATTGCAGAAGTATGACCTAGAAGTAGTGCATATTAAGGGCTCACTGAACAGGAGTGCTGATGCACTCTCTCGGTTGGAAGGCAAGGAAGAGTAGGATTGGAAGGTTAATTTTAAGGCGGAAGCCTTTAATGCCTCATCGTTGTAAGCAACAAATGTGGACAGAAATGTCACGCTTTTCAATTGGTCGAAACGGTCGTGACGTCACAGTGCGCGAATTTCAAACGGGGCCAATTGTACTTTGGCTACTAACCATGCAACCAAATTAAAGGGATCGTAAAGTGATGCTCCAAGTAAGCGGGACTGAGTTTAGTTAATTGCTTATTTAACCAATTGGTCTAATTAACCTTTCTAGTCAGAGCAGATAAATAAAAACCGAGTAGGAAATTGGCCGAGCTTGGGAATCGAACCCTGGTCTCCGGAGTGCGAGTCGAGCACGCTACCACTCCGCCATGCCAGCTCAATGGTTTGGAATGAACAAAGGTGCGTCTACTGAATACGGTGTCTTCGTTCACTCCCATCTTCCTCCCTTCCCGTTACGGCGAGGTTTAGGTGTCCACCGAGATATGAGAGACAGATACATTTCCTTTCCTCAAAAACCAATTTACCGACCAGCAAGGCGTCTTTGTCCGCGTTTCAGAGTGGTCCAAATTGCCGTGACGTCACCGCGCGCAAATTTTGACGGGTGTGCACCGAAATATGTGAGGCAGTTACTGCACAACTTCCTTTCCTCAAATACAATTTTCATTTTCTTCCTTACGGCCCCTATTTCTTCTTGCACTCACACTTCTTCCCTTCATGTACGGTGCGGCTCAGGTGTCCACCGAGATGACAGAGAATTACAGCCCCATTTCCTTTCCTCAAAAAAGCGTTGCGTCCAAAGGGCAACGCATCGCGCCGAACGGGTGGTGGCGTTCCTTGGACTCCGTGGCAGCGCTACAAAACGCTGTCGCGTTCCACTCCTAAAGGCGAAGCTTAAGCGTCATTAATTGGCAGTTAATTAATGCACCAACAAAATGTGCAGTGAACAATCGCGTAGCAGAATGCAGCACTCAGGCTTCCGCCTTTCACCACTTTAGCCGCTAAAGTTCCTCGTAATTTTTTGTTAGGTTGTTTGTTTGTTTCCAGGTTTGCTCTTTGAGAAACCACAAACGATGGATCTAAAGGCAGATCTTTGGTATCAGTATGCATATCGGCTGTGTGGTAGTGCTCTGACCATTTAGCTCTCTGCGGCAGTCACAGTGCGCATTGAGGGTTACGGGCTAACATGGCAGATAGCATGTAGGAGAACGGACATGGCAAGTTCTGGAATGTGCGGACTGGTGTCCTAACCTTGTGTGTGTGCGAGTTGAGATAACCGCTGTGTGCGCGTATGTTGGCGTGTTGGTGGACTGATTGGACAGCTGGTGTACATGTGCGTGTATGTGTGTATTTTGTTGTCGGACACCGTGAGTGAACTTTAATGCCCCACTGACATCGAGTTTCCGTGTGACATTCTTGCGTGGGAGGTGTTAAGTTCGCTGAACTTTCTGCGGTGCCATCCAGCCTCCAGCACAGTGCATAGAACCGCGGACGCACGACGGACACCGCGGACGCATGGCGCGACGCGCGTCGGTGGCTGCTGTTGTTGCTGGCGGCGCCGTCGCCAGAACGCTTGTTCTCTCTCCGGTTTGCCACTTTTTAGCACGAAGTGTTCTGCAGTGCAGGTTTGAACGCCTGCAGTCTTGTTTGTTGCTACTGGACGCTGGACCCCCTCAGTGACAGCCTTTCCTTTTTCTTATAATAAGGAATCTTCGGCGGTGATTGTTCCCGTGGCATACGTGCGTTTCGTATGCACGTGTGCGGGAGGGGAAACGAAGAGGAAGGCGGAGGTTTGGAACGCGGCGAGTTTAGTGCTTTTTAAGGCGGAAGCCTTTAATGCCTGTTAAGGCAGAAGCCTACGGCGCCCGTAGGCTAATTCCCCCCCTACCGTGTCCGTCTGAAGTCGGGAGGGGTTAGGAATGGCGACAGCGGGTCGCGCGCTTCGGATGCCATCCAAGGCTGCGGGAAAGGCCGCGACCGCCTTGTCGGGGACCAAGGGGTCGGCGACCGTCTCCCATTGAAGAGAGAGATGACCTGTCAAGTGGGGGTGTGGGACAGTAAGGCCGGCGACTTTTGAAACCCCCGAAGCAGTGGACTTGCTGGCGCCTCTGGAGTCGGGCTCTTGCGAGCACTGGGCTCGGCCTACTTGTATGTGCAGTGCCACTGCAGCAGTATTGGTTGGAATTGGGCGAGAGCCGGTTTATTAAAGCTCCGCCCAATTATCGAGGGGATAAAAACCGCTGCAAACAAAGAGCGGGGACGAGCGCGCCGAGTCTCAGTCTCGGCCGCTTTTCTACAGCCCTTTTTTTAAACAGCCCTTTTTGACAGCCTTTCTTTAAACCGCCTTTTTCTTAAGTTCGTTGTGTTTTGGTCTCGTCTTCAATAAATTAGTTTTTTGCTTCAGTTTTGTCGCAAGAAGTTTGGAGTTGCTGCCCCAACCGGCAACGTGTCGCCGGACGAGCGGACGAAGTACCGCTGACCAACGTACGATCAGACTAACCGGCCATATCCGACCTTTCTTTAACTGGTGCCATGACCAGGATGTCCAGAGCTGCGAGTTAACTATGCCTCATCGTTGTAAGCAGGAGCTGTCGACAGAAATGTCACGCTTTTCAATTGGTCGAAACGGTCGTGACGTCACAGTGCGCGAATTTCAAACGGGGCCAATTGTACTTTGGCTACCAACCAAGCAACCAATTAAAGGGATCGTATAGTGATGCTCCGAGAAAGTTTGACTGAGTTTAGTTAATTGCTTACTCAACCAATTAGTCGAATTAACCTTTCTAGTCAGACCAGATAAATAAAACCGAGTAAGAAATTGGCCGAGCTTGGGAATTGAACCCCGGTCTCCGGAGTGCGAGTCGAGCACGCTACCACTCCGCCATGTTAGCTCGATCGTTTGGAATGAACAAAGGTGCGTCTAGTGAATACGATGTCTCCGTTCACTCCCATTTTCCTCCCTTCCCGTTACGGCGAGGTTTAGGTGTCCACCGAGATATGAGAGACAGATACATTTCCTTTCCTCAAAAACCAATTTACCAACGAGCAAGGCGTATTTGTCTGCGTTTCAGATTGGTCCAAATTGTCGTGACGTCACCGCGCGCGAATTTTGACGGGTGTCCACCGAAATATGTGAGACAGTTACTGCGCCTCCTCCTTCTTCCTCAAATACAATTTTCGACTAGTGTGTACTGAGATATGTGAGACAGTTAATGCGTAATTTCGTTTCCTCAAATATACATTTCATTTTCTTCATTACGGCCCCTCTTCTTTAACTCACACTTCCTCCCTTCCTGTACGGGGCGGCTCAGGTGTCCACCGAGATGACAGAGAATTAAAGTCCCATTTCCTTTCCTCAAAAAGCGTTGCGTTCAAAGGGCAACGCATCGCGCCGAACGGGTGGCGGCGTTCCTTGTACTCCGTGGCAGCGCTACAACACGCTGTCGCGTTCCACTCCTAAAGGCGAAGCTTAAGCATCATTAATTGGCAGTTAATTAATGCACCAACAAAATGTGCAGTGAACAATCGCGTAGCAGAATGCAGCTCTCAGGCTTCGCCTTTCACCACTTTAGCCGCTAAAGTTCCTCGTAATTTTCGTGTGCGTGCTCGAAACTTCTCCTTTCCTAGGCATTTGATTGGCTCGCATCCTTTCCCCAGTATTTGATTGGTTGCTGTCCCCGCCAAGGGCGGAGACAGAAGGTTTAAAACGGAACGCTCCCGGTGAAGTGGGGCTGATTTTGTGTAATAACGTGTCAGTCATGTTGTAAATAGTTTTCTCCTTGCTTGTTTCTTCTCGTTTATTTTGTGTAAATAAATAGTTAACCTTCTTGTGCCGCCACCGAGTAACGTGACTGTTTGCGACTCCGAACCATCCATTCATCACCAACAAGTGTTTCCTCTCGTCACCACCTGAAGGGGAAACTCAACTTCCCCCTTCAACGATCCTGCACGCGCAGACCGCCTCTCGTCCACCCGTTGGCCCAGGAAAAAACCAGTCCTACTACTTTCAGAACAGACCCTGTAAGCAGAGAGAATGCCTCAGCCCACCTCTGCGAACAGCGAGCAAAGGTGCCGGTCGAGCCGATAAACGTTGGAAAAAGCACCGCGGCGCGGATGAAACGAGAGCTACACAGAAAGGGGTAGGAAGCAATTCTCTGACAGACGCGTGGTGTAGGAGCGAGAGAACAAACCTTTATTAATCGAATATAGAGGATGAGCCGGAATCTTCTTGGACCGCAGCCCTATAGTACGGGATGCCGCCGCATCACGAGCCCGGCGTGCGAGGGCAGCTTGCGCCGTCGAACTGGAGCACTCGCAGCCCCTTTGCCGGTGGAGGGAACTGGCCATGCCTGTTTTTGTAATAGTCGATAATTTCTCGAAACCGCGGAAGCGGTCGGCCAGGCTCGTCGGTTGGAGTAGGACAGAGCAATCAACAAGACGCGCCCATGTGCAAGCATGACGCAAGCAGTGCTACCTTCGGTTAGGCAGGGTGTCGCGTAACCGATGCTATTTATTACGTACGCCTGGATCAGTTATAGTAAGTTTCTCTCCTTGAGGCCTTTTTCTTTTGACGCGATCCTCCGCAAGAGCCCGAGAGTTTGCATCGCGTAGCTTTGTACGAGGCCGGAGAGAAAGATTAACTAGACTCCCTAATCCGGAGACGCGTTTCGAAGGCGCTCAGGATGCACATGGGCACCTCGACCGAGCGGCTGCTCGAACTCGGGGTGCACAGAACGTGGGCAGAATTGATGGAAGCAGTGCACGTCTCCTAGTTAGACTAAGTACGACCGAGACGGGTAGGATGACCCTTGTAAAAGTGGAACTCAAGCAGACAGAGGGATGCAAACCAAAGTCGAAATTAGCAGGGAAAGCAGGAACGCAATGGCAATTCTTCCTTCCTTATTAACATGCATCCATATTTAAACGTAGAAAAAAAGGCTAAAAGAGCCGAAGTTCAATAGCAAAAGATTCGGAAATATGGAAGCGAAGGGAGTCGCCAATGTCGATGCGGCGAGTGGCAGGACGGGTGCTGCCCCATTTCTTTTATTTCATATCCGGGGTCATTCCGGAACTTTTGGAAACGAGTTAGCCGACCAAGCTGCTGGTAGTGCCGGCCAGTTTGGAAGTTTACATATTTCTACCCTTTCACGTCGTTGCGTGCGTTCCCGTTTGCATCATTCTTCACTTCTTTTATGGAGCATTTTTTGGCGCGAGAATAATGGTGGCACTGAACTATTCAACTAGATCCCTGATACACATAATATTCCCCCTATTCGTCTACCCAGGAATACTCTAATAACTTTACTTACTGGACATGGTAGATTTCCGTTCTATTTTAAAAGATTTGGCCTGTCTCCGTCTTCAACTTGTTCCTGTGGATTGTTATGTGAAAATATCCGTCATTACTTCCCGGACTGTACCGTTACTGCTTCTTTAGTTTCTCGCCTAAAATTTCTTTGCTCATCGGACATCACACCATTTGTTTACCCCTCCGTTCTCCGAAACCCTTCTACTTGTGCTCTTCTCCTTCAAATGGTTCATCTCATAAGTAGTACAATTCCAAATTATTAACGCTGATTTCTCTTTTTCCTCTAATCTCTCTTCCCCAAGCTCTGCACAGAGGAGCGCCCCGTGCTCCTTTATTGAGCGTCGGTGGCTTTGACGAGGCGTGACTGTGACTATGTCCATGACTGTGTGACTGACTCTGTCTTGACTGCGTGACTGTGTCCTTGACTGTGTGACTGTGACTTTGGTTTTTCTTTTGTCTTGATTATGTTTTTATTTTTCTGATTTTTATTTTGTGGCCGGCGCTCACTGCTTTCTTCGACTGTTACGGTGACAATGACTTTGCAGTGACTTGGGTTTTCTCTTTTTTTATTACTATTATTTATTCCGCGGACTGCACGCTGTGCTTTGGCTCTCTGCCTGCGTCTAACTTTTATTGTGACGAGACTTTTGTTTTCTTTTCTTTTGAGTTTTTTTTATGCTCTGTTTTTCGCTTAAATTTTTTTGTCTTCTTTGGAACAATTAGTTCTTTTTAATTTATTTTGAATTGGCGTTAAGCCTGGCAAAGCATTGCTGGTCCAGGCATCCTCTCCTTTTCTTTTATGCTTTTTACCTTTTTGAGAGGACCAATAAAAGGGTAAAAGGGTGCGGCAGTAGCCTCGGTAGTCGATGGCCGAGCGCCACCGCTATCCGTGGCAGCCATCAGAGGCCGCAACATATAAACTGCGGAGGAAGTTAGGATAACGCTCGCTTGCATAGGAACGGAAGCCAAGTTCATAATTAGTGACAGCAAAACTGTCGACCAAAATTTTAGAAAACGATAGGCTACCCCAAAAAAACTCTGAACAGAAAAATTGAGCTAATTTGGACACCCGCGCACGCTGCCACGCATGGTAACGAGGGGGCTCACAAGCTATCCCAAGCTCTCTACTTCTGGGTAGCCGTCGAGCCCCCCGCACACTGGGCATACGACGAGTGTCTGCAAAATTGCGGACAAATCATCAACCCTTATCAATTGGCATGTAGATTGGTACCCCCGCCAGATTCTGGCTTAAAAAATAAAGAAGCTGTCGCATGGAGGCGGCTCCAAACTAGTACCTTCATGATCCCGGTCTGGGCGTTTCACGTGCAAACAGAGCATAGGGACAACGATCAGCGCAAACACAGTGAGGCGAAAAGGACCCTTGACCACATAATTAGGACGTGCCAACAATACCAGCGGTGGGACCAAATATCGTAAGTAGAGAAATCTGGTAGACCCTGCTGTGAAGCGTGGACCCGACCATCCAGCGACGCACCATCCATCTGGCAGAAGAAGCCGCAACAAGCTAAGGGTTGCCTGGGAACCTCTAATCCACGGCCGCAGGACTCCTCGTCTTCCCAGGGGCGGGGAGGGAGGCGCCCTTTTTCTGACGGAAATAAAGCTTGTTTCACTAAATCAATCAATCAATCAATCAATCAATCAATCAATCAATCAATCAATCAATCGATCGATCGATCGATCAGTCAATCAGTCAATCAATCAATCAATCATTGCGGCTAGCGCTTCAGCTCAGCAACTAACTGAAATGAGGCGTACCGACGGCTCCCATTGCGAAGGGGTCGATGCGGCTGGCATTGTACAAATAGAGGCGGCGCCGGCTCGCCTCACGTCGACCGCACATTCTTCTGTTTACCTGGCCAAGAACGAGGAGTAATCACCGTCGCCTGTAGGTCCACATTCTTGTCGGACGGAGTGCCATAGGGAACAGCTGCATCACACCTGGGAGGAGCTCCATGCTGGATGGCGCGCTCTCGCATGAGTAATTAGAAGGATTGGGCTGGAATTTTAGACGCGCCTATCTAAAGGCACAGGCGCTTTGCTAAAATTGTACTAACTAGAATAGTCATGAAATGCCACTACCTCGAAGTTTTCAATACAAACTTGCATGCTAATTAACTGCAGTCAATTAAATGTTGGTTATTGTATTTAGTTAATTATTAACATTAGGATGACAATTATCCTCACAGTTTGTGTCCGCCTGGAAGTACAACCGATTTAAGAAACAACAACTTTTGTGTAGTTCTCATTGTATTTGTTTTAAAAATCCTGAAAGTATAAATTCGAATACCCTGTATCGCGTTTTTTACCTTTGCTTTTCACTTCCCCACAATATGGAATGCAGCTGGGCCACGAGGTTGTAAGCGAGTGGTGGCAGTAAACTCGCGAGTGTTGTTCACGGCATTCAGGAGCGTTATTCGTCTCAAAGTTTGGGTCGTATGTCAAAGCGCGTGGTTACCCATGTGGGTGAGGTAAAGGTGCAGCACAGCCATAGGCGAGCACAAACCCAAGCAGGGCAGTAATCGACCCAATATTGGAAACTTATTGGCAAAGGCCGGTCCTGCACAGGACCAGAGTGAAAACATCTATTTCTAATATTGGGTCTCGGGAAAGAAGGGAGCAAGGGAGCCAGTAGGTGACCTAGTATGAGGGCGGTAATTTTACCCCATATTGTTCCCTCCTGCCCAGAACTCATGAAAAGGCAGTACCATAAACTTCGTCCCCCCTTTATAGAGAGACCTGCGCAGGCCAATGAACACAACAGCTGTTACTTCGCCACGAGCTATGGTCGGAACGCTTGGACTTACACACTACTGAATCCGCACATCGGTCACTGCTTTTCAGTGTCACATAATACAGTCTAATATGCGAATAAAAAGACAGACGTTGCTAAGCTTCGTTGCTTAGCGTGTAAATTTCCTGCGAGAGCCGGTTTACTGAGCGCTGGGCTGCTTTGGTGTTTTGCTTACACAGGGTAGAGAAGTCTCTCACAAATACCAGTCATTTTGAAGTCGCTCAAAAATACCAGGGCGTCGTTCACGTATAGCTGCAGATAGCCCCGGTTGAAATGCGCTGGCAAGTCAGCGATGTAGCGCCTTCAACGGGTGCAGAGCACACATTTCTCCACTGTTTAGCTGGCACTCATCATATGACGCTGATGCTCAGTCTGGTTTCAGCGCCGATCGACCTCCTACTCTGCAGCGCGCTCGACAGAGCATCCTCTGCGGCGCCGACGACTTTCGCGTTGCTGCGCGTGGCGGCGGCCGACAGCTTCTGCGTCGGCCATAGTTCCAGCACAAATACGAAACCACTTGCTCCTCTTATTCAAAATAACGCAGCCTCATCACAGCATCACACCATACCTCTAACGTTGGCCGTGGGATGGCTCTGGAATCGCGCTAGCTCTGGGTACCTCTATCTCCTTTTTGTTATCTTAAGCTGGGAGGTGGTTTGGCGCCAGGCCGGGTGAAAGCTTTTTGCGTCACGAAAAGTCTGAGTCCCACTATTGCGATCTCCTTAGTTCTGTCTTATCTCAAGCCATCATCTTCTCCGTAGTTCGGATCTATCTCGCGCTATAACTCCGGCGTCACGCCAGCCGTGTGGGGTTACATTGGAGCTCAGCTCTGGGCGGACTCTGTAAAATGGCCCTCATCGTAAAAGTGTCACAATGAACCTCCCGCTTCTTTCCATCCTTCCTGTAACTCCCTTCTTCGTTAATTACGTTGAACACACCGCAGTGGATCGATGGCTTTGACCCTCGGCTACTGGTCCCAAGATCCCGGGTTGAAATCGTGGGCACAATGGCCGGCCGCATTTAGATGCGGGTGAAAAGCAAAAATTCCAGTGTGTAGCGTGATGTCAGCGCCCAGTAAAGAAAACCATATTGTCTGAACTAACCTAGAGCCGTCGATTGCAGCGTCCCTCATACCCACAATTTTCGTTTATAAGTGCGCTGTTCGCTTCGACTTTATCTGTTGCTTTCCGCAGAACCCACGGTGCGAAAATAGACATAAACACACAGAAATCGTACAATAACAGAATAATTACTCAAACCAAGATAAGCACAGGAATTTTTTTTAATGCTGACTTTGATGAAAGTGGGAAGTTTAAAGCATAATCACCATTTACATGAACGATAACTCAGTAAAAAGTAAAATAAAAGAACATATGTTGCCGGAGGGATACGAACCAGCGACGTCAGCAGCACGGTGGAAGAATGGTCAGCAGCTGGCATACGGTGCATGGATGAATGAATATGGAAGGTAAAGGCACTAGAGAAAAAGGCGAAAGGGCGCTAATACGAAGAACTTTCATATTCCCGATTATTAGCGTTAACAAAGTGTGCTGCTGAAGAGTTAATTCCTTTTTACTGCAGCGGAAGACTTGACATACTAAAATGTGGGAAAAAGGCGGAGGAAGAGGAGCCATGTCCGTTGGTTACCCTACAAACAATTGTGCTACGACGGCAGCAGTTCAGCCTTTTCTTTCAGAGTGTGTTCGTGTATCACCACCTGCAAAAAAAAAATCCCGTGTGCTTTCCTTGGTTTCAGTGAGTGCTGGCTTCTTTCATATCTATCACTGCACTTCCCTCATACAATTCTCTACCGCTAATAAGCGTTCCTTGCGACGTGAAATTCTGAAGGTAGAGCACCAGTGTTGTGGCCTCACAATGAGAGGGCAGGATGCATTAAAAAAAGCATTGATCCTGGGAAAGGTGGAAGCGAAGGAAAGACGGGGAAAGCAGACGATCAGATGGATTGACAGATGAGGCAAGCAAACAGTGCCAGCCTAGCTGAGCATGCTGCGTGATCATGAGGTCACGAAGCTGCACACGACTGCTTATCAGCTGTGTCAGCCGCACACGACAGCGCCACTGAACTGCCTCAACAATGGCACAATATGCGCTTCTGACGTCGCGCAGCTGCACGTGATCATCGCGAGATGGCGTAATGGAGGGCTCCCGAATAATTTCTACCGCCTGGCTTCTTCAACAAGGTCTGACATGAACAGCAAACGGCCGTCTTTCCCCTCCGACTTGGTCCAAATGCGGGCGCTGAATTTCGTAGCGCGACTTTGATATAAGCAGCCGAATGTCGAAGTGACTGTGCCGCCGCGGCGGGCAAAAAAAAAAAAAGATGGGCAGCAGACATTAGGGTGCCGTACATATTTAAATCTTGCACCACCTACACGGGTCAACATGTTTTTTTCTTTCTGAGACAAAGTGGCACGCATCCTCTCTTGTACAGTTGTACGCATTCTCGTCTACTTAATCATCACGTTAAAAAAAGTTTTCTTTTTCTCACCAGTGGAGAGCTATGGGAGCACGTTCACGCAGCTCTGTCGCCGCACGTAGCCGCCGCGCATCTCCACGCGCGCTGGATGCAGGTCCAAGACCCCTAGCAGTTTCTTCGTAAACGCTGCACCGGCAGACATTGTAGGATGTGGCAGCATTAAAATAACTGCAGCTTGGAACGTGTTACAGCGTGCGTGAGGAAGGGGTTGAAAATTTTCTGGCCACATGAGCGTTAACCGAACTGCACATCGCTTGCATTGTGGCGCATCCGTTCGTGCCTGCAAGTGCTAGCTTCAAATTCAGCACATGACGGCTTTTCTTCCCCTGGATACGGTTCCAGAGGCATCGATACGAAATGCAACGGGAAAGCGTAGTAATGCAAGAAGAAAACACCGTTTCGACGAGGCGCTTTTGTTCACCAAGCCTTTGTTAGTAAAGCGGCGCATCGTGATGATGATTCAGAGCAGCCTCTTGTTTGGACTCAAAGTCGGTGACGAAGATAGCCGCACGAGCACTCCTGGACTAAAACCCTTGCGGGCACAAAATGGACGTGGCAAACTTGCTCGTGACACCAAAAGTCCGAAAAACCATGTGACCCATCCCGCATAAAAAATTTTCTGCGTTCTGTGCAACAGCGTGAACTAGTTATGTCGATGAGAGTGACAAAATCCGAGTACCTTTTAGGTGTGTAGCTCTCGTCGCGATCGTAGTCGATGTAGATATAGATCGCCTGTATTGTCGTTTTGCGGGGGAACTGAATATTGACTCGGTGCGGTCTGGCCCCATCCGATTGCCAGTATGTATCAAGGCAGTTGTCTCGCAGCCGATCGACGCCATGTCCTGCGAAAAAGTGCGTTGACAAGAGACATCACAATCCCCAGCCAGGACACGACGTTCGTGACGGTCGGGAGGTGCCTCATAGCTTACCACGCTTGCAGGACGACACCGACCACACAGCATCGAATCCCACTTCGCGCACGTCGCCCTGCCTCACCAAACTCGAGAGGTCTGGAGCAGAGGAAGCGTTCATGGTCCTAATAAGACGAGAGTGGAGGAAGGAATGGGTTAACCAGCAGGAAGCACCGACTCTCCGCAGCGCCGGCCTTAAACGCCACCGCTTTAGCTAAGATCACACGCGTGAGTAGATTTCCCTGACGTATGGTTCTGAAGCCCTTGCTTGCAGGGCGGCTACCGTTACACTGAAGAAAAGCAAACGGGTTGCGCGCGACCACACTGGGAAGATACATGGGACACTGGGACACAACTAAAAGCACGACACTAAGGTAGCGCGCAAAACGGCAATGTGGCCTGTCCGCGGGCACACAGTATTCAGTCTGCTATGCGATGAGACAAGACAATGATTATGAATGACTCGTGCTCGCTTCTGTGGCTCTTCCGGGCACAGGACAATTTATGCTGGAACGGTACTTTTTAAACCAGGCGCAACACATACCTTTTAAAGATTTTTTCAACCGTTACCAGGAACAGTCCTCGAACCACACGATTTATTTAGAACTTAAAAACGCCGTGAATTCAGCAAATAAAACCAAGTATTACTGAACGCAATCGTTCACCTCTTTGGTGTACCATCGCGTGAAGGTATCCATTTTATAGTAGTATACATGTTTAGAAAATTAGCAGTTGGAAACAATCGCTCATGGTCCACGGCGTCCTGCATTACTCCGCTGACCAATCACAACAGTAAACGAAAACGTTTTATTTTATGTTTCGCAATATCAAACAAACCACCGGCATGGAAATTATTGAGTTCATAATCTCATCTGCTGGTGTACTTTTTCTTTAGTTTTCAACAACCTTCAACAGACGATTACCTTTCATCATGGAGAAATTCTGTGTGGCGGTCAGTGGTGATGTTAATTTGTATCCGACTGCTGCCACAGCGTGGGAACCGCTATTCAGGTCGAAACGCTGTAGTCTGATATTTCATCAAAGAGACTCAAAGCACAACAAACAGACTACTTGAATGACCTGCCCTTGAGCATTGCTTCTTTCTGATTTCTGCTAGGATATCACTAACTCGCGTTTGTTGTCTGACACACTGCCCTGTTTTGCTGTGTAACCTTACACCTCAATTTTCACTGCCATAGTGCGCTGCGGTCTTCTCAACTCAATTACATCTTTTCATTAGCCTCCAAGTTTCTGCTGCATACTGAGAGCAGGTATAACTGCTGCACACTTTGTTACACAAAACTGGCAATTTATGCATGTATCTGAAAACGGTATGGTGATGGTCATACAGGATTCTAACCTTTTCAACATGTACCGGTTGTCGGGTGTGTGCCGTTATAGGCGCCGTCGCGGCTTCAGCACGCTGCCGACTCATTTGTGGCTGGCAGCCGCCTCTCGCTCGCTTTCCGAGGCACAATTGCACTCGATTACGATATCTCGTATTCGCCGCTTTTCAGGGCAGCGTACTAGAAATCCATACTAATGAAATAAAGCAACGAATACGACACCGCAACGCATTTCCAGAGCGCGAGTCGCGCGCTGCTGCCTCTTCCATTCGAATGGTCGGACAAGACGCTGTAACCTTGAGCGAGCGCTGGCAAGCGCCTACAGAGAATGCGGAGGTAATAAATGAGTTAATGCTGTGCAATGATGAAAAATATAGGCAGTTAGCTGCGCAGGCATTCCTCACGTCTGCGTGGGCTATGAAACAGTCATTCTGAGTTCGGTCAAATCTTTATAGTGAAATCCTCCAAGATGGAGTACAGAGGCTACAGGGGCAAGCTATACAGTTTCCACAGGACTTTTGTAGTTAAAGAAAGCATAGTCCTGGTCAAAGGTTAGCACCCGGGACCATCGTTTCACAGGAGCAGGCGCAGTCTCAAATCAGCCAGCGGGAACTTTTACACATGGCATACATTTAATACGATGAAATTGAAAATATGTAATACACTTTAAATATATTTATTACACTTTAAATATGTTCTAACCGGAACGGCTAGCATATGGTAGGGAGATAGAGAATTGATCAAAAACTCGAAGTGAGATTAGTGTTGGTGCGTTTATTATTATGTATACATGCTGCAGCCCATATTTTTTTTCTGGGCTATGACAGGGGTGGGAATACAAGTATGTGGCGCCGATAACCCAAAAGGCAACGTCAAAAACATAAACAAGCCAATACCGCACGCACTCAGTACCAAAAAACGCATGCAGAAATTCATGGAATAGACTAACTAGACGTCGATGTATGAGTCATTCAGTGTATGAGTCACCATTCTCGAAAACACTTGGTACCGCATTGTTTAAGGTGCTGGCCGTTCGGTAATCATCCTTACCAGACAGGTGACAAATACCAACCACGTTTCTTTGTTAGTAGACCATCTACTATCTAGGTCCGTGGAAAAGTTTTATTCAGAAAAACTGTTGTAAAATTTCGTTCCCGTTGATACACGCGGACAGTGTACACAGCTGGCTGTTCGCAGTGTCACAAGAATTTTTTTCTACAACATTCGACGCAAGTCAGCGAGCACCGTTGGTTCAGTAACCATTGCTTATTTCGGGGTGAAAAGAAGGCATGAACTCCTATTCGCGAGTCCGTCTCGCTCTTATTCCTGTGAAAACTTGTGGTTTGAGAGGTTAGGACTCCGCGGCCTGACGAGAGGGCGAAAACAGACACGGGACGAAACGTACGCTGTTTGGCACACCGCAACCGCTTGTGCCTACTCGTACGGGGAAGGAACTGGATTGTAATACTGCCGGATTGCACAAAACAGATATATGAAAGTGTTTTGCGCTCCTCTTGGTGTTGTAGAATAGGAACTGTGAGGATATATAGATTCTTATACATATTACGTGTTTAAATAATTGAAGCACACGGAAAACATTAAATGAGCGCAGCCAAATCATTATGAGGGTCAGGTTGAATGATGCAATGATGCGTACAAAAGACGGAGGAGCTGCTGAGCGCCTAATTTATCGCCAATTAACGTGTTTCATTTTCTTACTGTTCGAGCCTCCAGCGATACGTCAGGTTTGGCTGATTGCCAACAAATAATAACGCTTCCGACTAACTCTTGAAACTTGCGGAAGATTAGGTAGTCACTTGGATTAATCGATATATGGGCACTTGGGGATTTCAGGAATCTGTAGATGCCAAATGCAATTGAATTTCGCGGATAGCCAAGAACTCTCCCCTGACGCAGAGATGACTGATGCGAAGTTATGCTTTTTAAATGTTCTTTCTGCCTGGAAGTCTGGATACCGCAGCTCTCCGTTCTTCGCACCAACGTCTTTAGTGACCAAGCCGTGTAGCTGCCCGACTCGTAAGGCCTATTATTTCTCTTTCCCCTTTCTTCAACACTACTCTATCCGTTCTGGCGCTGACCCGGAATGATACTATGAAAATGCGTGTTTTTCCCTCATTACTGCGTAATTTTTCTCGGCAATATTTCCTAAAATGTGAGCCATGGGCCAACCAGCTTTCGCCTCACCTGGTTTGTCGATAGACGAACTTGGCAACTACTGCGCTGGCTGTGAATGCTTGAATCGTTTGAGCTACACCCATAGGATATTGCAACGGATATTCACAGAAGACGATGAGAAGGAAGTGCCTGACTGGTGTGCGCGCGCTATTGTTCGGTGCCTCCTGTGTTGTTCGCTCTGCGCTCCGGTCGCCCTTGCTTGTGACTAGCCTTTCGGGCAACGTAACATCTTTGGTGGAGCGTGCCGGGTATCGTTCCCAGTACCACGGAGCTCCGAAGCGGTCGTCAAACCGGTGCTACTACCATCATGGCCCCACCCAGCGAGTCGCCGACAACTTCTGCTGCTCCTTTCGTGGTCATGGCTTCGTCCCGTGACCCCGGTACATTTTCGGGAAACGACGGCACCGATGTCGACGACTGGTTAAGCCTTTACGAAAGAGTAAGCGCATATAACCGGTGGGATCAAACGTTAATGCTTGCTAACGTAATTTTCTATCTGAATGGAACGGCGAGGGTGTGGTTTGAAACCAACGAAGAAGAACTTACCAGTTGGGATATATTCAAAGAGAAATTGCGAGCACTCTTCGGAAGACCTGACGATAGGCAGATCACTGCGAAAAAACAGCTTGCTTCTCGTGCGCAGTCGTCGACGGAAAGTTACGTGGCCTATATACAGGACGTATTGGCACTTTGCCACAAAGTCGATGCCACCATGAGCGAGTCCGACAAGGTGGGCCACGTGCTGAAAGGCATTGCTGACGATGCCTTTCATCTGCTCGTTTGCAAAGACTGCACAACTGTTGACAGCATTATCAAGGAGTGCCGTCGCTTCGAACAAGTCAAAAGCCGTCGCATTTCTCAGCAGTTTTCCCGACTTCCAAACACGGCCGCTACATCTTCTTGCCAGGACCAACGACTTCAAACTCAAGTGCCCTCAGAGTCTCCTCCTGTCACCGACACTGTGACAAGAATTGTTCGCCGTGAACTCGAAGCCCTAGCCCCTGTGGTAACATCATCGACCACACCTAATGACACACTGCCTTCCGTGTCGCTTATTCAGGCTGTCGTGCGGCAAGAACTCGCCCATCTCAACCTCCCTCCGGCTTTGTGCGCAATCGGAAACTCGTCCCCACAGCCACCACCTCCAGTCCCTTTCGTCCCACCTATTATTCACCACGGCGTTACCGCGATCCGAATGAGTGGCGCACGCCAGACGACCGCCCAATCTGTTTTCAATGCTCTCGGGTCGGCCACATTGCCCGCCACTGCCGCAGCCCCTGGTCGTCACCCCCGCGAGACACCTCCTACTACCGTCCAAACTACACACGCCGCTTTTCACCCCGCCGCCCATCCGAGACGTCTGAGGCCGCCGATCAACCTCCACGACAGTCCTCCCGTTCGCCTTCGCCGCTGGCCCGCCGCTCACGCTCACCGCAGTCGCCTCGTGTTTCGACTGCTGCGTCTTACCGCCCCTCTCATCGGGAAAACTAAGTGATGCAGCTCCCGGAGGTGACGCTGCATCAACGACCCGGACCTCAAACCCTCTACTGACGACTCGACCCAATCTGCTAGACGTTACAGTTGACGGTGTTCCTGTGCAAGCCCTTATTGACACCGGTGCCCATATTTCCGTGATGAGTGCTGCCCTCCGCCGTCGCCTACGCAAAGTCCTTACGCCTGCAACGTCCTGTGTGCGCGTCGCGGATGGTGCTATGCCTGCTGTCGAGGGACTGTGCACCGCTCGCCTGACAATCGGTGACCACAGTACGCCGGTTCAGTTCACCGTCCTTACCACATGCGCCCATGACCTCATTCTCGGTTTAGACTTTTTGTCGGATCATTCTGCCCTCATTGACTGCTCGCAGGGTGTCCTTCACCTTGAGCTTCCCCAACTCAATCCTGACCCCATCGACTCGTCGCTCCGGTTGACCTGCCCCGACTATGCCCACCTGCCCCCTCAAGCCTTTTCTTTCGTTTCCCTCACACCTTCTCGCCCTGTTCCCGATGGTGACTACATCGTTGCGCCAGTCCTTGACCTCGCACTGACCTGCAGTGTTGTCCTGCCCCATACCATCGCCACCGTCACAGCCAACAACCTGTCTCTACCTTTCTTGAACTTCGGCTTCTCCTCACAGCTGCTTCCAGCCGGCATGTGCGTCGCTACGTTGTCCCCACTCGCCCAGTGCCATGTGGCTCCATTAGATGCCTCTCCTAATCGCGACCCACCAGACCCACCGCGGTCCACTCCGCTGTCCTCGGACGCATTCACGACCATGATGCCCACCGATCTCCGCCCCGCCCAAACTTCTCAGCTTCGTGACCTTCTCCAGTCGTTCTCCGACATTTTTGACGTCTACAACACCTCACTGGGCCAAACTCTCGCTGTGACGCACCGCATTGACACCGGCGATGTCCCTCCCATTCGCCGCGGGCCCTACCGTGTCTCCCACGCCGAGCGCAAGGTCATAAACAACGAGGTCTCAAAAATGCTTTCCAAGAACATAATCGAACCATCCCACAGTCCCTGGGCCTCTCCAGTGGTACTAGTAAAGAAAAAGGACGGCTCATGGCGGTTTTGCATAGATTATCGACATCTCAATAAGATCACTAAAAAGACGTCTACCCCCTGCCGCGTATTGACGACGCCCTTGACTGGCTACACGGAGCCAAATTCTTCTCCTCCATAGATCTTCGTTCCGGTTACTGGCAAATTGCCGTCGATGAGAAGGACCGTGAGAAAACCGCTTTTGTGACCCCTGATGGGCTATATCAGTTCAAAGTAATGCCTTTTGGCCTATGCAACGCGCCAGCCACATTTGAGCGCATGATGGACGCCCTTTTGCAGGGATTTAAGTGGACCACTTGTCTGTGTTATCTGGACGACGTCGTTGTATTTTTGCCTACATTTTCATCCCACCTAGAAGACCTTTCCCAGATTCTTTCCCTCTTTCGTCGTGCCGGCCTACAGCTTAACTCCTCGAAGTGCCGTTTCGCGAGACGTCAGACCACTATTTTGGGCCATATCGTTGATTTCCAGGGGGTTCACCCTGATCCCGATAAGATCCGGGCCGTGAAAGACTTTCCCCTTCCCCGATCTTGCCACGACGTCCGAAGCTTCTTGGGGCTCTGCTCGTACTTCCGTCGATTCATTCAGGGCTTCGCCGACCTCGCCCGTCCCCTTACCGACCTATTGAAGAAAGACGCCACCTTCGTCTGGGGACCTGACCAAGAACGAGCCTTCTCCACTTTGATCGCCAAACTGACCACCACACCAGTTTTGGCGCACTTTGATGTTGCGGCCCCCACCGAAGTCCGTACTGACGCCAGTGGCTACGGCATCGGCGCTGTGCTCTCTCAGCGACAATCCGGTCAGGACCGTGTCATCGCCTACGCCAGCCGCCTTCTTTCTGCGCCCGAGCGCAATTACTCCATAACAGAACGTGAGTGCTTAGCCCTTGTCTGGGCAGTTGGCAAATTCCGTCCTTATTTATACGGCCGCCCTTTTACGGTTAAAACCGACCACCATGCGCTATGCTGGCTCTCCTCTCTGAAGGACCCTACAGGGCGGCTTGGGAGATGGGCATTGCGTCTGCAAGAGTATGATTACACCGTGACTTACAAGTCTGGCAGGTTACACCAAGATGCCGACTGCCTCTCACGTTACCCCATTGGCCAGTGTGACTTGTTTGGCACTGCCACCGAAGCCGACCTGTTTTCTATCTCTGTCCTTGCCAACATGGGCGAAGAACAGCGCCGCGATGACGATTTGAGATCAATTATCGACCGCCTCAATTCCACCCCGTCTGATCCCTCGATGCGGCGCTTTGTGCTCTCTGACGGAATCTTGTATCGCCGCAGCCTCCATCCGGATGGCCCCAACCTTCTACTCGTTGTCCCCAAGCACCTTTGTCCTGCTATCCTTCATGAACTCCATGATCTCCCCACTGCTGGCCACTTGGGTGTATCGCGTACATACGACCGTGCGCGACGTCGCTTCTTTTGGCCCGGCCTGTTCCGCTCCGTACGCCGCTATGTTGCAGCCTGCGATGAGTGTCAGCGCCGGAAACGCCCTGCTACTCTCCCAGCTGGCACACTTCAACTTATTGATGTGCCCCCAGAACCTTTTCATCGCGTCGGCTTGGATCTTCTGGGTCCGTTTCCAGAGTCCACCTCCGGCAACAGATGGGTTGCAGTTGCCACGGACTACGCCACCCGTTATGCGATCACGCGGGCACTGCCAACCAGCACAGCTACAGATGTTGCGGACTTTTTGCTATACGACCTCATATTGCACCATGGTTCTCCCCGCCAGCTTCTTACCGACCGCGGCCGCTGCTTTCTGTCCAAGGTTGTCTACGACATTCTTCAATCCTGCTCTACTAAGCACAAGCTCACCACCGCCTATCACCCGCAGACAAACGGACTTAGCGTCTCAACCGCACTCTGACCGATATGCTCGCTATGTACGTTTCCCCCGACCACCGCGACTGGGACCTCGCTCTCCCGTATGTTACCTTCGCATACAACTCCTCCCGCCATGATACAGCCGGTTACTCCCCTTTTTACCTTTTATACGGCCGCGAGCCCCAATTGCCTTTGGACACGCTGCTGCCTACTCCTGCTGCTCCGTCCTCTGAATACGCCCAAGACGCCATTGCCCGTGCTGACTACGCCCGTCAACTTGCACGCTCCCGACTTTTCGCCTCGCAGGCCTCCCAGCAGGAGTTCTACAACCGCCGTCACCGCACAGTCTCTTTCTCTCCTGGCTCCCTCGTCTTGCTTTGGTCCCCATCTCGCCGCGTCGGCCTCTCCGAAAAACTTCTGTCCCGTTATGTTGGCCCGTACCGTGTCCTGCGCCAGGTAACTGCTGTCACTTACGAGATCGCTCCAGCCTTCCAGCCCGCTTCCTCCCGCCACCTTCAACGTGATATCGTCCACGTCTCTCGCCTGAAACCCTACCTCTCGCCCTGCCGCTCGACGTCATCCAGTACACCGTGACGGTGTTTTTCCGGATGGGGGGCCGTGCAACGGATTTTCACAGAAGACGATGAGAAGGAAGTGCCTGACTGGTGTGCGCGCGCTATTGTTCGGTGCCTCCTGTGTTGTTCGCTCTGCGCTCCGGTCGCCCTAGCTTGTGACTAGCCTTTCGGGCAACGTAACAATATATTAACTACACATATACAGGGTGTCCCCGCTAACTTTAGCCAAGGGTTAAAAAATAGAATATTTGAGGTAGGCCAGGGAAAACACTTACATACATCTACCAACCGGCTTGCGCATCATAGGCAATTTTTGTTTTGTAATTAATTAATTAGCAATTCAGATAATTTTTCTATATTCGTAAATATTGACTTTAGGCAGAAAATCTGAATTGCAAGTTGGAGAGCACCTTGAGAAACACCATTCAATTTGTTTGCGGTAAAGAAAACCTCACGTGTATCTTTTTCCGAGCTCCAAAGAAAGCCCGCGAAATACAAAAAAAAAATCACATGACTAGCGCATTCGCGCGCCACGATTGTGCTGCTCTCAACCATGGCTTGAGTGAACGAAATCAGCTGCTGGCAAGGCGCGACGACCTCAATGCGCCGGCAGGCCGATATGTCAAAGGTAGTTGCGGCGCCCTGCGAGCCAGTCTGCAAGCGTGACGGTGCAAGTTGTGAGCTTTGGAATGGCCAAAGGTGACAAACACAAATTCGACCAGTTTTATTCGCCACCGAGAGGAAAAAGCAGATAAGTATACTTGCCTATCTTCTTTTGACTCTCAGTGGCGAATAAAACTGGTCGAATTTGTGTTTGTCACCTTTGGCCATTCCATAGCTCACAACTTGCACCGTCACGCTTGCAGACTGGCTTGCGCGGGCGCCGCAACCACCGTTGACATATCGGACGCATTGAGGTCGTCGCGCCTTGCCAGCAGCTGATTTTGTTCGCTCAAGCCACGGTTGAGAGCAGCACAATCGTGGCGCGCGAATGAGTGTCACGTGATTTTTTTTTTGTATTTCGCGGGCTTTTTTGGAGCTCGGAAAAAGATACACGTGAGGTTTTCTTTACCGCAAACAAATGGAATGGGGGTTTCTCAAGGTGCTCTACAACTTTGCTATTCACATTTTCCGCCTAAAGTCAATATTTACGAATTTAGAAAAATTGTCTGAATTGCTAATTAATTAATTGCAAAACAAAAAATTGCCTAAGATGCGCAAGCCGGTTGGTACATGTATGTAAGTGGTTTCCCTGGTCTACCTCAAATATTTTATTTTTTAACCCTAGGCTAAAGTTACCGTGGACACCCTGTATACTGAAATCGGCATTTAAGGCCTACAACAAACCGTTCCCGAGGTCGGGTGTAAGTGAGCATTATATGGGCATTATATGAGAAAGTATATGGTTTATGGTTTATAGGAGTTTAGCCTGCGACGACTTACAGATAGAGCAACCAACTTGCGCAAACATTCAATCAACAATTTTTCTTGCATCAACGGCTATATGCAGGAAATTTCAGTAGCTCTGGGCTCGTAGTGCTTCTAGAATTGACCCCTGCACACAGTTTGTCTGCTGCAGCTCATACTAAGAGCGATAGTACAGGCTGCTTTAATTTTGGCCCTATCAGGATTTGAGTTGGGGATCACACCCATGACAGCGAGCATAGCGGGCCTTGAGCTGCACTCGGAAGCCACAGATATTCTTAGCAATGCTACCAAAAAAGATAGTCCGGGTTTGTTTAGTACCAGCAAATAAACATGCCAGTTGAATTCCACCACTGATGCGCTAAAAAACATATCTGAGCCCTCATTGCTGACAACGGTGAAGGTACTGACTGCCGGCACCACCCTAGGGACGAGCACCTAATACACAGAGAATGCGACAAGGCTTTCAACCTGTTTTAGGCAGGACCAGCCCGTGCTACCACGATCAAAAAATTACTAGGCATGCGTTCTCGCAAAAAAAAAAATTGTAGCTTTGCCTCGCAACCCAGCCGCATGGTACTGCTCTGCGCATTTCAGGCAGCTGGATTACGTGAGTGCTCCAAAAAATCATTTATTTCCTCACACTCGCGTCCCGTAAACTTTTGAACGCGTAAGCACGTTGGTAACTCAGAGCCTTCATGAAAAGATAACGTCCCATGGACGTAAACGGAGGAGTCCTTACGGTTTCCTTCGACGTCACGGCGCTCTTCCCCACTTGTCCAGCCGTTTCCACGGCCGAGGGTGCTCTGAAGAGAGGCTGGCAGGTCGCACTTCTTTGACGCCCCTTAGCTCAGCGTACTGGTGCGGTTCTGCCGCAGCGATACACCTGCAGAGGAAGAGGGGAGGAAAAAGCCAGATACAAATACATCGCTCGGCTGTCTTCTCCCCCCACCCGTCCCCTCGCGTCACGGGATTCCAGCGTGGCGAGAAGGGGCCTCTAACGCGAAGGGTATCCTCTTCCATGGAGAGAACAAAAGCAAGACTCCGCATAGACCGCACACAGCCGTACATGGCACGTCCGCTGTGAATACGAGATGGTTCCGGTGCTAGACGATCTCAGAGGAAGAGCCTGGCGCCGACGGCAAGAGAAAAAAGAGTAAGTGAGTGTTTTAATAAAACATAATAAATTGAACGGTTAAGAGTTTTGCTAGGCCCCGCATCTCCTATCGCTGTAAGACGGCTTACAAACGTTGACTCCGTACTGCAGAGCTTTTTTTTTTTAATTAAGTGGTGTTGATAGCCTCAGCGCATAAAACTGAATGTAATGATAGATGAGGATATCTATATAAATGAGAAAAGATTCCCTAATCTAAAGAAATCGAGCAGTGAACGATGATGAGGTGCTTGTGTTCATGCGGTGTATGAAGCAATATTGTTGGGCGAAGGACATTTGCCAGCAGGTGCCGAATTATTGTCGGCTTCAGCGCCGGGCAAACCCACAGCAGGTGGTGAATTTCGGCCTCAAGATTTAGGTTCTTGCAGACTGGACACCCGGGGGGGTACCAACCTTCGAATTGCGGCTACTTTCATGTCACGGCTGGAGTTAGGGCAACCCCTACCCGGATGCTAAGAAGCGCAACCTCCTCTGCACGGGTAAGACCACGGGGGAGGGTTACCGCACACGGAGGGATTAGAGCACGTGTGCGGCGCCAGAGGTGTTTCTTTCCTGTTAAAAGGAGGATGGTGTCATCGAGAGTTGGTGTCACAAGATGAGGTTGGTGTCACACGGCGGGTCGACGAATTTTCAAGGCTTTGCGAGCTCAGGAGGTCTCGTGGAACGCATTCAATACGGATTTGCTGCGAGATGCCTGCCGCGAGGCGATGGATGTCCTGGCAATTGCCTGGGGTGCGACTGACGTGTCGTAGTAGGCGTATGACGTGAAGGGCGTTGGTGCGGATGACAATGCGAGCCGTAGGTAGCAGGGAAACGGCGACCACAGAGTAAAGTGCCTCTGGAACCGCAAGCATTTCCGCACAGAAGGAGGAAGGAGGTTCTGGGAGGAGAAACCTGGACGTTTTGTTCAGGACAGGCTTGCAAGGGCAGTAAATTTCTGTCGTTTCGCTGGCCTAGATGCTTGCGTAAACGTATAAAACGATTGAGCCATGCGGCAGATGGGCGTCTTTTTCTGTAATTCGTTCGCGAAACGACGCCGCCGCGAGGGTAGATGATGGCCGACGTAGATCAATTGGTTTGTTCTGGCTTAGCTGCACTAAATGCCAGTGAGGGAGAACTGGAAGACGCGGCTGTAGAATGGAGTGCGATGAAGCATACGCCCTGAGTGCACACGTTGCGTGGTACAAGGTTAGTCTTAAGCTGGCGAGCATAACGTCTTTGTTGCATCTGCTCATCTAGTGTACTCAGCTGCGCATGTTCTGGAAGCGCCACGAACAGCGCGACACGTGGAAGACAAGTGATGACCCTCGTTGCCTCTCGATTAACAGCTTCAAGGGGATTCCCTTGAATCCTCGTCAAATACTGGAATTGGGCTTGGTAAACAAGGCGCGGTTGCACAACCGTCCGCACCAACTGTCGCGCAACGTGGGAGCGGGCGCCGCCTGTTTTAGGAGCAATGCGTCTAATCAGACGTAACGCCTGAATACCTTGTTTTTTAGCTCGACAAAACCAAGCAGACCGTGTTCCGGATTGGTGTATTGTTAAGCTGAAGATTTTTATGGTCGAACTTTCTTGAAGTGGAGCACCAGATAGATGGAGACGAAATGGTGTAACAGGGAGTTTACGGCGTCCCCAGCGCTTGGATACTAACACGTACGCAGTTGTCCTCACTGAAAGCTGAAGACCAATGGAAGAAGCAAAACTCGACGTATTAGCTGTGGCTGATTGTAGTGCGGAGGCTTGAGTCAACAGGTCGTGGTGGGTGCACCACACAGTGATGTCATCAGCGTACAATAAAAACTTAATTTCAGACACACCATATAAGCGCCAGGCAGAGGGGATAAAAGTAAGATTAATTAATGCTGGCGACAATACCGATCCCTGGGGTGCACTGCGAAAAGGCACAAAGGATCCGATGGCCTCACCACTGAGGCGTACGGCAAAGTGTCGGCCTTCCGAAAAGTATTCTACAAAATTGCGCACTCTAACGGGGAAATGCAGCATGTCAAGGGATTCCAGGATAGCAGCATGACTGATATTATCATACGCCTTTTCAAAGTCCATGGCCAGTACGGTACGTAGTCTTTGTCAAAAGTAACCAGGCTGCATTTTTTGCTTCTAGCTTGTATAGTGGAGCCCTTGTGGCTTTCCTAAAGATCAAAAAGTTTTGGAAGATAAGAAGACCCTCAGTCCTTACCTTTAACGACTATTTCAGCTTCAGGGATGCTGTAAGGGCTCCACTGTACGAGCTAGAAGCAAACCACGCAGCCTGGTTACTTTTGACAGACTGTACATTGTTGCTGCGAGTTGATGCTAGAACTGTTGACGCCAAGACAGCCAATTCATCTTATGATTCTATGGACTTCCGAAAGCCTATTTGGGCGGGGTGATAGAAACCGTCAAGGCACCACGGCAGTCGTGTGGCCAGCATTTTTTTGGTAAGCTTGCACAAAGTGGGCGTAAGAGATATAGGCCAAAAATTACCGAGGTCTGTCGGCGGCTTCTCCAGCTTTGAGATGGGGGATCACAATAGCCGATTTCCAAATTTCTTGTACGATGCCTCTATCCATACTTTGTTAATTGTGGCAAGGAGTTGAGGGAGTACAGCGGAACTCAAGTTCTTGTACACCTCGTACGGAATGGAGTCTAGACCGGGTGCAGTCTTCCGACGGGCCTCATCTGTTGCTCCAAGCAACTGAGGCATGGAAAATGGGCTTGCGGTCCTCTAGGCGTCGGCTGTAGATGGTTGTCTATGGACATATAATGGAATGCCCGCCAAGTAGGCTCCTGTGATCCTTGGGGGCAACACATCATACTTGGGAAAAAACTTCCGCGCTGCTTCTCTGCGCAATCATCCGGAGCTAAGTTAGCAGCGAAGCATGCTATGTCCGCTGCGTCAGGACGACGGGAACCATGTTCTGTAGTCCGAAATGTTAGCCATAGAGAAGCATTCGATGACTTCGTTGAAAACTGCTCACAGCACGCATGCCACTGCATTCGCGAGCTGAAGAGTTGACCTTCGTATGAGGATTATGCATGCACTGAGTTCTCTAATAGAGTGTATTTTTTGTTTTCCTCTATGAATTAAGTGCAGCTTCACTGTACCGCTGTACCGGCAAGCATGGAAAGAATATTCCCCTTTAATGGGCTGCGTCGCAGGTACATGAAACTCACACAATACAAGACCCACGTGCGGGCGCCAATCGGGTTCTGCCTGTCTCGGCACGCAGCGCGTCTGAAGGGGCTCCCACCCAACCACTCTTTTGCAGCTTCCACAGAAACCACAATTTCCTTTTCTAGCGATAATTGTTTTTGTGACCAATGGTGGGAAAATGCCCTAATTTTTATCTTCCTCCTTCACCGTCACTTTTGAATACCTCGTTCACGCTCGCCCTCATTTTGAGAAATTAACCGGCCCTCCTTTACCCTCACTTCGCAAAATTTGCTGGCCATCACTCCACTCTCCCACAAATCGTCAACCCACCCTCAGCCTCCCCAGTAGTTTTTTTTTTAATTTTCTATAAGTTTTTCTAGCCGGCAGATTCTGGCGATATTACTGAGTAATAGCAATATAAGAGAAGCTCTGAAGGCACAGTTGGACGAGAGGCTAGATGTTTTTATTTTTGTATTTGCGCGTTAGTTTGAGCTAATGCACGAGACAAAACCAAGACAGTTATGAGTTGAGCATCATAATATCACTCTTCCTTCACTTCTGGCACGCACTGCATTCATACATGTACCCTGCACTGATAACATTTGATTGTTATCGATATGCACTGCTAAAATTAGTCACTGCGTTGTTTTGTCGTTGTAGGGAAGCTAATATACGCCGCGAACATTCAGAAAATAATGCAGTGACATTTACCACGGCAATTACAATAAGTGCAAAGCACTAACTCGACTCAGAACAAGGAAAGTTTGTACGTCGCTTAATTACAATTACCCGGTGACGTTCCGATAGCATTGTCTTCTAACTGAATTTCACTGCTTCTAAGCTCCCGCCATTTCGTGCGGATTGCTGCATGCTCGTCTGATGGCGCTTCCACCCGCACGGATGTAAGATAATGAAGACCACGTTTTCAAACTACAGCACGACAGACTGGGGATGAGTGAGTGAAAACTTTATTGCATCTTTCAAGGGTTTCGCACTTGTGAAGTCTCCGTCGTCTTCTCTGGCGCTGGTGACTTGAGGCTTCTCGTCAGCAAGGGTGGGCCCCTATTCCAAGGCTCCACTGAGTCGTGCTGCATCAGTCGCGTGCTGCACTAAGGCCCTTTGGGTCGCGAGCTCGCCGCTGGTGAGCCGACTCTCCCATTGCTCCGCACTCGGGTGTTCGTGTTGGTGGAATGCTTTGTTGCGTTCGCATTCCCACGTGATAAGATAAAGTGTAGGTGTGACATCGCACCAAGGGCAGGTGGCTCTGTATTGTGTCGGGAACATCTTATTAAGTATGTGTAGGTTAGGAAAGGAGTTGGTCTGTAATCCGCGCCAGCCGGTCGCTTCCTCCTTTGTTAGGGCTTTGTGTGGTGGTGGATATCTAATTCTAGCTCCCCTATGCAAGTGCAAGGTCTCTGCGTATCCACCCTCGCAAGCCTGTAGGCGGAGCTCCGGAGCATTTGATTGCCCTGCTCGGAATGCTGGGAGCTTAAGACGCGCGAACGCGGGTAGATGACGAAGAGTATGTCATTGCAAGCAGAGCTCGATAGCCTGGCAATTCGATCAGGCAGGATGTTAAGATTTCTGCAAAGTGATTGTTCATCTGAGGGAAGTATATGTACCGCCCGAATCTGAACCTGAGTGGCACTCCCTTTTGCTGATGTTCTAAGCCTTACCTCCCGTCGTCTATAGTGCTCTGCTGCACTGTCTTTATGAGATGTCTTTCGTGGCGTTCCCTAAAAGCTCTGTAAATAGTTATATAAATAGAATTCATTTTCAGTGTAATAAATAGCATGTTAAAAAAAGCTGCGGCGATGGCGTAATGGTCTCAAGTATACTGCTCCAGATTAGTTGTAGTGGCAACCGGATTCGCTTTGAGGCTATTTTCCCAGACGCGTATAGATGACGCTGCAGACCTTTAACATCGGTCGTCTCCCGTGCTCTTCGGCCGTCGTTCTGCCGGACTCGGTAGCCACATTTCGGAACTTTTGTCTGGTGCTTTTTTAGAGGTATATTGCTTCAGGAGAATATGCAGTGTTAATATTCATTGCCGCTTCAGCTTGCCTCGCCCTGATAACGCAAGGATCAGCAAAGAGATACTGGATTACGCACGTGCAGATATACCTAAAATGTATAGCATTCTAACACACGCTTTGCAGCTGATTTCCGCCACGACTTCACTAAACGTACTACGAATGAAAACTGGTGCTTATTTCGTGATATATTAAAAGAACTTGAGAAGATATACGTTCCCAAATTCACAATCTCAAACCGAATAAATGATCCCTTGTTCACTAACGAATGCAAAAGGTACTTAAACAGAACAAAGAGGGTATACAGAAGAGCTTCAAGAACTAATACACCACTGGACTGGATGAAATATAAGGAAATTGCGGCGCTTACTGAAAGAAAACTCGAAAAAGAGAAACAAAAATACTATAACGACACACTTCCGAAACTATTCAAAAGTGATCCCAAAAAGTTTTGGCGCACTGTAAATCCTAAAAGCAGCAACATTTCACCAGCACTAACTACAGGAGAGGGCTCGCCCTTACCGTTAGACGAGTGCGCCGAAATTTTCAACAAATCTTTTAGTGACATGTTCACAAATGAACTCCCCACTGATAATTTACCGCCCATTTCTCCAACGTACATATGGTTTCAATTTGCACCTATTACTAAATGGCGTCGCCCGCGCAATCGACAAGCTAGAACTTAAAAGGCCCCAGGACCCAATGGGATCAGTACAAAGATTCTGAAACTAACATGTCACGAATCATCTGGTTTGCTCGCGCTGATATTTCAACAATCTCTGGATACAGGACAGCTCCCGGACGACTGGAAGCAAGCACACATAATTCCCGTACACAAATCAGGAAGTAACACCGATCCAAAGAACTTCAGGCCTATCTCACTTACTTGTATCTGCTGCAAACTACTAGAGCATATCTTTTTTTCCAACATCATGAACCATCTGAACCTAAATAACTTACTTCTCGAGAACCAGCACGGATTCCGGCAAAACCGATCAAGCCAGTCGCAACTCTTTGAGCTTGTGACTGACCTTCATCAATCCCTACTCATGTCTCATTTCACAGACGCCATTTTCATTGATTTTACAAAAGCTTTTGACCGTGTTGCCCACAAACGCTTACTGCTAAAGACCCGCAATTTACAGCTAGACGACCAAACAACTACATGGATCGAGCAATTCCTAACCGATCGTTACCAGTCGGTCAAAATTGAGAACCTCATTTCTAAACCCACTCGCGCATTATCCGGTGTCCCGCAGGGCTCAGTATTAGGGCCATTGCTTTATCTCATTTATATAAACGACATAGCCTCTAATATTACTTCACCAATACGGCTTTTCGCAGATGACTGCGTAATATACAAGGTCTGCGGCAGGTATCCACCCCGACTGATGCACTAGCTCTCCAATCAGATCTAACAGAACTAGCGCAATGGTGTTCAACGTGGCAGATAGATATTAATGTCAGTAAAACTAAGCATGTAAGATTCTCTAGCGTAGCAGGAACATCACAGAATAATTACCGGTTAAATAATAGTGGATTTGACTCCGTGTCGTGTATAAGATATCTGGGAGTGTTTTTCAGTCAGAACTTAACCTGGGATGCTCACATTGAATACATAACTAATAAAGCCTTTAAAAAAACTGGTCTCTTCAAACGCCGTTTACCCCTTGCGAACGCTGAAACACGGCAGAGCGCTTATACAACGCTCATCAGGTCATCTGTTGAATACGCTTCTGTTATATGACTGTTATATGACGTAAAATGACTAAAGCAATAAGAAAATGGTGCATATCCTTGCAGATAAATCACTGATGGCCTCTTACATGTTATAATCTACTTTCTCTGTTTTTGCTATAATCTACTTTCCCTTTTGCTTCAGATTTTAGAGTTGTTTAGATATTTTTAGATTTGTTCAGTTGTTTAGATGGCTCATTTCAAGTTGTGATGACGTCTGTTCATGTTTGTTTTCGTTTTTCTCGAGTTGCATTCCTATTTGCTCAATATGCATACATAATATTTGTATAATATGCATGCATTAGTGTTCTCAAATTTATTGTTTTGTGCATAATTTTTTGTACACATTCGGTGATTCACTGTACTGCCTGAACAACCAACAAGCACGCTGTGCTTAGGTTGGACGGGAAAACTCATGTACTAAATGAAAATGAATAAATTTGATTTGATTTGATTTGATATGGATCCCATCCCACGCGATTCATACAAATGCTCTAGAAGCAGTGCAAAATAAAGCCGTCAGATTCATACTGTCATCCTAATCACGTCATCAAAGACTATCAGCATTGAAGCAAGCAATGAATCTTCAACCTCTAGCGACACGTAGAAAGTTCGCCCGGTTGTCATTATTTCACACCTTATACTATAGCGAAACGCCATTCTCCCGAAATCATATCTTTCCTGCACCTCATTGTTCAGCTCGCCTGGATCATGCGCATAAGGTACGTCCGATTTTCGCTCGCACACTAAAATAGCAGAAGTCACCGCTGGTTTTGTCAATAAATGAATCGAACTATTTTGCCATCCAGCATTGTCGGCCATACTGAATTATCATCTTTTCAAACAGCTTTACTAACATTTCTGAACACGGAAAATGCGTCACAGAGTGCTAGATGATTTACCGTGTTATGATGACCGTAACTTTTTGGCGGTCCTTTTTTGCTTTGCCATTTCTTGTGTGCTAAACAGCTCCGGGGCCTCTTTTGTGTGCCATTGTATTTGTAGTTACTTATTTTGCCCTAATTATTACTCACTTGTTTGAACGTGTTGAATTTTGCTGTTTCAATGTGTTAAACTGCATTTAACCAAATGTTACCTAAACTCTGCCTTCTGTATATTGACCATCATTTGTTATGAGTTGATTTGTTATGTGTGCTTTCTTTTAATCATTCCCCCCCTTATGTAATGCCCTCCTCTGGGTCTTTAGAGTAAATAAATAAATAAATAATGCGGACAGACATACACACTACACGGGGCTTCTGCATTTCGCCGCATTTCAATGGAGGCGAAATGCAAGAGGCACGTGTACATACACTGTACGATGTCGGCGGCCGTTAAGAAAAACCCCAGATGGTCGAGATTCATATCTTCCTTATATATACTGTGTCGCTATAGGACGTTTAACCCCACAAAAAAAAGCCAAACAATTTCCCTTCATCATGACTTTCCACACCGGCGTGGGGGAGGTGTGCACCGATAGTGAAACAGATAACGCATTTCCTTTTCCGGGAATTCTTATCATTAGCAGTAGTAGAATTTTTAGGACCGCCTGCAGGTTACCAGTAACGCGGTTTCATTTGTATATATGAACTCACACAAAGACCTCGCAAATACCGCGAAAAAATGAACAGTTAAAACACCAACAGTATCATTTAATTAAGCCGAAAGAACACTAGAAAAAACACACAAGGGAATAAAAACTGATCACGGCCTCTGACTGAGTGATTGTTATTTACATGCTGGTGCTAAGCTTTAGAAGAAATTTTCATCCCCTCGGGGACTTTTCTGACTCAGCAGTCGCACTACGGGTGACAGATGTGCTGCACAGCATATTTCGCTCCCCCTCACAGCCTTCCTCAGGTATTGGGAACATATGTGTATTGTTCAAGTAAAAAGAGCAAGATTTCACAAGCACTAAATAAACAGATATGCTAGACTTTGTAGCACATTCAGTCGACGCAGCTTTTCAGTACGATGTAAGACACAGTAATGTAGTTTCTAGGTTTACTTTTAGGAATTTAAGACGCAATATTAAAACCAGGACTCGCAGTCACGCTTCCTCTGCATTTCGTACTAACGGCCGTCCGCGTGCAACACTTGCTGTTCCATTCCTTTTGCGAGGGGCGCACAAATTAAATCTGTAGGTTTGCGGCCATAGTACAAGAAACTTGATCTGAATCGGGGTCCTCCGCCAGATTGTTCCACAAATTATCTCATCTGTATTGCTACCGCAGTTAAAAAAAAACAATTTCCAAAAGACCACAGAGTGAGGCTCAATGTTGTACAAAGCCTGCATGTAAGCAGCATCATCATAATCTGAAGATTTGTGCGTGGCTCACTGATCGGTCCGCTTTGGAGCATTTTGAATGTAGACTGGGACGGCTGGCTCCACAATTTCACCGGTTCGCTAGGCTGGGACGTTGTGTTGGAGTCACCTAAATCCTGTAAACAATTACTGCGCTTTGTTTCATTTCGCTCTCTTCACATCTCTTCACTGGGGAGTCGTTCACGTTTCGGTTTACTTTGGGATGTTTTGTATAGGATCGTAGGCACGGCGTCTGACGACAGCGATGATGCTCCGTGTGGAAGGCGGATTTGCTTGATATCGAGGACGTGTAGATAGTCTATCAAAATATGCACTCGTTTAGTTTTCAAAAGTACATGCCCATGGCTTCAGTCGGCGGAGCGGCTGCGGTGCCGCACCACGGCGCTGCTATCTTCGTCGGGCTAGGGTTCCTCGATGGCCAGCGCCGCTTTCAGGATGAGGACACCGCTCTCGATGGAGGTATGTTGGCCCCCACTCTCCCGTTGGGTTACATTGGGAACAATGCGTCGGCGAGCTGTTTGGAACAGAAAACTGTCTCTAAACGCGTGAAATTCCCGCAAATTTGGTGTCCTCCCAAGGCAGGGTGGTACCATAAATTGTTTTAAAAGTGCAAAAAAGTTCGTTAGACACAAATGTATCTTTATTCACAGCTATTCTGCCAAGAAACTCGGCGCCTTGTGAACAATAGCTACATTTTCACAACGGGCGTTGCATACTCCAAGGGAATCTGCTGGCCCGGATGCTTTGCATTTCATTACTTTGGAAGCAAACGGGATTACGTTATCTCCAAAGGTAGGCCATTCACACCGCTTCTCGTTCGCCGCGAAGTCAAGTGCGAGAATTTACGAGGATGAAACGTTGAAGTTGCGCATTATAACTTCGCCGCAAGCAAACATTGTTCCGGAATGCAAGCATTTCGCATTCCTTGCCTCGCATACTTTGGAGTTCTCTTGGTGGACAGCCGTCTCACCTGACCTGTGATCCCAACTGTTTTCTCCGCTCGCTTTTTCGAGCAAAGCCGCTATCCTTTTCTAGGGTGAGCAGAACAGCCGGGAACACAGGAGCCCCTCATAGCTTGATCTCCGACTGCTGCATCACGCTCACAACACGAGCACACTGCAAGCAAAGAAGCGTGACCGAATGGGCGAACTTGCGTATACTTTCGCCTCGGTTTTGCATGTTGCCCGCTGCTTTCTTTCTCCCGATTGGAGACGCATCATTGTGCAGCAGCCTCAATACACATCGAACCTTCTGCGCACCACGCTGTAAGAAGTCGTTTTGACCAGATCGACCACAAGCCCGTGCGCCGATGACGCAGGCCGGAAAAGCTGCAATCGTACCGCAGTTTATTGCGGCAAGGGGAGTCGAGGATTAAACTTGTCAGGCCATATCCAAACTTGCCGAGCGCTTGCCATAGAACCAGAAGAAAGACATTTTCCAGTAAGGCACCCATATTATTTAGGCGCGTCCTCACTGGTAAGAAAGTATGCGAGCTTTCATCATACGTTTTGTACAATTTATTCATCATTATGTCAAGAAGGCATTCTAAGCCCCCCCCCCCCCCTCTACTTCTTTGCGCCAGCTCACTAAGAATATCCTGGCCGCGAACCTACATTCTCTGCGTCAATAAGAAAAGAAGTCGCGATTGCGTGACGCCAAGGAAAGGGGTCTTTTCTTTTCTCCACTACGAAGACAAAAGGCTGCTTTTGTTGGCGTCGCGCAGCCACATTAGTAAAATTCGTCACACGTGCTTCTGCTTCTGGGCAGGTATTTCCTAGAGTTTACGTTTTTTTGCCTGTCCTGATGACAGCTGCGGGGAGGAGAGCATGTCCGCCCTGTTTTCTCGCCGGTGTCTTCCTGCGCGCTTAACGTCAAACGCGGTTTTCCAGGTAGCCCAGACCCATACCATAATGAGAGATCTATTGCCTTGGCCGACTACTACAAGAGTGAGGCCGCAAGCCAGCGCCTTTTGGAAAATAGAGCAGGCGGTTCCCCGGAAGCGAAGAAGGCGGCCCACATTGCTCTGACTCCCGTTTCTTAGTTTAGCTCGACAAGGATAATGGGATTCAAACGAAATGCTTTTTAGAGGCTGATTTTGTGAGATGACTTTGTGAATCGGTCGCTTGTGAGGATTTCTTTCTCGGAGTTTTGAAAAGAAAAATATAGATGTGTCAGTTAAATTTGTCCTCAAATAGGGTAACTTAGCAACTACCAATGTGCAAAATGTCGGCTCATAGTATCATCAATCTTCGTGTAGTGAACACCATTCAGAGACAAACTCGACCGTCTGCATGATTCTTTTGCGGAACAAGCACTTAAGAAAGTATGGCCAATATGTTTCAGGAGTGTCACAGCTGTACACCTCTGAGCAGTGCGCCGACGGACCGTTTGGAAGATAAATTTCCCATTACTCCATAAAATTCTCCACATATGGCGTAGTGCTAAGACGAAGGGATCCCAAGGAATGTTGAAAAAGCGGGTGTTAACTACGCAGATATCGCTCTATTTATCAGGTAATCCTCCGTGCTGCGGCCACACCCGAGAAAATTAGGGCCCTGTGAACAGCCCTTACCTAAGAACAAAAAATGCAGCATAATTTTATTGAAATCGGCGACCTTGATGTTAAATTATAACTACAAAGGAACACCGAATAACCGCTGTACTGTTTCAGTGCAGCCAGTGATTGGGGAACATAGCAGTCCACCATTAATTTCGGTTGCCATGGGGTTAGAGCGACTGCACTATGCATAATGCACACTCAAATGTCCCAGAATATTATTTCTACCAGCGAAACAACAATGTAATGCATATTTCCAGTTCAATCGCATTATTCCAGTCGCCACGCAACCGCATACAAACCACGCCCCACGCATAGCGCACTGTACGCGGCTAGCACGTGGGACCCAACTTGCTGCTGCGACGGGGAAACGGCGGCGCGGGGTGCTACAAAGGGTGTCCCCACCCTGAAAGCGGAGGCGCGCGGACATGAAAGTACGCTACGTCGAGCGCTCGATGCCAGAGTGTACCGTGTTACGACGGCCTTAATCCTCACTCTCGCGGTTTCACGTAATACGCCTATGAGCTATATGTGCGGCGTTCGTCTGTTTCGCCGCTGGCGTTGGCTACGGAAGAGGGCGCCTGCATGTGCGCAGGTCTTAGCGCCCGCCTTGTGCGTCGCTGTTCATGCCCACTTCGAAGCGCGGAAAACGAGCGCCATGAAATGATGCTTCCGCTTTGCAGTGCTCTCTTGCCGCGTCGTTACAGCAAGACTAGGGCCGCGGAGAGGTCCAATATGACGCTTTGCAGTGGCAAGGTCTTCTTTATCTGTTCAAATTTTGTTTCACACGTATATTTGTAACGAAAGTGTGGTTCCAAACTCCTCTGCGAAAGCGCTCGCACGGTCACCAACCCTGACCAAGAATCTCGTGACTAGGACCGTTCTTCTGTCGTTGCCTAGCAACCGGAAAGCCAGGTTGGCTTAAAGCTACCGAAAAGCATAACACACAGTTACCACCACATTTGGCCCGGCCGCCTCTTAATTCGGCCGCGCCCAACACGAAGCTGACCTACAAATTTTGCCTGGCTACCCGAAAAATTTGGCCAGGGTCACCTCAGAAATTTGACCTTGGCACATTTGGATCCAAACCGACATCTAGCTACAGTTGACCATTCCAAACACAGTGACGACCTGCAAATTCAGCCCGGAGCAACCGAAAATTTTGCCCACTCCTCCTCTAAAATTTGACCTGCATAAATTTCGACCAGAATCGTCTGGTCATAACTGACCGCGCCCAACATGATGGCAAACTGCATATTTGGCTGGGCCACCGAAAACATTTGGCTCGGGCCAAATATTTGGGCTTGTCTGGCCAAATTTGTAGCTCAGTGTCCTGTTGGCAGCGGCCGAACTTGGAGGCAGCTCGGCCAAATGTGGAGGTTATTGTGTCTTACGTTTTTCTGTACCTTTTACCTAACTTGGTGTTCCTGTTGCTAGGCAACGGCGGAAGAACGGTCCGACTCGCAAGATTCTTGGTCGGTGAAGGTAAGTGTGCGAGTGGTTTCACACAAAAATTTTAATCCACGTTTTAGCCACAACTATAAATGAGAAGCGAAATTTGAACAGAGAAGCAAGACCTCGCCACTGAAAAGCTTCCTATCTCAACCCTCCGCTGCCCTAGCCCTGCTGTAACGGCGCGGCAAGAGAGCATGGTAAAGCGGAAGCATCTTTTCATGACACTCATTTTCCGCGCTTGGGAGTGTGCATGGGCAACAGCCACAACGCTGCGACGGCAGGGGCCCATGCGCCCAGGATGGATGGATGGAAGGAATCAAGTCAGCTGGAGCGGACGTCCTCAAGAGTGGGTACTCGTAGACGTCGGCCCAAATCTTCCAACCGTACGAGGGATTTAGCAATCGATAGGGAGCGTAAACGCGCTAAACGGTCAGCCGAAACGGATGAAGAACGGGAGCTTCGAAAACAAAGTAAAGGCGCACTTCTGGCCCCCTAGGACAGTGGACACCTCAGTCGTGCTTTAAGCTGAGTGGCGGTAGTGACAGACATGCGCTGAAAGCGTTGGCATTGACAACACCGTGGCTGAAACGCAGTACTGAAGCTACCGGCCGTCGGCGTTACTTGGAGCTGGCATTGACAACGTTCTAGCCTCCGATTATTTTGAGGAAAGGAAGGGCGCATAACTGGCTCCCTGAGTCAGTGGACGCCGTAATCGCGCTTTAAGGTACGGGGCGGTGGTGAGAGAGATGTGAGTGGCATGTGTTAGCGCTTACAACGTTGTGGCCGACTCGCGGCACTACAGCAATAGGCCGCAGCCTGATATCACGCTGGTTATGCAAGCCTGACTTTCGCTTGCATAACCAGAGTTAGCTAAGCCACGGCCATTGTTTGTTTAACTGTGTTGTAGATTTGTCTTCAAAGTCACCATTTTCTTTACCCCAAAAGCACAAACGGGGCTCTGAATTTCGGGCCCTTGTGGGTCCAGCACGGACTGCCCATTGGAGCCCGATGTGGATTATGTGCGGGATTTGCAACTCGCGCGGGACCCAGAGGGCAGCTCAGTGGGCTTGCTACATAGCACCGGCAGGGGACCTCTATAGTCTGCATGCATAAAAACGATAAAGCGGGCTTTTCACGGTACCTTGTGGGACCCAGATCGACAGTAATGGTCTTCTCAGGGGGAACCTGCAGGGCGGCTAAGGTGGCAGTGCAGCGGAGGACCACATAGGCGAACCCATGCCAGGCCGGCAGGCGAAACCGTCCACTTTCGCTTCCCAACCGGTTTTGCTCAACCACCCTATTTCTTCTCCCGATTAGAGACGCCGATTGCTACGCGTAGAAGTCGTTCTTCTCCCGATTAGAGACACCTCGGTGATCTTTTGCCCATCGGACCAGAAACATGAGCTCTGATGCGGGCCGGCAGAGGTCTTTTGCACAGTCGCAGGTATTAAGCGGCAGCGCAAGGAGCTCGTTTTGTCGACATCCCGGCTTCGTCCGTCGCAATAAATCCTACGATTCCTGTAATCAGAAAATAGAAAAATAAAATAGCGGTCATTTGGGTGCGAACCCAGCCCCTACGCGTCAGGTGGGCAAGCAGCACATATACCACGAAGTTTTTTTTTTGTTCTTTATTGTCCGTAGGCCATGAAGGGTCATTGGTTCAGGCATGTTTTAGAGGCACCCAGTGAACGTCTTGTGGGGTGTATGAATTAGTAACTTTTGTTTGAGAGGTGTTCTGACCTTAGAGTAATAAAAAAAATATTAATATGCTTATTGAGTCTCCGAAATAGCACGGACGCCTATACAATACGCAGCCTGGGTTGCGACAGCCCAAGGAATCAGTCAAGCGGCGTCAGAAGACTTCTGCTTCGCTGACGTCACTGTGCATGCGCCCGGTGTCACCGATTCTCGAAGGGGGCGCTCCGCGGAGCGCGGTGGCCATGCTACGGGAGGTTAGTGACGCCTTCGTGGTTTTCTCTGCGCCACCGCGACGTCCATTGGCAGCTGATTTAGCTGGCTCACGCCTGGCGTCGTCACCGCTGGATGTGGCAGCTTCTAGGCGCGTGTCGCTGCTAGGTTTCTCCTACGTACATTGCTAAGTTCGCGTGCGAGTGCATCATCTGTTCGTTCTGCAGTCGGCGGCACCCCTCAGTCACTTCAAGTCGTTGTTTTCGACACCAAGCAGCCTATTTCTCCCGTACGTGTGCATAGCAACGAAACGCAGCAGAACGCGAAGCTGCAAAAAGCATCTGCCCTCCGTGATCAGTGACTTGCTTGCCGCCGTGACTGCCGCTGGGCTGGTTTCGGTGGCCGCAGCCTATGTGACCATGTGCTTTTATGTAAAGGGCGAACTCTGAAGAGGCCCACTAACTTTGCTCGCAGCCTGGGAGTTGTGGCCGATCGATGGACGGATGGACGGACGGACGGACGGGAGTGTCCCCTTTGAAATGGGGTGGTGGCCACTATGCTCGGATTTTTTTATTTATATGATTTTATTTAACACTATTGTAAATTAGTCTTGAAATTCGCCATTTATAAAATATGTTTTCCAGTCATAAACTTCTAAACTTAAGTCACCCCTCTGCTTTTGAGGCACAAATTTTTTCAATCGCTTTCTGCTAACTTCCACCGCTAAATTATATGCATGACCATTGTTATCCCTAAACAATAGGCCTCAGGAAGACTGACTGTGCCTGCATCGACATCCGGATGGATACTGTCACATTTGAGGATGAGGTGTTCAACTGGTACTACGATTTACCGCACACAGCACATCTATCATCTTCGATAAATCTCTTTTTGTAACTGCGCGTTCAGACACAACCTGACCTAGCTTTAAAGAGTAGGGTACTCCTTCCTGAGTTATCATATAACGATTCCTTTCTGTCTACCTTTTCCACTATCTCTATATTTTTACACTATGATTATTTCCACTGAATTAATCAAGTGTTTACCTTCCGCATTTTTTTACCTGCGGTTTAAAGGTCTTTCTTACTCCGTCCCTTGTGTCCCGCCTAGTAAATGGTTAGTTTTCTACTTCTTTTTGGCCATTGTGAGTAAATGCTCTTTGTGTATTAGTATATAAATACCTTGACTTCCCACCTGTTTTCATCCAAGTTCCTCAGGCGTTCTTCATATAATATTTTACTGCGAGCTTCCGGTGCTTCGAAGGATGCCCAACCCATATCCTCCTCTACTGTTGCGTTTATGGTTTTGCAGTGGGCACTCAGTGCTAATCTTCCAACAGCTCTCTCATTTACATGTAATCTCAACTAAGCTCTTGCCCTTACGCGCAGAACCGCATTCCCAATAGTTAGCCCCTTCACCATTATTCCTTTCCAAATACCTCTCAGTAATTCATATTTGTTGTACCTCCCTTAATGCCCTAGGTTTTATTACCACGGCATCTCTTTGCCCTTTCGCGCAAACACACTGTTTGTGCTTTTCGGCCTATATCTTTCCTTCGTTTACCCATACCCCAAGATATTTGTATTGGGCTACTCTGGGTATTTCATGGCCTTGTACTGTAAGCACCTCAACAGTTGTATTAATGAAAATCATCACACCTGACTTAGCTGCGCTGAAATTGAGACCTAGAGCGCCTCATTCTTCTGCACTACAATTAACCAGGGTCAGCAGTTCTTTCTGGCTATCTGCTAACACTACATAATTGTTCGAGTCCACTAAACCTGGCAGGCTTTGGCCAACGACCTTTCTGCCTAATGTATATGGAAGATGATAAAATAAATTACTTTCGTGTAGCGTTCTTTCCATATTTATCAGTATATATAGCAGCGGGTACAGAGGACAACCTCGACAGATGTACTTTTTAACCCTTCTCATGTAATTTGAGGTTGATTATCTCGATATATTTCCGGTAGAAAATGACGTCATGACCGATACCTTTATCTTTTAATATGTTCCTCATTAGTTCCCTATTTACGTTTTCGTATGCACCACTTATGCCCAGAAAGGCTAAATAGAAAGGTCTGTTTTCCGCATTAGCAATTTACACGCATTACGTAAGCAAGAACAGATTGTCATCTAAGTGCCCACTCCTTCTGAACCTATTCTGACGTTATTCAAGCACCTTATTACTTTATACATATGACTGCTTTTTTTTTTTATTTCACCGCCTGCATTGTAATGTGTCGTAATTGGTCGGAAGGATTTTATGTGCTCCTATCCTTTTATAAATTAGTATTATTTTCCTCTGTCTGCAGCTGTACGGATTTTGCTTATTTGTTACGACTGTTCCCAATCCTTTTAGCGTTTCCTTGCCTCTTGGCGCAAGTTCATTGATCAGCTTGATTGGAATTTTGTCTATCCCCACGGATATGCATTCAGGGTAACTTGCTTCCGCTTTTTCTACTTAAGACTTGTTAGTTCTAAGCTGCTTCCCATTGTGCCGTCCTGTGATGCTGCCTCAGTTGGGGAGATTACCCTATCGTCGCTCCTAAATGACTCACCTGTAACTGCTGTAATGCAGTTCAGAGCGTCGTCTCGCTTTTAAACATTTTCCCTCAGAATCTTGAATCTGTTCCTGCTTTGTTTGAGTCGTTTTACTGAGCCAGGTTATATAGCTCGAGAATTTCCGTGGCTCCCCTTTAGTTCTATTGTGAACTTCTTCCGGCCAGCTATCGGAGGATAGTTTTTTTTTTTTTGCCTAGACGAGGCCGTGCATTTTCTGTTTTTTTTTCGATAAGATGCCTATTTTTGGTCGATTGTTTTTAGATAACTGAGTCGTCTTTCCTTCTTTGTGCTCACCCTGAAGCCACCCACAGTTGTTCGATGGCCTCCTTAATTTCCGTATTCCAACAGCTTCATGGCTTCCACTTTCCTTTCCAGCGGTTCACCCCTTTTATTTGTTTCATTTTTGTACTGATAAGTAGTTCCGATTATAATCCCACTTTTCCATAGGGTGTTTCTCTATTGCTTCCTTTTTATCGCTTCTCAGACTACTGACCCCCCCCCCCCCCCTTTCGTCTATTTCCATCACTGCGAGCTTGCTGTAGATCCTCTGCCACATTAGTCAGTAATCAATGGGTGTCTGCCCGTTACGGAATTCCCACAAGCTTTGTCCCTGATATTTATTTCTATAATAGCAATAACTAGGTTGTGCCGTTCGATGAAATCTAGCATGAACTTCCCTTTACACTCTGCGTATTCATCCAGATCCTCGATATGGCCGTTCATGTGCCCCAGGAGAATAATATCGGCACCGTCTCCAAAATACTTTATATCGTTATTGAGATATTTAACTAGATTCTTGTTTTCTTGCCTGGATTTGTGCCTTGTCCCTAAATAAACTGCCCCTAGCCATGTAGGTTTACCAGGAATTGCTCCTGATACCCGGACATTTTTTTTGTAAGTGGATTTTATTCTTTGCCAGTTTGATCCGTAATGCACGAGCATACCTACCTCTCCTAACTTCTTGTGAGTTGTTTTTCTGTTGCACCCTTCCCAGCCGTAGCCATCAATAAACGGCGGATGCACCGGAGACCATTGCGCCGCCACTCGGCGGAGAGCTAGCTCCAGCTGCCGTTGTGTTGCTCGGTTACTTTTGGCAAAGACTGTACATACGCATGATGCGAAGCGCCCGTGGGGCCGGGAAAAGCCTATGCTATAGCGCTTGCCTTTATCGATGCGCATGGCGTGAGAGAAATTGTGGAGGAGAAAGAGGAATGAAGGACAAGCGCTTGAACAAGTCAATTCAGCCCTGAGCATCACGAATAAAAGCCCACTCACGCATAATGTGGTGCAATAGGAGACAATACTTGATAGTGACGCACTACGCTGGAAAAGCCGTACTATACATTTCGGAGGCGCTAATGTGAATCAGAACACCGTCGGCACCTCATCAGATAGTTGCCGCGCCCTCGTTCTGGTTAGATCGAAACATAATTCGTAAAATGGTCACTGCGTCACTACAAAGTCAGATGCCTGGTGAAGTTTTCCACCTATTCTTTATTAAATATATCACCCACTGATGCTAAAATTTCGGCTTAGAGCGCGGGAGCATGCATCATATTAAACGCGTAGCATTAAGGTTGCTCCGTAGATGCGCGTAGCGCAGTCTCAGGTGTCTGCTAGTGCCGTCCCATTGCAATGCAAAGGACGCTTCTTTTTTGACGCGGGTTCGATTCCGGCCGCGGAGGTCGCATTTCCATGGAGGCGAAATTATAAAGGCCCGTGTAGTGTGTGATGTCAGTGCACGTTAAAGAACACCTGGTGGTCGAAATTTTCGGAGCCCTTCCTACGGCGTTCCTCATAGCTTGAGTCGCATTGCGACGCTAATCCCCGTCCCCAAACCACAAACCTAGGTTTTGAAACCTTTCTTCAAGACCTTCCTGGTGCAGTCATGCAGTTGACGGCCCAACAAGTAGGCAGAATCGGGGACAAAGACGATAATTACGAAATTCCATGAAGAAAACGGAAACCGAAAACCATGCTGATGTCTCATTTCGTGCACAGCCAAAGGCTGACTTCTGGGATGAGGCCACTTACTTCCGGTAGCTTTATTTTTGGGCGCCCAATGCACCATCCAGTCCCTTACTGGAGGTCAGTGGCTACAAAGAGAACAGCCACAACCCTTCGTCATCATCATCGTTAAAAGCGGACTGCAAAGTCTTGACCGTAAACGACATATTTCAGTAAGTCTGCGTCTGCGTGGCCAGCCATCTCTTCCGATGGCGTTTGTGCCAACCCTAGAAGCACTCACCACACTACCACACCTGCTTACCCTGTTCACTTGGTTTCCGTGCAGCCTTTCGTGCTTTCGCTCATAATTCTCCCCACTCAAGCCCTTAATTACAATGCCTATTTACCGCTTCTTCCGTCACTCCCTTCTTCCTGCCTGCTCATCTCAAGCATGACTGAGGAGTCCACGGAGAACTGAGACAATTACTGTGCGTTTACTCTGCTCAAAACCAATTTTTTCACCGCAATTCATATGAGTGGGGATGCTAACAAGAAAGAGAAGCTGTCCGAGTGCGCTCTGGGCAGCTGCTGGTGGAGTTTGCTATTTTCATCGCAAATAAGAAAATCAAGCCTAGCCGCACTGGTCAGATGAATTTCCATGGGAAAGCATAACAGTAGGGTTTTTTTTATTCGGTGTGGTGCAGAAATTGTCATGTAAAGCCACGATGCTTGCGGAGCTGCTGAGGAGCTACGACACACTGCATGGACGCGAGCATTAACGGAGTATGGACACCTAATTTTACTGGCATGTTTCGTGCTCTGGAATGATGCGGAAGAAATTACTATACGTGAATCATCAGGTGGTATTCGTCTACGACCGTTAATAATTGATAATGGAATTTTCCTCCCATGCGGTTTCGATTTCATCTGCCGGACGATGGCTTGACGTCAAAGTGCGGTTATACGTCACTTGAGGAATGAGAAAACGTCGATATATTAGTTGTTTGATCGTTTTAATTCACTGCAGTACTGAAATGAGCCTTCCTCAACAGTCGGAATGACAATGAATGCAGAAACAGATTATATTGCAGTTTTTATGCCTCACGTGACAAATAATCACTCTGATGTCACAGTCATCATTCGGCTATTGAAACCGAAACAGCACGAGAAAAATTTTATTAAAAATTATTTAGCGGTCGAGGAGAATTGCGCGTGTTAATCCACGGAAACAATGTCTTAAGAATCATTACAAACAAGACCACACGCAACGAAAAGTTAAGTGTCTATACTCCTTTAAGGCTTACATTGGTGGCGGGGAGCTGTGTGACGGGGATGATACAATAATTTCTAACGTGCAAGGAGTTGCTGTCAAAGTAGGAGTGTAGTAGTGCAACATAAGAATGATCTCATTCGGCACATGAAGCATATGGTGAAGGGTGTTCTGAAAGGAATGTGGATGAAATTGAGTTCAAGGCTAGGGCAGATCCACCGGCAAACTTCAAGCTCTAGCTGAAGGAAAATTATGAATTTAGATCATTTATTGCAAGGTCACCGTAGGCACAAAAAACTGGCGGGGGCTTAGCTTTGGTTCCGCCTCGTAGGTTGCGAAAGCAGGTGTTTTATACTGCATATGGAGCGCTTATAGTGAGAAGAGCGCGGCGCGCCGTGGCAAGCGGCCGCCGTTACCCGGCGAGCCGAGTTGGTAGCCCGTCTCTCGCTCCTGGTATGGCGTCACGCTACAACGTCACTAGTGCCGGCACGTAATTTTCTTTCCTCTAATTCATTTTAAGGCGAAAGCCTTTAATGGCTCATGCTCGCGGTGTCCTTCCATGCTTGCGGTGTCCGTCCTTGCGCTAGAATCGTGCCAACTGTGGCCTCTCCTCCGCGCAGCGGCGCAACCTCCTGCGTAATTTCCTTTCCTCTAAATCATTTTCTTCAGTCTTCACTCCCTTCCTCTGCAAACGGATGACGGGTGTCCACCGAGAGATGCGAGACAGTTGCGGCGTAATTTCCTTTCCTCAAATATAATTTTAATTTTCATCACCACGGCTCCTCTTCGTCTTTCTTCTTTCACTCCCACTGCCTCCCTTCTTGTACGGTGTGGTTCAGGTGTCCACCGCGACGGTTGCTACGTCAAAGGTCATTCTAAAGATCAAACGTGGCTACCGGCCGCCGCTACGCGAAAGGCCGTTAGTGAGCGTAGTATTGCTTTCGCAATAAAAGGAAAGGAAAAGGTGTGAGGTAGCATCTAGTGCTGCAGCCTTTAGCTGACAATATTCTTTCATGCAGTCTGGCTACGTTACACATGCTTGAGTGTACAGCCTTGGTATGTCACAGTTAGTGTTAAGCAACTAATCTCTTATTTCGGCATACCGTACACGTTGCTATTATTGTAACAAAATTTTCCCTAGTATGTAATAGAGGAAATTTATGCAGTCTGCATGTGCTTGGTGCTGGCTGAAAACCTATGTGGCTTGATGCAATGAGGACGTTGTGTCGTTTAGGCAAGGGAAGCATACAACCTATTCTCAATTTTTCAAGAGCAATAAAGGACACTTTTTCAGAATTAATGCAATCGGAGCAAAGTATGTTATCTCTCAGACATGCAACAATGCAAACATGGTGCTGCGGCTTTGCACTTCTCATTTTGTACGTTTCTGTAGCTGTGTCATTGCTTTCTGCATGTTACTTTGCACACTGGCATGTTGTGCTTTTCTTGTTAGCAGTTGAATGCATCACCCCACAGTTGAACTGCACCCCGTTACTAAATTTGCTGAGGTTCTTGACATATGACAAAACTTTGTACATCAAAGGTAGGAGTTGGAACTGTGTGGTCTGAGATGACTTCTGAGAGCCTGGTACAACTTTCCATAATTTTCAAGCTTGCCTTACAACAACATTCCTGTTTTGCATTGGGCTCTTTTCAGAGAACACCTATGGAGCATTAAATGGAGGCTATAATCCTGAACAGTTGCTGTACAGTTGAGATTATATAGTTAAGGAAGAGCTCCGAATCTTAATTACTGAATTTCTGCGAAGTGTTCAAAGGAACGCAGAAGACAAATTTGAGCTGGCCTCTATTGACAGATTACTTTTTAAGAATGAAAACTGCTTCTTTCCTCTGTCCAGTCCTATAGTGCAGACAGTTTTCTTTCTTAATCCCTTAAAGGTTTATGACGACCTCAGCTTGTCATGAGTGATCACCACTTTGCTTGTGATTAGAAGATGTCATGGGTGTTCCACAATGTTCCGAGCCCACCTCGCCAAACTGTCGAAAACAGCTATATAAAACACAGCTGGCGGCACAGGTTCCATTATGTACACTTGTATTGAATGAAAGTTTGCAGACTAGATAGCAGAAGGCGTGCCTTGTGTTTCCCGCGCCTTCAAGGGAAGCATGGCGCATCCGTGCGGCATTTGGGTGCCGGAGATCAGCCTCTGCCACATTGTAGTGCAAGTGACGAGGATGTCGGCGTCTGCTTTATTCTCCAAGTGAAGAAGATATTATGACGTTTTTATTGATAGCGAGAATGAAGCGGAAGAAAGCAGCGATGAGACGATATCCACCTCCCGCGAATGATGTCACACTGACGTCAATAATATCCTCGTAAGACCTCCATGGTTTGAATTCAAGCGTTCTCTGCGACTGACGCTTAGTAGTAATCTCTCTCCCCCACCACTAGAGCTTTCTGAGACTTACTTTTATGATGAACGGCTTGGTGTTACCGTAGTAAAGATAAACTGGCACACCTCTCAGCTATTAGTTTTGAGTAAGATGTGCAAATATTCTTGCTTCCGAAAATGGGTTCCACGTACTCTAGAACTACGTATTTCACGTAGACTTTTGTAACCTACACGCCGCACCCCATAATCTGCTACCTGAAACGAGATGCAAATGACAAAAATATCAGCAAGGCAACCAGGACGTGGTGCAAGTGGTGCCAGAAGCCCCTCTGCCCAGTGCGTGCTTTGACCGCTACTACAAAGAGAGCAGTTTCATCTATTTTTATGGAAACTGTGAAGAAACAATGCATCTTGTGCATGGCAATTCGAAGCCAACCCTTAGATTTTGGAGTTTTATGAATTTCTTTCACCCTACACCTCAAAGGTCCCAGATATGGGTTATTAGATTAGGAAACGAAGAATGACCAATAAAACATTATCTGCCGTGAAAGGTTTAAGGAAAATTTTTGTTTAAAATATGTTTAAAAAAATGGCAATTCTGGAGTATAATGTTCTTCGTTAATGAAGCCTTAAGGGGTCAAATATTTCATCAACTGACACCTGAACGCACTACCTTCACTGAAAACAGGCCCTCTATAAATCACAAAAGGTCAAAATGAAATACAGGTCTCTGCCTCTGCTGACAATTTTCTGAAACATACTGCAGTGCAGTTTTTTTTACGGGGGCCTTTAAGGCTATGCTACAAGCCATTCATGTTCGAGTGGTGATTGTAGTTTTTTTTGGCCTAGATATCACGAGTTTAAATGACGTGGTGGGAAAAGAAAAGGTTTCATTTGGAACTCAATTGTTCTTAGAAATAAATCAGTCTTTTACTGCTGAAAAAATGAAAACATGCCAAACACAGAACCAAATTTCAGTAAGAAAAACTAGATCCAGCAGTTGCCGCAGTCGCTTTATGAAAACAAATCCTGTCTCACTTGATCGTGCTCACAACTACCATGCAAGAGGTTGGGAATCTGTACTAAGACAGTAGTTGCTGAAAGGCTTGGAGTTTTTCAATGGTCAATCGCCAAGCTGCTACAGTGCAAGTTCTCTATATGGTGATGTGATTCGGGCCTGAATATTAGAGCCAGCAAGGCTGAACCACATATTGGAGATTTACTTTGGCTTATATCTACTGTCTCATGAAGTAAACGCACCAAACATTCCTAGAGCAAGCACTACATTAGTCTCAAAAGTGGATAGATGCTAGGTAACTTGCCGCTGAATACTTCTCTACTCACTGAGTTGCTGACACGCGAGCGCGTAATTCAGCACATGCGAACCACGCCCATAGAGCCTGTGTTTTGAAGCAAAGGCTTTTGCTTCTTCAGTGCTAGCTACTCTTGTGCTAAACGATTTGTAACATTTGGACAGCTGTGAGAGACCGTCTGTTCCCGAGAGAAAAAAAAGCATACTGAACAGGTGTCTAGTCGTCAAAAAAGCACAACACTATATTTCTATCAATTGATACTGAAAATAGGTCAGATAACAATGTCTGTTTGCTACAATGCACTTTTCTAAAAAATGGCCATTGCCAGAATACCAAGAATTCCGACCTTTAAAAATGTTTCCCAGGCCAAAACATTTAAACTGGATATTTTTGCATGCATCTACACTTACCAGGCGCGATTCGAGTAAGAAGGCAAAGTGATACGTGCATATTATGCGTCATGACACAAAAAAAAATTTACTGTTGGAAAAATTGTTCAATGTATTCTGTTCCTTAAAACTTTCAGACAGTACTAAAGGCTAGGAAGACCATATCATTTCGCAGCAAAGTGCCAGTGACCACAATTTCCATGAGTCACATGAGTTGCCTGTTATTTGAAGCTATGAAAATCATGCATTCTTGAGGCTATGGCAAAAGTACTTTGGTTGGCACTGACTAGCACTACACTGCAACGCTATTTTAACAAGATCCTGGTATACAGGTTACATTTAGTGGCGCTTAACTTCTAAATGGGCAGAAGGAGGACAAAGCTAGCCATGCCACATGTATTTCATTCACTCTAGCAATGACCCTGCTTTTTTTTTACAGAAAAGTTTCAGTCAATTTGTGGGGAGGGCTTATTACGCGGGGAAACAAAGCAGATTTTTCTGCTGCGTCAAAATTTTATATCAGACATCGACTCGCTCGTCCACCTACCCACCATCTGCCAGTCTGTTTGCCCATCAACAACAAACGCACGCACTGAACAAGTTGCGCCCCTGCTTTTCATATCGCCGCCTATTATAGCACCGTTTACTTGAAAAGGTTGGAGTAGTCATTCGTATAATCGAACGACTAGTCAACGGCGCCAGCCAATCGCTGTTAAGGCGGCTATACTAAACGCCGGCTTTGGAGGACAGGTGTGCGTTTTTCATACAATATTAAATAAAAGCAAATTTTCAATGACAATGAGGGGGGTGGGCTCATTATGCAAGCAAATGGACAGCATTCCCCACTTCCCCTCGTGAAGTACCCCAGTGCAGTTTCTTCTAGTGACAAGAGCGCTCATGAAAGGATTACGTTTACGGGGGTTTGACGTCCCAAAGCGACCCTGGCTATGAGGAACGCCGTAGTGAAGGGGTCCGAAAATTTCGACCACACGGGATTATTCAATGCTCACTGACATCACAGTACACGGGCCTCTAGAATTTCGCCTCCATCGAAATTCGACCGCCGCAGCTGGGATCTAACCCGCGTCTTTTGGGTCAGCAGCGCTCACGAAAGCTAAAAGCAGACATGTTATTAGGTAAGTTCTATCAGAGGCCCTGGAAGGCACTATTCTTTGTAGAGAAATCATAAAAAGACGTTTACACAAAAGACTTTGTGCGAAGGGCAGTATGTGCCAGCACATTTAATAAGTCACTTAAAATATCCACGCTGCGGATGGACCATGTTCTCCTTGTCCATATTCATAAAAAACTTCACTGGAGGCCAGAGCATCGTGTCATTTGGAAAAGATGGAGGGGGAGGATAGTGAGGTAAATGAAGAGGGAGAGAGAGGAAAAGGAAGGCGCTACATGAGTACAAGAGAACGTTTGCTAACGCGCTGCAAAAAAGAGAAAGATGCAAAAAATTGTGCTTGTATATACCTTCTGAATAGGAGATATCGCAACTTAACGTTAGAATGCAAGTCATGGTGCCGTGAATTTTATAAAAGTGGGATTCGACTGCAGTTAGCAGCTGTCTTGAACAAGCAGGAATACTGATACTAAAATGATTATTTAGCTAAAATTTGTCGTGTTGTGCACCACCAGATACATGCAAAAGATCTTAATTAAGAAGCAATGGCCTGTCGAGGCAAACCGAACCTGGTGTAATATTTACAGCAAGGGTTTTCATGTTTTGAAGTGTGGAAAAAAATGTTGAGAAACTTTTGGCAAAATCATGCACGAACAATGGCTGTTGGTGCTCCATTAGTACTGGCTGTTGAATGGTGTGCCCCAGTTCGAAGAGCTACAGTTTTGCCGACCGTGCATGCAAGTGGCAAAAATCCGGTCCTCCTCTGGGGCTTCGAACGCTTTTACAGCATGGAAGAAAGCATTGTTTCGATTCTCTGAAACTTTTTAACCGAATCTTTTGATGCACCTCGTATCATGTTGCGAGTTATTCCCAGTTGATTATTAAGAAAAAATATGTATGTGTTTTCTCTGTGCAGCTACCAATAAAGCAATTTTTATTTTACGGCTGAATTTGCACCAAACTGAGGCTAGTACTGTACTGATGACTTGCGACATACATGTGTTGTCACATACCTACCATCTGTCAAACTTCCAGCAGGCTCATTGATTTCATGGCCAGGTTCCTTATTCAGTTCCTTTAATGGACTACGTTGCGCAGTATTTTTAGATTCTGACCTTAAAAGACTTGACCTTTACTCTAAGTCCACTTCCATATGAACAAAAACAAGCAAAAATCCAGTGCAGAAAGAAACCTAAATGAAATATCACTGTTACTCTGACACTGCCTTGAAATTAAAAAAGCACTGATTTTTTTAAAAGTGTCTCCGCTTGTATGCCTCGTTTTTTGTGCTGCCCCGAAGTTTCCTCTGGGAAGTAGACTGGAATCTAACAGATTATTTCATCAACTGCGGCTGCTGTTTATAAGAGGGAAACGCTCAAATAATGGGCGTTTTTCTTTACTGTTATGTCAGCTTGTATGCTTCATTTTTTGTGCTGTATCACAGTTTCATCGCTTAAATCGACCAGCAATTACTCTAAAAGACCTTTTATGAACCACCGCGGTTGTCTATTGTGAGGAAACGCTCAAACACTGGGAGTTTTTTTTTGTTACGGCTTTCTGCCTAAATGCTCACCTCCAACAGTATTACATATTGGTCGAGTTGGTTGACATACATCTTGCAAACTTTTAACGCGAAAAACACGGACAGAAAGAGTAGACGACACGAGCGCTGACTAACAACTGGAAGTTTGTTCGAAAACAAGTAGGAATATAAAGGATGAAGGTGCGATAAAATCGTTGGTCAAAAACCAAAAGAAGAAAACTAAACACAACAATCACCGCCAGCCCCTGCTATCAAAGCGAAAAGCACTTGTTCAGATATGCTACCTCTTTCTCCCGTATAGTAATAGACCGTTTGTCCACGCACGTGTTTTGAGCCTTGGAGATACAGTATGCCTCATAAATTTCCCTGCACAACACGTTGTCATGCTTGTGCACAATCGTAGTGTTGTCAAGGTCCGGCGAGCACATGCAGGTCTCGAGTTCCTTGCACCCACGGCAGTGCAATAAAGGTTCGAAGAAACCGGTTTCATACAGTCCAGTGAGTTCTTGTGTTTTCTACGTGTTCTCGAATAAACTTCCAGTTGTTAGTCAGCACTCGTGTCGTCTACTCTTTCTGTCCGTGTTTTTCGCGCCAAAATTTTGCAAGATGCTCACCTTGTAGAGCAGATTTCTTCATAACTATTGTACGTAGATTGACCAGGTTTATTATGCTGCACCCCTAACACCAGGTCAATACATTTTTTTTTCTCAAATTTATGAATTTTAACTTTTTTGTAAGGAATTTCCTGCTCACACTAGATAAGTCAACAGATACTGCATTGCAAAAAATTCAAAACCAAAATTTGTGCTTGGTGAAAAGAATTCTAAGAATGTCCTGGCGTGCAGCATGCCAACAGAAACGAAATATAAGACTAGCTTTCGGCTGTATTTTACACTGCAGGTTCCTCACAAGATTCAGAGGAAAAATACATATTAGGAAATAATTTTCTGGAGATATAACTGTAAAATTTTGTGAGAGTACTCAAACTTATATCTAACATGCTAGAAAATTTCATATAAATGCATGAAAAAAAAAATTAAAAAAACGTTTGTTGAAATTAAAATCCCGCAATATATAGATGTGATCACCTAAACAACCTCAAACCAAATGTGCCAGATTCTGAATTTGGGGAACCTCATCCCTCTAACCTACTGCAGATGATTACCTGCCGCGTATCTCGTGAATTAACTTGTAGGGACACGCTGATTTGTAGAAAAATGTGGCGTGTTGAACAAAGCGAGAACAGAAGAATCAGGTTACATATAAACAACTAGCCTGGAGAGCTCTGCGAAAGCAGATACTGCTTTTGGGAAACCTTGGCAGCAGGATTAGCAAAGATTACAAGAGGATAAAGGCTTGGCTGCAGCGAAACAGCTCAAGTAATTATGAAAACTTCCTTGCCCAAAATCAGATGTGCCATAACAGCACATCCCTATAGTGGCTAAGTATTTTTAGTGCTTTGCATATGAAATAATTATAAATTTTAGCCTGCAGCATTGGAATATACTGGTAACTGTAATGAAGAATATGGTTACAACTGAGCTACTTTATTCATTCAAGTTGAAAAGGGGCGCTGGTCTTAGAGCCATGATTGCCGGTTTTCAACAAATCACAAAACGGGGTTTTGTTCAGTAACCGCCAAAGCTGAGGCCACGCAATGGGAATATATAGCAATAATTTATAACAAAACAAAATGTCACAAGTCTGCAAAAGAAGAATTTGGCATGAAGGACAAGCAGATGGGGGCAAACGTGTAATAACTGCTTAGCAGCATGTGGAGGTTGACCGTTACTGCCTCTCGTCTTTCTTCTCTCACCCAAAAACCCTACACCCTCCACACCTACCTTCCTGGCATTGCCATTTAAAGTGATACACAGCAGTTAAAAGGTACAATTAAGCAGAACTGTTAAGCAGAACTGCCCGGAATTAAAACTAATTTTAGGGATATGCCAGTGCAGCACAAAAATTTATTTGCATACTAGACATGCTTATTGCACTTTTTATGCCCTCCATTAACCTTTCAGCGCATTGCTTGGATCGAAACAGACAAGCAGTACGCAGCTGGTACTCTTCACCGACTGAAACTACTGCTACTGAGATACGAGCTCATGTACAATTATCTGAGCGCCATGGCTGAAGGAAATGCTCGTTTACGGCGTATACATAGCTCAAGAAGCAGAGTATGTGCCATGCTTTCTGCTTCTACTCTTGACAGCAGTTAAAGTAGAGTTAACATGTAACATGCCAGATGCATTACCTGCATGAAACAGTGCGAGCTAGATGGTGGTGGTGGTGGAAAGTTAAGCATGTAGATGGAAATGGAAAGAAGGTTGTCTGCAATGCATAGTTTGATTTGAGCTTTATCGCAACTGCATGCGACAGTCATCGTTGATGGTTCTCAGGTTGCACTCAGTGTGGCTGTAGGCTCAAATATTTAAGTTATGAAACAGCGCTGTGCTTTGGTATTCAATATCTGGAGGGGACGTCGGTCAATTGGCTAATTCCAGCTCAAGCCTTCAAAATTGTGCACGGTTTCAGTGATAAATGGTGCACTAACTTGAGACGGGCCAAGGCCTGTTGTCTCTTGCGTGCATATTCAAACTGGCATATCTGCGCCTGCTCGGCAACGGGCTGTTCCTCCAGGCTCTGGCCAAAGTGGATAAGCCGTGCTCCTTCTTGTGCACGGGGAGTTGTTGTCTTCAGCAGCTGCGCGACGGATGCCCGGGACTCGACCAGTGCCCTGGATGGCGGTAGCGGCCGGCGCGCCTCGCCTTTAGGAAAGGCTACTACTGGTAGACTTGCAATAGCGGCCCTTGCTGCAGGAAACAAAGAGCAGAGCCAGCACTGCAACTATGCATTGTTATCTCAGATAAACAATAAAATGAAAAAGTAGAAGGCAATATCTGTACTGCCTCTCAAAGGCTCTCTTAATGGCACATTGGCTGTAGCAAGAAATAAACGCACATCAAGAAAATGTGGACTGTTGTATCTTTGTTGTCAGTTAATTAAAAGACCCTGGAGACAGTTTACTCAGCGCTGTAGACTAGGTGGGCGGCTATAGCTTGCCTGACTACTGCTGAGGAAGGTAATGAACCCTGAAACCGCTAAATCAGCTATTGAAGTGGAATTCTTTTCGGATTGCCCCTCCATAGTATTTAACATATCTCCCTGCCGAATGAAAGTAACAGAAACTATGGTGAGATTTCCTAAAAAGATTTAAATGTAATGCGTCCTCGCTCATACTCCAAAAAAACAGCAGGCTCACGTAACCTAGTCCTTCCTTAGATATAGCCAAGCACTATCTCTCATGAGCCAAACAGATGGTAAGCTCATGCCGCTGACGAATCGCAGGCCTTGATACCTTAAAGGTCCTTTGAGATCAAGTGAATCAGGGTAACTGCCATTTTGGAACAAGATAGTTTCTTGAGTTGATCTTGCAGAAAATTATGCAACAGTCACTATGACATAAATCGTGGACATAAGAGTTTTATACAGTAGAATCTCACTGATACGATCACAGTTGATAAGAGTTTGTAAATGCCTGGCTGTAGTGCATTGTGCACAATGGGCAGAATTCCATCAGTTCCTAACCCTTTCCCATCCTGCTGCAAATGATACGAACCAAGAGATGTGACAGTGCTCTCGAGCACTACGTGCTGCCCACAGAGTGCCAGCGACGCGGCACGCACAGCAAGATGTGAGTGGTGGCACAGAGCCTGCACTTCGCCGATGCCGCGAGTGGGCGGTGGCTCACAGCCATAAATACTAAATCCGGGCAAGACGAAAACAGACCTGAGTGAATGCGTTTCCAATGGTTCTGCATACTGATTTTCGTCGGTTTTGATTACATGAATTTCGAAAAATAGTTAAATATTTGTCATGACTCCGTGAGATGCTTACCATCAAGATTGTACTGCATTATGCATACGCCAGAAAAATATTAACCATGGAATAAAATTATAATGGGAAGAGCAGACACACATGCACATTAGCATGTTCCGTGACAAATGTCAACACCTCTATATATTGAGGCTCTAACGGATATTTACTACAAAAGTGGCATGGGTTGATGACAGTCTGTGTCATCAACACAAAAGTAGAGGTAAGCATGAAACGTTTGCGGTGGGCTGAAAAGCATGTGCAAACAAAGTTAGCTGCATTGTCTTTGTGCTGCCACAACACTATTATCGGGCCTTTGGCAGCTCTGCTGCTTTGGGCTCAGATGTATGACACTGATTTTAAAATCCAAAGGCCACTGCATCAACGCCTCCACTCTGGATATTGTTTCCGAACTATGGAGGGCCTGGGCACATACAAGCTTCAATTCACAGTAGAGTTTTACTTTAGTTTTATTGAATCGGCAGCCCACAGTTCGTGTGGGCTGCCGAGCAGCAGGACGCTTTTGCCGAGGTGCGCAGACGACTGCTAACAACCCCTGTTCTTGCGCACTTTGATGAAGAGGCTGAGACCGAAGTCCACACCGACGCGAGCAACGTCGGCCTCGGCGCCGTACTCGTCCAACACCAAGATGGCGTGAAAAGGGTCATCGCGTATGCAAGCCGCACGCTTTCTCGCGCTGAAACAAACTATTCGACCACAGAAAAAGAATGCCTTGCGGTTGTGTGGGCAACCATGAAATTTCGTCCGTACCTCTACGGCCGCCCGTTCAAAGTAGTTACCGACCACCATTCGTTGTGCTGGCTTGCCAATCTTCGCGACCCATCGGGGCGCCTAGCCCGATGGAGCCTCCGCCTCCAAGAATTCGACTACACCATTGTGCACAAATCTGGCCAGAGGCACGTAGACGCTGACGCACTCTCTCGCGCATCCGTCGGGTTAGCGGATGATAGCATAGAGGACGAGAGTGGTTTTATTGGAGTTGTCAGCGACTTAGACCTAATGACCCGACAGCGAGCTGACCCAGACCTGCGACCTATCATGATTATCTGGAGGGCCGAGCTTCTGTCGTACCCCGACAATTTTCTAGAAACCTGCTGGCCTTCTGTCTCCGGAACGGCATTTTGTTTAAGAAAAACTCCAGCACTGTTGACCGAGCGCACCTCCTCGTCGTTCCGGCAGATCTCCGCGCCGATATCCTTCTTGCTTGTCACGATGAGCAGACCTCCGGCCACTTGGGTTTTGCCTGCACACTTGCACGCGTGCGCCAGGCGTATTATTGGCCCAAACTTTCTCACGCCGTCCAGCGTTACGTCAGAGGCTGCCGCGATTGCCAACGTCGTAAGGCGCCTCCTCTCAAGCCAGGGGGCTTGCTCCAACCTATTGAACCGCCTCGGACGCCTTTTGATCAAGTCGGCATCAATCTTCTGGGCCCATTCCCTGTGTCATCGCCCGGTCATAAATGGATCATAGTCGCGACCGACTATTTAACAAGGTATGCGGAAACTAAGGCGGTGCAGTGCGGTTCGTCATCTGAGGTCACCCAGTTTTTTATGCAACAAATTGTGCTGCGTCATGGCGCACCATCCCAAGTAATCACTGATCGAGGTACGGCGTTTACGGCACAGCTCATGCGCGACGTGTTCGAGCTCAGTCACACGAACCATCGCAAAACCACTGCCTATCACCCACAGACGAACGGGCTCACAGAGAGACTCAACAGAACGATCGCCGACATGATCGCAATGTACATAGACTCGCAGCACAAAACCTGGGACGAGATTCTCCCGTACGTCACATACGCTTACAACACGGCCACCCAGGAGACTACCCGATTTACACCATTTCGTCTGGTCTACGGACGTGACGTTCAGACGATGCTGGATGCAATGCTTCCATGCTGCACTGATGACCACCCACTCACGCCAGACGCCGAGCAGTTCGCTCAGCGCGCCGAGGAAGCACGTCAACTTGCCCGTATTCACATTCAGCGGCAGCAGATCACAGATGCGCGCCGCTATAACCTCCGTCATCGGCACGTCAAATACCATCCGGGTGACCAAGTCTGGGTGTGGACCCCGGTACGCCGCCCAGGCTTGTCTGAAAAACTGATGTGCCGTTACTTTGGACCGTACCGAGTTTTGCGCCGCGTCACCGAAGTGACCTACGAAGTTCTTCCTGACGGGACTGTGCAGCCTCAGCGTCGTCCACCCCGCTCTGAGGTTGTGCACGTTGTCCGCATGAAACCCTACTTCACGCGGTAATGGATAGTGCGCTCAGTGTTCCGCTAGTTTTCGCGTGGGACACCTTCGCCCACCTCCCTTGTGCATTTTTATGCGCTTGTGTTGTTTTTTTTTCTCTTTCCACTGCCCGTACTGCAACCCCGCTTTTATGTTTTTCTTTTTTTGGGAGGGGGAGTAATGCCACCTGGTGTTCTCAGGTGGCGCTGAAGTGTCTTCGAAGACGTTGAAGTGTCTCGCGCTGGCTGTCTGGCTGCTTGCTGTATTCTGCCGGTTAGCGACCTGTCGCCCTATTTTCCGTTACAATACTATACACAAGTAGAAGTGCGCAAAATAAAAACAAGGTTGTACATTCGCTCCTGAATGGAGAAAGAAGGGCTGCCGACCATGTGAAAATGCCGCAATATCCTCAACTTACACTGTTGCCAAGAGTGTGGTACATGTCACCTCCTCAAACACTGCCCTTTCTCAATAATAGTTTCACTGGTATTCATAAAGGTGTTTCTTTTCTCTATCCATGAATATATGCAGGGGCTTGGAAGCCATACGAAAATTTTAAATTTCGAATTACGTACTAAAGGAACTGGCTCTCTTTGTCATGTCCGAAAGGAATTCTAAATGCTTGGCATTCAAAACATCTGGGAGCAGTGCAACCAAGAGAACCCTTAATATGAGCATTAACAAACAAAAGGACTAGTCTGACCATAGGGAAGGATTGTGTGAATTATAGAAGGAAGTTGCCAGAGAAGACCATGCATTCTATTGAGACTTTTTTTATCCATAGAACTTCCGTGACCACCTCAATAACATTCTATTTACGCTGCAATAATGAAACAGCCTAAAGACTTTCTTCTCAATATTTTCTTTGGAGCAATCGAAGGCTTTATGCCCAAATGAGCATACCTAGTTGTGCAGCTGATAAACTATATAGACCAATTTAAAACGCTATTTTTCAATATGGAAGTCATGCTTTCCCTCCCCGATCATTGGCATCTGCAAACCAAGCCCTTACAGACATGCCAGTGGCCACCCCCCTACCTATGTAGTAATCTGCACGGCATTAACTGAGATGCTTTGGTATTCTGAAAACTATAAAGCATTGGGGTGAGCTTAAGACTGTCCCTAAACTAAAACTGTCTACGTCTACAACATATACCTGCAATTATTTTTTGCATGTTGCAGTGCTGCAGGTGCAGCACCGCTCTCAGCACAGTGGCAGTCGAGTGGTGTGAGAAAAACCTCCTCAACTTCTGGCCAAAGAAAGTTTGGCCGTGAAATTCCCCGCATCGCAGTCCGTAGGACTTCACTCTTTAGATGATGGTGTAGAAAACAAGCATGCTCTTTCAAGCACAAACCGAACGAATCGCTGAACCGTGCTCTTCAGAAGGCCTAAAGAAAAGTGACCCCAGAAGACACAACGGCTATTTTAGTTTTGAGATGCGCCTACGAGCGTGTTTTGAAGCATAACATGAACACACTGAACTTGAAATAAGAGCATTTGCACGGAATTGAATGTACTTTCCGATAAAGAAGCATGCTTCATTCTATATTTGCATATAAAAGTTCAGGTTGTTTTTTCGTGTCATAACATTTTTCGGTTAACCTGTACGGACAGTGCCAAAATGGCTAAAAGGCTATTATTTAGAAATGCCATACCCATGTTGGCCACTTCCTTGTCTTGCAGCTGTTGAATCACAGCTTTCAGCTGCAGCTCTTTCTTCTTGGAAGCCTCCTTTTGAAGCTTCAGCTGGGACTGTTGATCCCGCAGTGCATTCTCAAGGGCATCCAAACTGCAAGGTAGCAGTAGCCACTGCGTTACATGACGTTCAAGCAGCTAGCTCTAACGTCACTGGCAAGCCCCTCAAACACTGCAAACTTAAGGGCCACAAAATTAGCTCCAGGAAGTTAGAGGAAGTATTTTTTCACGAATAAGATGCATTAAGAGAAAGAAAAACATGACTGACAACTGATTGCATCACCTGTGAGTCGCTGAAATGGAAAAGGAAACTGGAAAGTTGCAGCTGTTATTTGCCATGCAGAGGCAGCGAGAAAGCCTCTGTCCTCGCCACCACGAAACCAACAATCGGTGACACCATGGGCATAGCCTGAATTTTTATTTTTGGTGAGGAGGGGAACCAGATGTTCAAGTTCATGTTAAATGGGAGAGGGGGGTATATTTCCGGGTCAGGAAGGTAATCTAGTTTCAGTGCTGCTAGCGCCCAAAAAGCTATGCCTCGTTTAATTTTTTCATGCATTGTTCATGTCAATGGGCAGCTACTGCTCCTACAAATCCTTGTATTTGGCCTCAACTGCGCATTCTTTAAACAGTGCCTGTGAGCGCCACTTGCAGCACGGCTGAGTGCAAACATAATAGGCGCTTAAAACTCAAGGGGAGAAGCTGGTCTTGGAGTAAAAATTTTTTATAAATTTTTCAGGGAACATAAGCACTTGCGTGCTTATTCCAAATATGCCATTTCCCCGCCGTGGTGGCTCAGTGGATACGGCGCTCGGCTCCTGACCCGAAAAAAGCGGGTTCAATCCCGGCCGCGGCGGCTTAATTTCGATGAAGGCGAAATTCTAGAGACCCGTGTGCTGTGCGATGTCAGTGCACGTTAAAGAACCCCAGGCGGTCGAAATTTTCGAAGCCCTTCACTACGGCGTCCCTCATAGCCTGAGTTGCTTTGGGACGTTAAACCCCAATAAACAAAACCAAATCAAATATGCCATTTAACTTGATGTAGACCTACAGCTTGTGCTCTAAAGTAATATGTTATGCAAGTTGTGTGTTTGTGCGTGTGTGTGTTGTGTTGGGTGTAATGGAGCATAAGCGGCTAAGGCTATCATGCGCCAAGCTCAGGGTATAGAAAACTGTTTTATATAGGATGTTATACAAAAGTTTAAATCAACGGTGGCGTAATGGGCCTAAAAAGATATTTCGTGCCATCTAACAAAAATGTGAAACAAACTTTTAGACGTGACTTATGGTAAAAGCTTTACAGAACGTCAGTTAACCTCTGCAACCATCCTTGGATGCGCAACGATGTCGAGGCTCCCAATAAGTAGAATGAAAACCTTAGCCTTCTCAGGACGAAAGAGTGGCTGATGTGTGGTGAAAAAAAATGTGCTTGTTGTAAAATGCTTACCATTATTTATTACATCTGCAATTCGTTTTAAACACCTGATATATTTAAAAACTTAACAACCTGTGAAATTTCAATAAGTGCACCTTCACCTAGGAGCAACACTAGATCAAAAAAGGCATACGTTTATTGCAGAAAACTGCAAAATGGTTTTTCCTCAGAGTGTCGAGTTTTCTGCGCGAAAATAAAATATGGTTAACGGTTAGCTCTTCTTCACATCATTCACATTTGGGCTTGTTTTGTTTTGTTGGCAGAAAATTATGTGTCAGGTGTGTGTGTCCCATACAAAGTCGGGAGATAATCACTTCTTTGAAATGTTCCTGACATGTGCAGGACTTCCACTGACCTAAAACTGGCTTTACTAAGTGTAGTTTGTTATTTGCTTCATTGCTCCATATGGACTGCCATTTTTGTCTTATGTTATGATGGTCTAAGTTAATGGAATATTTAAACGGTATATTTGCTTTTCTGATTTGCTTGTCACAAGCTTGAGCAGCGCAGAAGTCTGCTCTTTCGTTTCCTTTTATTTCGACATGACTCGGGACCCAGAAGTGTTTAATGTTCTGTCCTTGACCTGTGGCTATTACTATGTTATGTATTGTCGCCAAGTTGCGGAGCGATTGCATTTCTAGAGTGGAGACCAGTAAGTAAACTGGGTTAGTATGTGTAAATAATACTGCTTGTGAGCTTCTCGTTTACTGTTTGCTCAGTGGCTACACAGACGCCGTAACATTCGGCACTGAAAATAGATGCACATTCCGGAAGCCTTACTATTTCATTCCAATTCCCTTGTACCACTGCGCTTCCAACGTAAACATCTGTTTTTGAGCCATCGGTATAGAATGGTGTGAAAGTATTGTATTTTTCCTCGAGTGCAAGAAATTTTTGTGTTATATGCTGCTGTGGAGTTTGATTTTTAGCGAACTGTGCAAGAGTGACATCGCAAGTTGCAGGAAAAGGTACCATGGAGGTATTGGACCTCGCCTTGGAGCTATGCCAGGTAATGTGTCTTGTATGGCGCGGTATTCCCACATCTCTTCGAAACGCAAGAGCAGTGTCCTAGTAGTCTGCGGTTTGTTGTTAAATAGTGTTCTTGATGGGCACATGGTGACCATTTGGTGACAGATGTGTTAGGTAGTGAACGAATTTTTAAAATGTATGAACACGTGAGCATTGTTCTTTCTGTAAGTGATGGTTCATTTGTTTGTACAGAAAGGCTGTTTATAGCCGACGTCCTGTATGCACCAGTGGAAAGACACAAACATAAATGATGTTCCGGGTCCAGTCGTTTCAGGTACTATGGTATCGCGGACCCATATACTATACAACCATAATCCAGGGTAGAGCGTACTACAGAGCGATAAATTTGTAAAAGACATGCCCTATCGGAACCCTAGTGCTTTCAGGAGAGTACTTTAAGTATATTACCGGATCGGGAGGCTTTCCTTTTCAATGCATTTATGTGAGGCAGGAAAGTAAGTTTTCTGTCAGATGTTATGCCTAGAAATTTATGTTCATTTTTAAGGGTAACTCAATTTCGTTCAAATGTAGGGTGGGATCTTCCTGTAAACCTTGTTTGAATGGGAACAAAATGGCCACTGTTTTCTGTGGAGAAAAGCGAAAACCATTTCTGTCCGCCCATGTTATGGGTTTTCACATGTTGATATGTTGGTGGATGTGCAAGCTATCTGGAGGTCGTGTACATAGACGGAGTACATAACTGGCCTTGGAATTATTTTACTTTTAGAGTTCATTTTTACAATAAATAGCGTTCTGCTTAAAATACACCCCTGAGGTAGCCCATCCTCCTGGTTGAACTTCTTCAATAGGGTTGAACCTAGGCATACATGGAATGAACGGTTAGATAAGAAGTCTTTTAAGCAGTTCAACATTCTGCCTCGGATACCAAGCTCTGCAAGGTTGTGAAGAGTCCCGAACCTCCACGCTGTTTCATATGGCTTCTCTAAATAAAAAAACACAGCAAGACAGTGTTTATGAACAAAAGCCTCTAGAATAGTATTTTCAAGACGAACTAGGTGATCTGTAGTGGTGCATCCCTTTTTAAAACCACACTGATGGCTGTCAAGAAGTTCAGAGGATTTAAGAACAAAAGTTCATCTGATATTAAGGCACCAGGCAAGCCTATGGGTCTATAACTGCTAGGAGAGATCGGAGGCTTCTCACGTTTAAGAAATGGTACAATATTGGCTTTTCTCCAGACCTCGGCTATTTTCACGGATACCCAAACTTTCTTAAAGAATCTTGAAACTGCCGCTATGGCAAGCTGAGAAAGATTTGCAAGCATTGAATAGTGTATATGATCGGGTCCTGGAGCGGTTTTTTTGCCGGCAGATAGTGCTCTATTGATATCTTGGAGGGTAATTAGACTATTGTATTTTTCATTTGCACCTTCACTCGTTGGGAGCCTCTGTTTTTCAGCTATATTTTTGTATTTTAAAGATGACTGGCTATAGTGTGAAGAACTTGAAACTGCAGCGAAGTGCTCCCCTAAAATATCTGCCTGTTCCCCTATATTTGTTTGTGTACCAGGTGTTGTTAAAAGGGGGATTGTGAAGGGTGAGTACCTGCCGTTTAGTTTTCGCACTTGCTCCCAAATAGAAGAGACATAAGCTTGCAATGATGTTTTCTCGGGCTTCCGCCGAAGAGACCGCGGTCGTGGTCTTGCCTTTGTTTAAAATAATAATGTTCTCATGTGTTGAATATCTGCGAAAGACTCCCCAGAGATTATTCTGTTGTTTTTTCGCCTCTTTACATTCTTGTGTGTGTCAGAATGTGTGGTTCTGGCGCACTACTCCTGTGGATTTTGGAATTGATACATGTGCGGCAGAAAGGATGCATGTTGTGAACATTCCATATTTCTCATCTATGGTATAACTCTCTAAAGCTATATCCTCCAATGTGGCCTTTTTTCTAAACATTTTCCAGTAAGCTGAATGTAGCTTCGAACGTCGTGGTTTCGTGGGAACGACTGTTGGCGAGGATGAGACGCTTATTATGACAGGAACATGATCGCTTCTATATAGATTGGCTAAAACACTGCAGTTAAAATCGTTAAAAACAGACGGTGACCTAAAAGATAAATCTAAAACACTCATTTCTCCGAGGTTGGAGAACACTACATAGGTTTACCCGAGTTCGGTAAACAGACGTTATGGCTTAGGACAAAATCCTCTATAAGATGTCTTCTAACGTCCGTTTTCTCCCTTCCCCAAAAACATGAATTTGCATTGAAGTCTCCAGCTACCAGGTACTGCTCTGGTAGCTGCTCTAGAAGAACCTCTAAGTCGTGAAGTGTTACCTTAAGGTGCGGATCGATATATAGAGAGCACACTGTAATGGTTTTATCTGCAAGCAGAGTGGCTGCGATAGCTGAGTCTTGTTTTTGATGGGTACGCCTCACTATGATGGCTACGCATCCCGACAGCCTGCTCGCCTGCTCTCGATCACGGCGGAAAATAGTATCATTCTTAGGGAAGTTATTTTTTGGGGGACCTAAATTTGTCTCTCGTAGACATGAGTCGACAGGAGCGTGTGCTCCGAGTATGCATTTTATACCACTGCAGTTGTTTAGAAATCCTTTACAGTTCCATTGTATTAAGAAAGCCATCATAAATTTTTTGTTTGTATCGAGTGAAATCTAGATCAAGCTGTTTATGGCCCCGTAACTCGGGGCCTGTCTTTTAGTGACCGATGCAGGGAGCTCTGCCGACCGTCCGAGGTGAACGGCACGGCGCTGCCCTGCCTCTGCGGATGCGCTGAACGACCGTCCAGAAGGCACGTTCACGTTCGAGTTCTACCTCGACTTGTGGGAAAAGGTCTTGAGGTCCGTCGACACGGGGGTCTGCGCAGCCTGATTTGGAGATGGCGGAGTAGTGTTAGCTACTCCACCTTGGGACGCGGATGGCCCCGCCACAGGCTCACTGCGTGTGGCCTGGACAGGTGGCGAAGCCTGGTGGGGTGCACTGCGCCCACGCACCACATCAGCGAAGTTGGATCTTGGTGTGAAAGAGAATGATTTGGTGAGCGCAAAACGAACTCTCGCTTCTTTAAATGAAATGTTTTCTTTAGTCTTTATGGTGATTATCTCTTTTGCTTTCTTCCAGGACGGATACGCGCAGGCGTATGCTGCATGTTCTCCTTCACAGTTTTAGCAGCGCGGGGCTGCGTCACATTCATCCGAATGGTGATCCTTCGAGGCGCATTTCGCGCAAGTTTTGCGACAGCAGCAACTTTGTGAACCGTGCCCGAACCTTTGACCATTGAAACATTGGGGGGGGGGGGGGGGTTGGGTATGTATGGTCTGATCTTTCAGATATCTCACTTCGATTGTGTCGTGCAGTGTGCCGGTGTTGAACGTTAGGATTGGATGTTTTGTGTCTATTTCCTTGTTGTCCTTCTGGATCTTGATTCGGTGTACGTCTATGACGTCTTGGTCACTCAGCCCATCGAGCATCTCTTTTTCAGTTATGTGGACAAAACCATTTTCGGATATTATGCCCCGGACAGTCTTCAGAGATGGGTGTGAACTCACGGAGACAGGAATGCTCTGTACAGATACAATGTTTACGAGTTTCGAATACTCGATGTTGTCACGCAGTTCGAGCAGTAAGTTCCCACTGGCGATTTTTGATACCTTGCAGCTAATGCCCAAGGCTTCTGTCAAACACTTTCATGCCAGGAAGGGAGATAGGATTCTTGCTTGTTTATCTTGCACTTCACTATGGATGACATGGTATTTAGGAAAACCGACTTTTCTTTTTTGAAAAAAAAGAAATCATCTGCATCGTTCCGTCCTCTCTTCAGAGAGCGATCATGTCTGGAAAGAGGAGGAGCCCTAAAAAACAAGGGGACGGGACAGAAACTTGCGCGCAAGTCCTACCCACGCCAGCTGTACACCTCAACTATAACCAACTATGACGCGACTCAGGGTGGTTGGTTGACCACAAAAGGTTAACCCTAGCTGCCTTTTAAAAGTGAAAAACCGAGAAAATAGGAGGAGACAGGAGAGTTGTAAGAAAGAGATAGGAAAGTTAAAGATGGAGTGGAGGACAGGAAAAGGCAACTGCCGATTCCCCCCGCTCGGGTCAGGCCGGAGGTGCCGTCTACAGGAAGCTGGCGCCAAAGTGGTGTGTTGCCTCAACCGAGGCAAAGGTCCAAGCGCTCGGTATCGGCTCAACCACCAGGATCCCCTTTTCCCCAGACACGGTGATGCCACGCACGGCTAAGCGTGGTTGCTCGGGTCCGTGGTGGCGCACTGCTCACCACCCAGTCGAAAAAGACAACAAAAGCACAACAAAAAACTTGTCTTGTCGTATTTTTGGCATGTCGTATTTCTATTGTCTGTCTTGTGTCGTAAACATGTTGTCTGTCTTGTCTTATTTGTGTTGTCCTGTCTTCTGTTGTGTCGTAAACATGTTGTCTGTCTTGTGTTGTAATTGTGTTGTCCTGTTTTCTGTTGTGTCGTATTCATGTTGTCTGTGCTGTCGTAATTGTGTTGTCCTGTCTTCTGTTGTGCGGCATTCTTGTCGTGGCATAATGAATGAATATACAGTAAAACCCAATAATTAGACCTATTAATTGAAAATCCCGGATAATTCAACGGATTTCTGCGGTACTGCAATTCCTAATATAAATTTGAACACACAGTTCGATGCAGCAGCCAGTTAATTCGAATATCTTTAATGCCATGCGAGGATGTCCGATCCCGATTTATCCACAAACCGACGGCACCACAAGGCGCGCCTTGTGGTCCCAAAGACTTCAAATTAATGAGATTTTACTGCACTGCAGTCATTGCCTAGTTATTGAGCAGCTGACTGTTTGGCTCTGTATGCGTATTCATTCCAGAGCACATCAAAAACACCTTACTTGAGCACAATCATGTTTACTTCCTGAAAAATGCTTCCCGCAGGGGTGGAAGCAGGCTCCAGCTTTTTAGAGCAGGCACGGGAGCAGCAAAAGTCTAATTTTGGAGCAGCAAAAGTCCCATTTTGGAGCAGATATGGAGCAATTTGTAGGCTATTTGGGAGCACACTGGCAACATTTAAATGCGACTGAGAGCAATTTTGTTTGCAACTCGCCCAAAAACTGCAGAAATATTTATCATCAATCCTACAGGCCAGAATTCTTTAAAAGGACTGCAATCGTGCTAAAGATATTTGCTAGAGTTCATAAAAAAATAGACATGTGGCAGCTGCTACAAACAGTAGTTGCAGTAAATTAGCTGTCATCAATTTCAGTTCCAAAAAAAAAGAAAACATCATATTGGCGACAGTTCGTCAAAACCGTCAAAAGAGTGCTGCAGAATCTCGAATATACTATGTCAGGACCGAAAAAAAAAGAATCAATACCCGCCAACCAGTGGATTTTAAAATTCGGAAAATTGTTGCAGCCAAACCAACAAGAAGGTACTCACGTAAATGCGCACCAAGAATTTAACACAAAGCATATATGAAAAAAAATGCACCAGCGTACACGCGGGTGCACCTAAGGCAGGCTGTGGAAGAACGCGTTGCTCTGTACAGCTGTGAAAGGTGTGAGTAGCGAGGGGACGCCGGCCGCGCCGCTGTGAAGATGTAACCCCATAACTGGCCAGGCAAAACCAAAGCAACACCAACTGCGTGCGAGGTAAGAGCACGACAGTACCTCGCACATTGGGTAGTAAGTCAGGTGTCCATTCCCTGGCAGCACCCCGTGCAAGAAGTCCGTAATTCGTTTGTGAAATTAGCTCAGGTAAATAAAATTATATTCGCGCGCCGTTTACCCTGCCCGTGCTGGCGGTTGCTTTGCAGGTCAAGGTGTCCGGAATCCTAAACAACCGATTCGGGTTGGGGCTAGTAAGCCAGGCCTATGGCAACGACGCCGTTTTAAACGCTGTTTATCTCCAGAGTGAAAGCCTTTAATGGCTCATGCTCACAGTGTCTGTGCTTGCGCTGGAATCGTGCCCACTGTGGCTTCTCCTCCAGGCTAGCGCCACAGCACAACCACCTCCTCCAACAATTTCCTTTCCTCAAATTCATTTTGGCACAACCTCCTCAGTAATTTCCTGTGGGATTCAGGCGTGCACTGACCCAGGGAGCCAGTTATGAGCGCTTCCTTTCCTTAAAATGATCGGAGTGTAAAACATCAACAGAGTGTAAAACATCAACGCCAACAAACAAAGTGAACACAAACAGACAATGGCAATGAACAAAGTGAAAAGGGCTCCCTCTAAAACACTGGCTCTAAAACACTGCAACGCTTCCTTTCCTTAAAATGATCAGAGTGTAAAATCTGAACACAAACAGACAATGGCAAGGGCAACCTTTCTGCCAAAGAGCTCCCTCTAAAACACTGCAACGCTTCCTTTCCTTAAAATGATCTGAGTAAAATGTCAATGCGCGCCAAAGGGCTCCCTCTAAAACACTACAACGCTCTAAAACACTGGCTCTAAAACACTGCAACGCTTCCTTTCCTTAAAACGATCAGAGTGTAAAATGTCAATGCCAATGAACACAATGAACACCAGCGACGGTGAAAACAGGCTCCAAAGAGCTCGCTCTAAAACATTGCAATCAAAATAGATACCGCAGTCACCAAAGACAAAAACTGCACACGCGGGAAGCCCGCCACGCGCCAAGTGGTTCGGGAAAGCAGCTGTGGGTTGACCACAAGGCTCTCGCCAAGCACACTAGAATTTCCAGTGGGCCTCTTCGATTAACCGCGCTCGGGCAGCCCGCTGGCGGCCCGCAAGTTCGTCTCTGACAGGAAAACGCATCATGGTCACGTGGGCTGGTGGCCACCGGAACCAGCCGGTCAGCAATCATGGCGGCAAGCAAGTCGCGGATCACGGAGGGCAGATGCTCTCTCCAGCTTAGCGTTCTGCGTCTCATTGCTACGCACGCGTACGGTAGAAATAGGCTGCTTGGTATCGAAAACAACGACTTGCAGTTATTGAGGGGGTCTGCGTGCCGCAGACTGCAGAACATATGCAGCTGATCAAGCTCGCACTCGTATACATCGGCAACGACAACGCGAGCGTGTGCCTTCGGTGCACCTTGTAAGCTTCAAGAAATCCTCAAAAGCATGCGATGAGCAATCGCAATCTAACGTGTTTCAGTCGACACCACATAGGACGGAAAAACTGCCCGTGCGTTGTTTATCAAACGACAAGCCGTACTCTCGGATTATTGCGTGTTTGCTTACTACGCAGTAAGTACTGGTATGACCGCCGACGATCGACCCTGGTGGACTCTGCCATGGTCGTTGCGATTTCTACGCTCATAACCTGCTTTCTGTAAGCTGTAAGCAGAAAGAATCGGGATACGTTCGTTCAACTGTAGTCTGTAGGCCGCCGGCTTTTGCTGCGGGCAAGGAACGCACAATCTCGGCAAAAGCGCATATCAGCTTGTTGAACGTCCACCTAGAACAAGCGGGTCCACTGTATAAATTTAGCTGCGTATCGTTTCTGCAATAATACAGCTTTATAGCAGAGAACTGGCACTGGAATGAAAGGCGCTAAAATAAAGCCCTGCGTGTCGGCACCTCACGTCCCGCGTGTGTTTGCATGACGATCAGCGCTAGAGCTCATTTTTATCTTCTTTTTAATGAGCCAAACGCGAGGAGGTGCATGCCTGCGGTACTTCTCAGATATTTTGAGCATATGTGGCAGAAGGCCTGAGCACGACGCTGTACAACAGTTGGCGACGACAAAATCAGCACTTTTTTTGGTCGGCGCGACAACTGCCACATATGCCCGCAGAGATGTCTCGAGCAATGTGCTCGTGAGGGCTTTTAATAAAGGACATGTTTCAGTCAAGCGTTTTTCAAAGCATATCCACTTTTGCACTGCGCCAAACGTAATGAAGACCATACGCTCCCATATCGCACTCAACCAACACTTCGTAAAACACGTTCAGCACATGCATATATGCGCGCGTCTGAACGCGTGCTCGGAACTGGAATCAGGCTGCTCTCGTGAAAGGCCTCGAACACCATCGCAATATCCGCCGGGCGCACGAAATTAACAGCCGAAATATTTTGTGAATCAGAAGTATGCGATCGTATATGAAGTGAGCAATTGTGCTTGCGAGGTGGTGAGACGATCGAAATATGATCGCGCATACGCACGCAAAACATATCAATAAACAGCGAGAACTACCGCAAAAGCTGCCATTGCAGGCGACACAGTCGATATGCACCGTGTCCTAGTCGAAACAAGCGCCTGCATCGAGCAAAACATCGCATGAAGAACCGCGGTCCTTCTAGTCCTTATAAAAATGGCCGCGCGAGCTTCCCGCTACCATACACCTCTCTGTCGTCTGCTAGCTGCCTGAGCGCGCTCGATTTTCTCGGGTTGCCCCGCCCACTTCCGGTGGCTGCCCGAAACCGCCCAGCCAGAGACAAACGAACGCGTTCCGGGCAGCCACCGGAAGTGGGCGGGGCAACCCGAGAAAATCGAGGGCGCTCGGGCAGCCCGCAAGCAACCCGTGGGCTGCCAGAGGCGGATAATCGAAGAAGCCCAGTGTATTGGGTAATTTTTTTCCTTCCTCCAAGAGCGAACCCAACTGTCGATGCCAATGCAGTTGCGTCCGTTTCGTAGCAAGCGCCCAGTGTTGCCCAGCTGACAATAACACTCGGCTAAATTTGGCTCTGTATACTTGCAACGGCCGTAAATTGCCGTGTAGGCGTATCTTGGCGCAGGAGATTAAATTGGGGCAGCATGGCGCAATTGGCGCAGCACTTCCACCCCTGTTCCCGCGATGCGATCCACCTCAGATCCACGTTGTGGTCACCTGAGAAAAAAATAAGCAAGAAAGCTTGTATTGCAAGCCCAAGCCCATATGTTGCACAAACATTCTAAAAATGAATTGGGAAGAAAACTGATGCAAGAAAAGGTGCGAAAAGGAGACCATCCCAAAACTACAGGCAGGAGAAAACCGCACTTTTCGAAGCAAGATCATAAATTACACTGCCCCACTGTGTTTATGCTGTCTGGCTTCCTGCAGTGGAACATTGAGAGGTTTAACATTAACAGAGTTGAACATAGGCACTAAGCAAGCAGGATGCAAGAATGGTGGCAGCCTCCACAATAGCCAGCATGCAGGAGAAAAACTTCACAACCACAGGAAACGAGTGATCAAGCCCAGCTACTACATTTTTCAGGCTGCCGCAATTTTTGTCTTAATGATGGTTAAGAAAATGGAGACTTATTGAAAGGGACCAAAAGAACTGAATGAGACATCTTCGATGGAAATCTCCCTGGTAGGGTTTTTGAAACAGAAGTTCAATACTGAAACTAACCACCAATAATGTGGACCAATTAGGCCCCTTCATCAAGGGTGACTGAAATACGAACCAGCATGCAGCAGCAGGGAGCGGCCTTCAGTTTACCTTTGCTAAATTAGACCAAGTACGCTAACGTACGTGGAGGAGAGCATTCCCTATTCACTGTCACCTTTTTGAAGGTTCCGCAGCCAAGACGCTCAACTCAGCGCAAAAGATACTGCCAACTGGGCAGGAGATGCATGCTATGTAACAAGCATGGCCAGCAAGGCTTTCAAAATTCTCAAATCACTGCTGTTGATTGATCCAGTAGCTTTGTTTTGAACGGTTCCCCTGTTTTGCGTGCACCGCACCTCTTACCACTTAGGCTACTTTGCCCAACCAGTGAACGTGCAAGCAATGATTGCCCTCACGGGCCATCACCACGGGCTTGACAGGCGGTTACTTAGTGTTTAAATGCCGCCTTTCTATGCTCTTTACCGGGCTTTACATGTTCTTTACCGGGCAGTGTCGGGAAGCTTGAGAAGCGCTCTTTGATCTCTGTGCATGACCTCTTCAATTTCGGGGGGAGCTTCGGGGCCTCTTCGTTCGCTGTAATTGAGTGGTGTGGCCAAATTGTTCGCTGTATATGCGAATTACTGCCATTGCCCTTATGCATATTTTGAGAGCACATCCGTTCGTAATATGCATGCGTTTTTTATATCTGCAGCCGTAATAAGCGGGCTCAACTGGGATGTTACTGGTACTCACCTATGGGGCAGAAATACTCATTATGATAAAGAAGAGTTCAACTTAAATTGAGGACCACGCAGTGAGCTATGAAAAGGGGAAGAGGGCAGAGTGGGTCAGGGAACCAACGCGGGTTAATAACATCCTAGTCGAAATAGAGAGGACGAAATGGGTGAAGGCAAGATAACTGATAGCTCTTAAGAGTAACAGAATGGATTCCCAGAGAAGGCAAGCATAGCAGGGTGCAGCAGAAAGTGAGGTGGGCGGATGAGCTTATGAATTGAGGGGATAGGGCGGCCGCAGCTGGCACACGACAGGTTTAATGGAGATATGGGTGAGCCTTTTGCCCTGCAGTAGATGTAGTATGATAATGATGATGAAAAAAAATTAGCAGCTCACTTACTTGATCAGCGGCGCAAGTCGGAGCACTTCTGTGCCAAGTAGCGGGTTAGACGCTTGTGGCGTTTCTGCATGTCTTGATCTGGACAGCCTTTAACCTTCAGGTAGTGCCAGAAGGAGTCTGCAAAGACAGGCACAAAAAAGTTATGTGGCAGATCAGAGAGAAAGGTGTTTAATTGATGCCCAGGTGTCCTCAAATGAATTTTTTCAGAACTATATTCAAGAACGTAACAGGCAACTAATCTGAAATTGCTATGAAAAGGCCCCTTTCATGTTATCTGTTGAACTTTTACCATTTGGCCTTTTTTGGTGCAGTTGAAAACAGACATAGGTACATCCCCCCAAAAAATATATACCGTATGAATGCATGTAAGGGCTGCACTTTTTCTCCCAGATGTGCGGCCCAATTTTTGCAGTACAACCCATACACACGATGTGCAAAAATTTTTTTTAAAGTAAAAACACTAATCTGGGAATGAGCGGCATTTATTCTACATTCAATCGTCACTCGCGGAGTCTTAAAACTACGAGCTGGTGCTGTGCACCGGAGCACGCTCATCCCACAAGTCATGCAGCATGTCCGCTGTCAGTGCACAGCCATTGCTCCGCACTTTCATCACATAACAGAGCAGCTCTTATTCCAGTTCGGGAAACTTGCACGGCTTCCTTCAGAAACTGAGTTTTTTTGCAGCTTGTGTTCCTCAATGCATCCTTTTGGTTGCACCATCGTCGGACACACTTCTCGGCCATGTCGAATTTCCTGCCTACCGCATGCTTGCCATGTGCGAGAGCGAACTCCCAGCCGTGCCGCTATTACGGTGCTTGCCTATCGTGCTAAAACTGCAACGCTTGGCAGCAGCATAAAAAGGCCACTAACTTTGAACACAAAAGCCTAACACAACACGAAACACATGAAAGCCACTAGCCACTAACACGCTACCACACCTCCTGTACATTTGACAGCCACAAAAAACAAAAGCTGGTGATACTGATGCCGATATGAATAGTGGGAGCTCATGGCAGAGAACAAATTTGATGAGCCGCGGCCTCGGGCATCATCCGTGGGCAGCACATTGAGGGACCTGTGCGCGTGTGGCATCCGCAATTAAGTGCACCGCTGCTCGCAGCCAGAGCTGATTGCGGAAGCGACAGCGCATGAGTTTTCAAGGCTATTCCCAGGTGGGTAATGAAAAGTTTGGGTGCAGCCCTTACACAGATCTAGAAAAAAAACATTTCCTTTGGGAAAACAGGGTGCGGCCCTTAAATGGGTTTATTCGGAATATATAGCCCGCGAGAGGTGCATCTTGATCTTCTGTGTTCCCTAATAGTTGACTGAGCTTGCGCAAATTTTGCGCTCTTCAACAATGCAGCATAACATGACTCCATGTGCCTGTCTCCCCAGGCAATAAACTACCTATGTGCATAACTGCCAACATGTCCTATAATGTGATCATCAAGGCTTGGTAGCCCCCAAGCCAGAAAATGAAGACAGATGGGGCCTCTTCCTAATTCCGCACTATTAAATACACTGAGATATCTCTAGCTTATAATTTTAGTGCACTACAGCTACGACTTCAAACCAAAAGCACAAAACACTGAGGCAATATCCAGCAGAACACTAACATAAAAGGCGCACTACTTTTCCGCCTGAACAAGCTGTCTTCACCCGGAGCCTTCGCATGTGTGCATGTCATAAAGCCACCGCAGTCAAAGTGATATGGTGCTCCAACCTCAATCAACTATGGCTCAAGATGCCTTGCTGCGTTCCCATGCTGTGGCAGCAACAGAAGTTCCACTGGCTAAGACGGCGCTTCACTTAGTTGAAAAAGAGATACGCCAGGAAACCAGAAATCAAATCACGGTGTAACACTGAATGAAGGCTCAGGATTCTAAATATACACATTGTTATAAATTTCTTGAAACGTTTCAGAACTGCTTTAAAAAGCTACAGTCGATGCAAAACCATGCATAAACAGCAAGCGTCCTGTTCTGGTTTCAGTCCTTCTGTATAGCACAGAGTACAGCCAGAACCCAGAAGATGTCAACCAAGTTTTTAGAACTAAACTTCGGTTGTTTCTCTTTCATGGTGCGAGCATTTCCTTTAGAACTGCTTTGTTACGAGAGCAACTTCCCTTTGCAGAGGATAGCTCTTAAAACAACAATCTGGGTTTATCCTCTCTCTTTCTCTGCAACACGAGCTGCTGGTTCTAAAAAAAAGAAGGTACACTATATTTCACTCGACTGCACAGGGACATAAGACATATCACAAAAAAAAACTTCCATGAAGAAACAAACATTCACCAAAAAAGCCGAAAGTTGCATTCTGAAATAAACATAAAAAAGTACGCCAAAGTTTCACAAAATATAAACTTAAAATTACAACCTCTAGTCATGGGTAGTGATTCTAGTGTTGATAACAGTAAGATCTGAATAATTCAAACTTGTTAATTTGAATTCGGATAATTTCAATCTTTTCTGCAATTCCGGTGACATCAAGTTAACTAGGTTTTACTGTATGATATTAAGATGTCACAGAGAAAAAGCATGAGAAGGAAACATTGGAGCTTTTAGAAAATGTTATTAACTAAGCAAGAACCAAGTGTTTTCCACTCACCAGCCATTGAAGCTACCTTGGCAGGGGAGAGCGGCGGGAACACTTTCGTCGCACCTTTGGAGATGGCATTGTTTGAAAGTGTTCCCGTCACACTCCTCTCCGACAGCAGTTCGTTGCCCCACACTCGCACTGCCAGCTGTTTGCAGAACGACGAATCATTGCTTGCTGTAAGTAGCCGTTCCCAAGTCCCTGGGTCGATGTAACTGCCATGCCCAATGTGTATCTGAAAAGAAAAAAAACAGGAATGATTTATCAGTGTACCTCGGTAGCTCTTTCCCAGCGTCTCATGTTCTACGCAGCATTGCACCTTCTAATGGGTGTCTTCAGCAGCCTCCTGCACAATCCAAGTCACTACATGTCAGAAATATCCTGCTGATTGGAGAACATTTACATACACTGGAGAAGTGGCACCAATTTTTGGTTGTGTCCTAAGTACAAAGTGCTTTTTGCTTGCATTCTCGACAAATTTAAACGCCTATAGACACCTCATTTTATTCCAGGTTTTCTACTGTCAACGATGCGTTAGGCATTAGAATACATGGATTACTGGGGGGTATTTGCCTACAACCGCTAAATAATTTATAATTAAATTTCTTCTCTCATGCTTTTTCAGTTTTGATTTCAATAACCAAACGACTGTGATGTCAAGTTGATGTTTTGGTCACATGATCCACTAGAAAAACTGTAAACTAATAGCTGACATGTAGTTTTAATTCACTACGACATTTATTCCAGCCTCTTCCAAGACCTGGAATGACAAAAAATGACCTGTCAGCAATTATATGGCTGATTTTAAATGCCTCATGTGACCTAAACACCAACTACGGGTCACAGTTACTGTTCGACCAATGAAACCGAAAGTGTCAAGAAGAAATTCAATTATAAATTATTTAGAGGTTGCGCTCTGTTACCACAGGGTGCTCCATGAATACGAATGTCTAACATATAGTTTTAAAGAAGAAAACATGCAAGCAAAAATTTGGTGTCTAGAGTGCTTTAATGAACCGTCATCATTAACCCGATGTGAACTGGAAGGTGAATAATACTACTGTGACAGGGGCACTTCTAGTACCGATGAAGTCTGATCCCAAGAGAAGTTGCCAGTGCACTGGACACACAACACTCCTATGCATTCGAACTCGATCCCGATCAATGAGCTGGTGCACTACATGATGCATGGCACCAAACATACACATAGCTGCCGAATGATGGCAAACAAACAGGTTTGTGATCAAGTATAAAAGTAAATAGAAGCACTACCAATGAAAAAATCTGCAGCAACAAGAGTTTAATCACAAATTCACACAAAAAACACTATGCTACGGGCCCATGTAAGCGGTGCATGGGCCCTTAAAAGAGTACCACAATTCGCCTTGGCATATGACACTGTGCTAAAAATGAAATTTTAAGAAACAAAAACCAACTTACAAAGTAAAGAAAAAAAGAGCAAAAACTCCCATGTCATTAGTTATGTCATAATACTGGTCATGTACTGACTGCAGAGATTTTTAATCTCTGCAGAAGATATGCAATCATCAGTAGCATATGCCCATATTTAGTGAGCAAGTTGCAAGGTACTGCTCACCTCCCCAGTCTCATTTGCAGTTCCAACCGTCAGGTCAAGCTCCTGGGCTGCCTTGCGAGGAGCTGCACAAAAAACACAAAGGAAGTCGGCCTCATGCAATGCAAATGCACTGCGTCCTCTCAACGCCTGCCTCCGATGAAGGGACATGGAGCAGCTGTTTGTTGGCAGAACACTGAAAAGCAACCTAGAATGCAAATAATGAGGAACCACCAGCAACATCACAAATAACATGCAAGCTAAATATGGTCAATGAAAGCTGCAGTTTGCATTACAGTAAAAGTTTACTACTTCAATGTGTACAGGGATACAAATGCACACTGGATAAACCGAAGCTCAAGCTAACGAAAGTGAACAGGAAATGAGGTACACTGCAATCTTGAAGCAGTTCGGTAGTGAGAATATCCTATTTTACTGCTGTAAAAAAAAATTAACCAATCGTGCACTGATATCCCACAGCACATAGGACTATCGAATAGGTTGGGATTGAACCCCCGTCTTTAGGGTCAGCAGCTGAAAACCATAACCATTAAGCCGCTGCTGCGGCTCCCAAGCAATTTTTTCTTCAACATGGTATTCATTACAGTGATGTAATGTTCTATGTACATGAACTATATACAAGCCATTATGAAAACAGTGTTAAACAATACATATTGAAAAGACCATGCACTAGAAAAGGGGCAATGCAGAGCACATCACTAATAGTGAGTGCCACTCCGGTTCGTACTCAGTCTGGGCATACACGTCTCTTAAATTAACAACCATTCGGCTGAAGTGATCCTTTGTAGACACAACAGGCTCACAGAGTCTGTCCATCATGCGGGTTTTCCAGAGGCTGTGCAGTCCAATCAGAAAAAACATGTCCAGGGGTTCACCAACAAATGGCAGCGCAGTGAGATAGCGAACAGAATGTGGAGTCAGATGAACTCTTTTTTTAAATGTGCGTTGCAGGATATCCCAGAAGAGTACTGCATCTTTGCAACTGATGAAACAATGCTCAATTTTTTCTGGTTCATCACAAAGGCGGCAATTAACGGTAGACACAAAAATGCCCTTTTTCTCTAACCATGTTCCAACGGGCAACGTACCGGTGTGTAACCTAAAGAAAAAGGTCTTTGTATTTTTGTTTACCGGGGCATGACGTACTCAAAAGAGTACGTAAGATGCCAGTCTCGCCGTGTACAGAGAGCAGTACATGGGCGCAGGGTAGAGCATACTAATCAAATCCTTATACAACTTTTTCCTCGACACTAAAAAAAAGGAACTCAGGAGAAAAACGAACAAGTAGGAAACGCACAGCCAAATACACCTCTTGCATTATGCCCCACAAACACGGACGGTCACAAACATTGGAAGACACAATGAGGTTGGGTAAAACATGAACTAAATTTGTTTGCAGGAATGAACGCACTATTGGGTGTGTAGTGTCATGGAAAAACATGAAACGTGACACTATCTGTCGGACATACAGGTGAACTAGACCAAGGCCGCCAGCGCTTACAGGCCGAAAAAGGTTATCACGCCTCATGGATTCAAAAGACGAATCCCACACAAAAGTACCGAAAACCCTGTGAAAACGCTGGATAGGAAGTCTTGTGCAATGAATAATTTGCAGTACATAATATATTTTAGTGGCGAGAAACAGATTACAGGCGGTCACCCTGCCAAAAATTGAGAGGCCATGGGGGACAAACGTTTGAGCATAGCGCTCAAGAGTTGACACGCGGTCTTTCCAATACTGTGCGCTATGCTTATAGGCACTCAGAGGGACGCCAAGGTACTTTGGTGGCCTGCATGTCCATGTTATACCAGCATATTCAGCAGGTGTCGAACCCCAGCTACCAAATCAAAGACCGCAACTCTTAGAGCGATTAATCCGACTTCCTGACACCGAACCAAAGTCCTCCGTTAAACGAATAACCTCATCGATGCTTGGCTTATCAGTACAAAAAAAAACGCAAGGTCATCTGCATAAGCCAATACCTTCAGTTCGTGGCCCATTATTCGGAAACCATTGACAGCTCTACTGTTTATAACACTTATGCAAAGTGGCTCCAAGTATATTGCGAACAGGAGCGGAGACAGTGGGCACCCTTGTTTCACCGAAGACTGAATTGGGACTGGTTGCGAGAGACAGCCATTAACAATCAAGCGCGTGGTACAGGATTTGTAACAAAGGCGTATGCCAGTAGAAAGTATTGAACCGAGATTGACGTGATTTAAAAGTGCAAAAAGAAATGAATGGCACACTCGATCAAATGCGTTTGCCAGGTCAATTTGCAGCATTGCTAATTGTTCTTGAGCGTCACTGCAATACTGCAACACCGTACGTGCTACATGTAGGTTAGATTGTATTGATCGTCCCCACAAGCCACATGTTTGATGACGCCCAATCAAAGTAGACATTGCAAGCTGCAGCCGATTTGACAGTGCTCGAGTACAAACCTCTGAAGTGGTAGTTGCTCTTGCCATGTTACCACAAAGCCCGCCTTCACACTTAAACTTGTTCACGACAACACTAGTTCACCTGTCTTCCCCAGCCTCACATGCCATTTTTACCTTCTCCACAGCTTCTGTGAAGATGAGGTGCAAGCCTCACGGGTGCATTTCACAGCTGGCTGTGTGCCCAGGTGTGCTGGCACAAGTTTGAATTATTGGTGGCGGCACCTATTTGTGTTCGAATTAATGGCCAATGTTTGACATATAGTCGAATGAAGCACGGATGTACCAATTCATGCAGCTTGAATTATCCAGAAATATGAAATAACGAAGTTTGAATTAGCAAGCTTCCCCTGTATGACATGTTTACGCAAAAAGCATTCTGGCGCTAAAAGACGAAGACAATACACACAACAAGACAGGACTGGCGCGAACTTCCAACTGAGTTTATTCACGGAAAAAACCACTTAATAACCACACGGCATGCAAAAAGATAAAGGCAAACCAGATACAAGGGGTGATAACAAAGACACACCGGCCAAAAGCACCAAAGGAATGATTATAACAGTGACAAAGACCCACTAAGAAAACTAATCACTTCATCTGACAGCGACACAGGTGGCTTGCTTATGCAGATATGGCCCCTCTGTTTGATGTTATATGCTTCGATTAGTTCACGCTCTAATCTATTTTTAGACCTTGCAATGAATCTAGTGTTTACAAAACCGGGACGGCATTTGCAGCTTTTACAGTGAGTGGCCATGTGGCTGCCATAGCCATTTTTTACACCAATCTTGTGCTGGCCGATATATTCCTTACCGCAGCTTAGAGGCACAACGTACACAACATCAGCCAAGCATTCAGTGGCGCGGATTTGGTGTTTCTTTTTGCACTGCCTAACCATTGTTACTTTGTTCAAGATGCAAACGCCCGACAGCTTGCAGGGAGCAGAAAGCACCACATTGATCCTATACCTGCTGGCCACTTTCTTCAAGTTGTGCGAAAGCCGATGAATATAGGGAACCACCATTGTCGATTGTTTTTCGCTATCCTTGTTTTTTTGACACTGTTCACCCTTCAACGTCCGCTTGCACTTCTTGATTAGGTCCACACTAATACTAGTGATGAGGTGTTCTGGATACCCGACTTGATGAATGCGTTCAGTTTGCACATCAAAGCTCTGTGCCATCTCATGCTCACAAGATTTTTCCAATGCTGCATTCAGGCATGTCGCAACGACTCCCCTCTTGATTAGCTTGGAATGTGCACTACTAAAAGGCAGTAGCTCTTTGCACGATCTCGGGTTGTAGGACCAACAAACATGGCTGTCCTGCTTAAATTCAAGTCTCAAATCAAGAAACTGTAGGCTATTGTCGTGGGGAACTTCATGTGTGAAAAGGAGCCCTTTTGATTCATTGATGAAAATGGTGACTATGTCTTGAAGGATGGCGCTTGGTTTTGAATCTACATGATCGTTTAGCACAATTAGGTAGTCATCCACATATCTGAATACCCTACGAACGTGAGAGGTCAATAAAAGCCGGTCACTAACACGTTTGTCAACACACGATAAATAAATGTCACTCAATATAGGCGCAAGGGACGACCCAATACAGCTCCTTGCCATGACCAGGAAGGTCGCAAAAAGAGCTGGAGACAAGGATGAAGAACGAGCGACTTCGGATGCCTTGGATTGCCTGATGCACCATGTGAGTCGCAGTCGGACTTTCTATCCTCCCTTTAAGAAGATCAAGGAGCACCTGAGGGAAAACAACCTTGAGATACTTCAAAGCGACAGGGAAGGTGGCTTTATTGTCCTTCCCGAGAAGCTTTTGAAACAGAAAGCAGCTGAAGCTCTACAGAAGCACTTCGTCGCAGTGAAGTTCAATCCCGCCAAGGCTAAGAACACTGCAGTAAAGCTGTTAACTGACATGAAATTGGATCCTCTCAAGAAACTGGTGAAGGATGCTGACAGGAGAGTTCCTGGATGTTTTCTTCACGGGCAAATCTCACAAGCCTGAGTGCCCCCTACGCACGATTGTTTCAGAGAAAGGGTCCTGGCAGCCGTTTTCTTCAGCGACACTAGAAGTCCCTTCCGCTAGACGACCCGTTTCTTATCGGCAGCTCCAATGAGGTTGTTCAAGAACTTAGGAATGGGTTGCCTGGAGCACAGTCTGCTTTTTTGATTGATGTTACTGACCTGTGTTATTCCATACCGCATACCGAAATGTTAATTTCTATCCAAGAGAAGATCGCATGCATAGGCGAACTGTCATTTCAGGACGAGACAGGTATTAGCTGTGATGATTTCTTAACACTTTAAGAATTTTACCGTTCATCAACTGCATTTTTTTCAACCATCAGTTTTATATTCAGTGTGATGGCGTTTGTATTGGGTCGTCCCTTGCGCCTATATTGAGTGACATTTATTTATCGTGTGTTGACAAACGAGTTAGTGACCGGCTTTTATTGACCTCTAACGTTCTTAGGGTATTCAGATATGTGGATGACTACCTAATTGTGCTAAACGATCATGTAGGTTCAAAACCAAGCGCCATCCTTCAAGACATAGTCACCATTTTCATCAATGAATCAAAAGGGCTCCTTTTCACACATGAAGTTCCCCACGACAATAGCCTACAGTTTCTTGATTGAGACTTGAATTTAAGCAGGACAGCCATGTTTGTTGGTCCTACAACCCGAGATCGTGCAAAGAGCTACTGCCTTTTAGTAGTGCACATTCCAAGCTAATCAAGCGGGGAGTCGTTGCGACATGCCTGAATGCAGCATTGGAAAAATCTTGTGAGCATGAGATGGCACAGAGCTTTGATGTGCAAACTGAACGCATTCATCAAGCCGGGTATCCAGAACACCTCATCACTAGTATTAGTGTGGACCTAATCAAGAAGTGCAAGCGGACGTTGAAGGGTGAACAGTGTCAAAAAAACAAGGATAGCGAAAAACAATCGACAGTGGTGGTTCCCTATATTCATCGGCTTTCGCACAACTTGAAGAAAGTGGCCAGCAGGTATAGGATCAATGTGGTGCCTTCTGCTCCCTGCAAGCTGTCGCGCGTTTGCATCTTGAACAAAGTAACAATGGTTAGGCAGTGCAAAAAGAACACCAAATCCGCGCCACTGAATGCTTGGCTGATGTTGTGTACGTTGTGCCTCTAAGCTGCGGTAAGAAATATATCGGCCAGCACAAGATTGGTGTAAAAAATGGCTATGGCAGCCACATGGCCACTCACTGTAAAAGCTGCAAATGCCGTCCCGGTTTTGTAAACACTAGATTCATTGCAAGGTCTAAAAATAGATTAGAGCGTGAACTAATCGAAGCATATAACATCAAACAGAGGGGCCATATCTGCATAAGCAAGCCACCTGTGTCGATGTCAGATGAAGAGATTAGTTTCCTTAGTGGGTCTTTGTCACTGTTATAATCATTCCTTTGGTGCTTTTGGCCGGTGTGTCTTTGTTATCACCCCTTGTATCTGGTTTGCCTTTATCTTTTTGCATGCCGTGTGGTTATTAAGTGGTTTTTTCCGCGAATAAACTCAGTTGGAAGTTGGCGCCAGTCCTGTCTTGTTGTGTGTATTGTCTTCGTCTTTTAGCGCCAGAACGCTTTTTATGTAAACATGTCATGCTACAACCAACTAGCTCAAATCAAAGCATTGCTGGAATGTATTTCCCCTGTACCCCACTGCAATATGTTTTCTCTAATATGAAACAGAAATAGGCAATTTCTTGCCGTTTTTTTTTTCAGTAGAATCAGCCAGAAATCCCACTACACTCCCAACACCTATCTATGTTTGGTCACCATAGGTCACTAAAGAGACCAATTTCACAAAGCCTACTTTGCATGCACGCGTTTACCAGCGACAGGGCTGTAGACAGGGCAGGGGTGACTAACGACAAAAAAAAACTCCCGAACGTCTATGTGTTGGTAGAACTGAACGGCTGTCGGCTGGCCCCCCTCTCCCCCCCCCTCCCATCTCCTCTCCGGCCTTTCTCCTCACATTTTTGGGCCACTGCGTTGCGACACCATCAGCTCTAAATGAGCATTTCCGGAGATTAAAATATTGAATATTACGATTTTGGCGATCTCTCTGGGTGTACAGGAGTCACGTCTCTTACTCTACATACAAAGAATAAAGACCTCATGCTTTATCTATGTTGCAGGGCCCCTTTAGAAGCCAGTGCTGGCAGTACAATGCAAAGCAAGGTGCTGATGCATAGTTTGATACTACCAGGTACACGATGCTGCTAAATAAGACACTCGAGCTACATTGTGCCAAAGTGAACAGACACACAAGCCAGCTGTATCCTAGAGCAGCCAAAATAAATACCTTTTGACACTGGCCGAGCTGGTGGCACAGCAAGGGTCTGCAATGTTGTGGAGGGCCCTTGGTGGGTAAGAGTCGGGACAGGAGTGGGTGGAGGCGGGGCAACAGCCGGTGGAGGCAGGGCAACAGCGGGTGCAGGGGGGGCAACAGCGGGTGCAGGGGGGGCAACAGCAGGTGCAGGGGGGGGCAACAGCGGGTGCAGGGGGGGCAACAGCGGGTGCAGGGGGGGCAACAGCGGGTGGAGGGGTAGCGTCAGCTTGCGGAGTGGTGACATCAGCTGGCGGCCTCACATGAAGTGGCGAGGTGGCACGAAGAGGCACCACAGGAGCCACGGTGTCGAGGGAATGACTGTGCACTAAAAAAATGAGGGTACAGGTATGAAGACATTGTTTCCTGCGAAAGCGAAGACAGCACTAGATCATTAGTGAGTGGCATTTAAATGCACACTGAAAATATCTCATACAGTTATGCACGCACAGTGCCAGAATGGCAAAGAACAAGCCATTACAAGCAGTGCTTCAATGCTCAAGAGTGAAACCCTACATTGGGTCATCATTATCACCAGCCTGACTACACCCACTGCAAGGCAAAGGCCTCTCCCATGTCTCTCCAATTAACCCTGTCCTTCGCCTTATTCCCTTATTCCCCAGATTTCTTAATCACATCCGCCCACCTAACTTTCTGCCGCCCCCTGCTACGCTTGCCTCCTCGTGGAATCCACTCTGCTACCCTTAAGGACCAGCGGTTATCTTGCCTGCGCATTACATGCTCTGCCCAAGCCACCTTCTTCCATAGCTCGCCGCGTTGTCCTTAACTTAAGCTGAACCCTCTTTGTTAGCCTCCACGTTTCTGCCCCGCAGGTGAGAACCGGTAAGATACAGCTGTTCTATAATTTTCACTTGAGGGATATTGGTAAACTGCCAAAAGAAAAGTATACAACAGACATAACCAGCAAATACAAAACTCTGTTTCAAAAAAATAAAACGTGGTCACAAAATTAAACTGTGATCTAAATCAGAAACATGGGATAGAAATTCCAAGGAAGCGTAATTTTCAATCTACACAAAACTAGAAGAGGAATTGAAGGTTAAAGGTTGTCTAGGTACCAAGCATGTATGCTTACATGCAGAGTTGACAGTTGCAGCAGTATCATCCCCTTCGCAGCCCAGCTCGTCCTCTTCCACAGCACAGGGCACATACCCCCGATTCTTCATCTGTGAATGATCTAAAGGAAAAGGCCAAAACTTGCGCACTGGCTCAAGAATATGTGCATCAAGCAAAGGCAGCAGAATTTCCCTTTCTTTGGTCTTGCCTTCATTCACAAAATATTTCCATTATTAAGCACTCATGACAGCAACTAGCCAGCGGTACACAATGATATTATTATGCTGGTCATCCACGGCTGTACCGAAATGAATGGTTACATGGGCACGAATTATCATGAATGGTACTGGGTCATGACTGCCACATCAAGGTAAAATCTGGACAAATGGCCGAAAGAGATGTAACCATGGAACCCTAAAACTAAATGAGATGCACTTCGTGACAAAAAAAGCACTTTCGGCAAGTCATTGCTGCATCAGTCTTGTACAGAAATCTGCTCAGTATTTCACGTGACTTCTACTGAAGCAAATGGAATGTTCCCAAATGCTTCTTTTCCTCTTCCCACTTGATGCGTCTACAAGACTTCATACTGCTGCCACAATTTGTTTGCCCCCAAATCAGCTGTTAGTGAAACCATGTCCAGCACTTCGTTCTAGTGCCCTTCTAAAGCGGTGTTAACATTATCCTAAAAACGCACCAACAAGAATAAGCAAGTATAACTCGACTTCACAAAAGTAGATTAGCTTTGACAACAGCCGGTGCATGGAAGCAGCAGCATACTATATAGTGGTTTACATACCATTCCGAAGAATTTTCGCACAGAGTGCTTTCTGGAGGCTTTCATTGAGCCTCCTCAGCTTTTGGACTTCTTCTGCCTTTTCAGCCATGGCTTTCTTTGACACCTCCACCTCAGCCCTGAGGTCGTCCACCAACGCCTCTAATTGAGCCACATTTGAGTTGCCTGCTCCTGGTTCTTGAATCCCCAGCCCCAGCAATTGCTTTTCGGCTTTTTTTTTGCAACTCCTTTAGCTTGACTCTCTAGTCTTGCCTACAACAAGATAATCAGAATGCAAATCAAGTAACACAATAACAAATGCGAGCTCACCAAGGCCTAATTTCATTGGAAAATTTACGTACAGCATTTCAGCAGGAAACAATGAACCAGTTACAGCAAGATACCACTTCCCCGACTGTCACTTGAACGAAATGAAAGGAACTGTTTACACGGAACTTTTGTGAACTAGTGCAGAAAGTGCAGCCAAATCGAGGAGACCAAACATTCAAATCGCCTTATGTGCTCAACGTGATTGCACCGAAGACAGTGCTAGTCACTGTAGATATTCAAGACAAGCGGTATATCGTGGTATAACCCGCTGACAAATCACTACAAGAACAAAGCCACTATTCATTGTCAGTCCTGCATTTCCTTTGCAAATGATCTTTTTGCATGCCCTAAGAGCAGTTGGACAGTGCGTCACATTCGTCATGCAGTACCAACAAGCCCACAACCAAGCCTTACTGAAAGCATGTAATCCTTGTATGAAACTGTTGACGAAGGCGGGAAACGATACAAATTATCCCGCAATTAGGAGCACATGCTATCTTGAAAGCAACTCTTTTTAAAAATTCTTGCTAAACAACTGACTCGCACTGTGAACTACTGCCATGCCGCGGCGGCTAGAATTTCTTTGGAGGAGAAATTCTAGAGGCCCGTGTACTGTGCGATGTCAGTGCACGTTAAAGAACCCCAGGTGGTCGAAATTTCCGGAGCCCTCCACTACGGCGTCTCTCCTAGCCTTAGTCGCTTTGGGACGTTAAACCCCATAAACCAAACCAAACCAGCAATTAAAACATACGTGGACGAAGTGCCAATTTATATTTTTTTACCACGGGTGAACGTGTCTCGCAACTCATGCAGACGTTCACACTGCACTCTGCATGCGATACATAAAGACTCACGCTTTCTGGACATCGTTTGTTTTAGCATAAAATTTGCCACCGTCGTGTTCACTTATGCAACGAGGGTGGAGGGCTTCGGACTGATGTCGAACAAGTGAAGTTATTTAACGTGCACTGACATCGTGCCTTTCACCTCCATTCAAACGCGGCCACCGCGGCCAGGAACGATGCAAGTTGCTAGTAGCAGGGTTTCTGATGGCCAAGCACCACGCCCTACAGAAAATTCGCTTGAAAGCGATTGCTATTCGCACCTTTTTCCTCGGAGGAATGTCTTCTTTATTGGCGCATTTTCGCGCCTCCTTGCGGCGCCCTCTCCAGTGCCGCATTTCTTCTTCCGTATCTGCGGTTTGCAGTGCACATCATCAATTTATGGGTGCTAGAAAACAACTTAAAAAGGCGCCTAGAAACAGCGCTTACCTGTCATGAAGACGATTTTTGCTTCGTAGAACCCTCCGCAGGTAGAAGCGTCGCCGTCCCAGTACACTTCGTAGACCTTACTGCGGTCGAAGTCTTCAATGTCGTGCGGAAAAAAATTCCGCACGTCTGTGTGCTGAAGCACATAACACTTCTCCTCTCCAACGTAGCGTACAAGCACGTACATATCGCTGTACTTCTGGGCAAATAAAAACACGTGGAGCAACGGAGAAGCCTCACGCAAGTCGCCGCGACAACACCTCGCTGAAATGAATAGTGCAGCAGGCGCACGTCTCCGCGAGAACCCAGCAGCGGCGGCGCTGCGATCGCCAACGCTTACCACCACGTCTCGAAAAGAACACTTCAGTTTTTCGACTTTTTTTTTGCTTGAGTACGCATTTTCTCGCCCAAATTAATGTCCGCGCCCTAATTTAAAAAGGTAAAACAAATAGATTTTTGTTTTTTGTTATTACTTTGCTAGCAAACTGTGTCTAGAAGTGAGCGTTTGTAGCGCTGCCGTTTTAGTTTGCGGATGGCTAAGGTAAATGCCGTACTGGGTAGTTTGTTCCCTAGGCAGCACTTCTCTCCACTACTATGTTAGTATGCTAGCCAGTATATTCTAGGCACGCTTCGCTTGTAGTTGTAACAAACGAATTTAAATTTATTAAATTTAAATTTAAAACGTATATAAAATAGAAACAGTCATTTTAATCTGCCCTCTAGAGAATATATATTGTGTGATTTTGTTCTTTCTCGGCCGTGGGTATGCATTAATCGTAGGCGCTGTTAGCTGGCAGTATACGATATCTGTGGGCCCCGGGACAGACAGGGCATGTGTCGTGTGGACAGCAGAACATTTACCCAAAAATGAAGGCACACAATTTATTTAAAGCGTAGTCTCATAGCTTGTAATTAGGCGATAGATTTGTTTCCAACCCACACTAGCTTTGTTCGCGAAACTCGGTCGCACTTGGTTCGCCTATATATTCCCCAAAAAAAGGCAGCAAAAGAAGTGGGAAACGTTACAGACAATAACTAGCTCACGCGATGTACCGGATAAGCTGGCTCAGCATTGCGCCTGCCTTGGGATCAATCGTGAATCAATAGACTGCGCTACAAGCCCACTTAGAAGCAATGCAATGTAGGGAATGCTGCTATGAGGCATAAGGCGAAATGTGCAGGCAGCTAAGCAAAATTACTTTTTGTTCAATTTCGAAACCCATGGAGTGAGATGAATTCGAGCTTGATCATATTCTTTCAGCCCGAGCTAGGCTTCAGAACCTTTCAGAAACGCTAATGGCAAGAGAGAGTGCCTGCAGCTACGTGCCATGCATGCGGAATGAGAGCAGAACTTGTCAGAACATATGGGGCATGGGATTTCTTTTTCGCGATGTGCTTCATAAGGTCTTCTCTCAACGGATCCGTTAAAGTTGAGTGAAAGGAGCCAAGAAAGTATAGTGCGCGAATGTGTGCTGAAGCGCCTTCCATGCGCGTACCTGTAGCTTCTGAGCGACCTGTAGATTCTCGGAATTTTTTTATTATATGAGCTAACATGCATCCTTTTCCGTGATTTGTTCTTACAGCTGGTTGAATGGTTTGGTATTCTGTGCACTGTTTAATAATCTTTTCTTTACCTCTGCTCGTATTGTTAGGCTGCATTGTGCCATTCCAAAGCCTGCAGTATTGTATAAATAAATAAATAAATAAATAAATAAATAAGAGACATGATCGAAATAATCCTCCGATTTGGTTCATACATCATTCCAACGTTAGACTAATTCAGTGCTTTTATAGTGACCAAATTAACCAGTTCATGCTCTATAGTGCCACCTGCTCCGAACAAAAGCCGGCGATCTGGCAAAGGAAACCCGGTCCATAAAGAATTCTGGGTAAACTCGAAAATGGAAAAAAAAATGTTGCCGGCAAACCGACGTTTCCACTGATGTCAGAGCTGGCGCTCTCTAATTTTGTTATCGCTACCCATATCAAACCACAGTGGAACGAGTGTTCACCAAAGTCTGTTATCTAAAAATGACCTTGGCTAACGAGAGAGTGTTAACTCCTCCCCGTGAAGTTTCGCCTGGCGAGAAACGGAGGCTGTTGCAAGACTTTTAAAGCCGGCCGAGAAAATTTTTTAGCCGTTTCAGCTTCAATGGCTAAAATCTTTCTCTAGCCTTTTTCTTCTATGTACGGAACCATACAGTTTGTTTGTTGTTTTTCGCCGAATTTTTTCGCTTTAGAAAATGAAAATACTGTATCTGTGATGAGCCCCGCTTTTGCCTTATCGTGATTTTGCTTCCATATGCGTGCGTTGGTGTGGCGCATGGCTTCAGTGGTGGTACTTACGACGCAAAAAAAAAAACAAGCCACGTGCAGTGTTACAAGAGGTCATGACGGGGAAAAAACTAGTATCTAGATATCCTTGCGGAAAATAATTTATTTTGTCCAAAGAATCAATTCACAATGACCAAAGCTTCTGTATACTTTGGGGCGCTAAAAATTTTTCGGTTGCGGTTTTGTTTACAATGTGGCTAGAGTGTACACTCTAATTGTTGCTACTACGGAAGTCAGTTTGGCTATATGTGGTTGGAGCTAAGCTATGTAGTAACTCTGGCATAGACTCTGTAGGAAAAAAAAGCAAAATAAAAAGAAATTAACAATGAGGGAAGTATAGGCTAGGTGGCGAAAGCTACCGCCCGATACAAAGGGTAAAGCCATTATCATCCATCCATCCATCTCGGTAGAGAGCTTGCCTTCTTTGTGTATCCTGTGTATACGTTTGTTGTGCGCAGTTTTGTGCTTTGTTTAGCTATATTTCGCTATGAGTTCGCCTCAACCCAAGCGGTACCGTCAGTACTTGCAACCTGGACGACCGCGTCAAGTACCTAGGCAAACTCAGCGGTACCAAGAGCAACTCAGGCAATCTCAACAGCCTGCTCAGGAGGGCGACCCCGACGACTGCGTGCCGGCGAGCGCTGGCGGCTCCGACCATCTCTGCTTGGAAGACGAAGCGCGTGACACATTTGAAAGCGAGGACAGCGAAGCTGACGGTCCCGATGAAACTGGCAGCACCTCCTCCTTCGATGTGCACGATGAAGGAGAAGACGATGAGGCTGCGAACATCGACGAATCGACAACGCACGACGATGACGTGAGAGACTATTTCACGAGGTGTTCGAGAGAGACCCTGCCAAATCAGAGTATTAACAAAGCCCAAGCCGTTTTACTGATTCTTACGTATGTTGTTTACGCGGGACTCTCGTGGTCGCAAGTGGAGGGTCTTCTTAAGTTGATCAATACTCTCTGTGGAGCCGATGCTGTGCCAGACACCAAATATCTGTTTAGGAAGCTGTGGAAAGGCAAGTTGGATTCGCTTCAAGTCCACTACTTCTGCGAAACTTGCTACGAATATTTCGGCTGCAAGGACAGGAAGGAAGGGTCACACATCTTCACCTGCGACACCTGCCAAACCACACCGACCGTGCGGTCTCTAATGGCGAAAGGCTGCTTTTTTCTAATTTTCAATCTGAAGGAGCAACTGCACAGTATTATTACAGGCTACTCTCAAGCATTGTATTCACGGCTGAAAGAAGCCACAGTCGTTGTTCATGGTGCTAATGCTGATATCACCGACGGCCGCCTCTACCGAAGCATTAGACGTGGCGTGAATGCGAAGTGGTGCGACTTCACTGTCACGCTAAACACCGACGGATCACCTGTCTTCAAATCTAGCAAATCGAGTGTATGGCCTATTCAGCTCATTATTAATGAATTGCCGTTCAACGTCCGATTTCAAAACGTGATCGTCGGAGCTCTCTGGTTCGCGAAGAAGCATCCACCACAGCACTTGTTCATGAAAACGTTTGTGGAGGTCTTCAACAATATTGGATCGATAGCGTGGCGGCATGCTGGAGAAACAGTGCTGTCTAAGGTGTTCGTGACGTGTTGCTCAGTGGACTCGCCAGCAAGAGCTGCGTTGCTCAACATGAAGCAATCTAACGGCTACTTTGGTTGCTCCTGGTGCTTCGAAGAAGGAACAGTTGTTGAACGTAAGTCAACTTTATTAGAAGTTGAAAAAACAGATTGAGATGATTGGCATTTGCTGTCCTGAGGAAAAAAGGTTTAGAAAGCTTCATTGCAAGCCAGATTTAGCCCCCAGAAGCTTGGTAAATTTCTAACCATGCCACATTGATCACTATCTGGTAAGACCGGTACAGAGCAGGCAGCGTATATCGCAGCTGAGACAGCAGTGCAATCTCCTTACTTAGTGATCATTTCATGAAAACGCAGCTTTGTGTGGCAGCGACGTGCCTCATTGCAAGCAAACATGGGAATTATTCATACTTTCTCAACATGGTTTTAAACAAGCACAAGCTGCCTCATGCTTTTGTGTTAAATATGTCTGGAATGAAGTATTCTTTGTTGTTTATTGCAATGCATTTTGATGCAGTAAGCTTGCCTTGAGTATTAATAATAATAATAATAGAGGAGCATAGGGAAGATATTTTCAAATGCTTAGATACATGGAATTTTATTTGTATCGCTAAATTTAATTTACCTGAATGGCACCAATATTCAGGATTCACTCTTTCATTCTACTTGTACAGTTCAGAGCTGCTCCAAGCAGATAAAACATGGCATTGCAGACTGACAGCAACCAAACTGACCCTTCATACCTCCTCCCCCTATGTTTCCACACTACTGGTCCACTACTATAAGTGCTCTTTTAGAACTTAGTTGTGCACTAATCTTCTGCAACATAGAACAGGGCTTGGGCTAGATAGTATATGCAGTCCTAGTTAGAAGTGGACTGTAGATTTTTCCCATATATTATTTTTCCCATCTACTGTGTCTTCAGCATCTTCAAGTGCTGAATGTTGGTATTTTTTCATTTTCGTCCCAGGTACCCTGCGTTACATTCCTGGAGAAATGCCAGCAGCTCCACGCACACACAGCATTATGTTGGAAGATATGCGGGATGCCTACGAGCAAGGCCGGCCAGTTCATGGTGTCAAAGGGCCTTCTTAACTAAATCAGCTCCAAGGATTCAACCTTGTGTGGTCCTTGCCACCAGACTTTATGCACTGTGTATTGGAAGGCGTTACACAGCAGATAACTGAGTTGTGGCTGAGTGCTTTTGGGAAAGCTTTCCATATTGGCTGGAATTTCCATGAGCTGGAAAGGCGCATTAAAGTATTAAGGCCACCGATATCATTTTGTCGCTTACCACGGCCAATCTCAGAACGGAAGAACTGGAAAGCCACTGAATGGCTATTCTGGCTTTTGTACTACTCTCTACCATGTGTATCCGGTTTGATCCCTTTAAGATATGTCAGCCATTTTTCTCTACTATGTCAAGGTGTTTTTCTTCTTCTTCAGACTACTGTAAGTGAGGCTGACCTTCAGGAAGCAGACCAGCTTCTGTCTTGCTTTGTAAGCAGAATTTGTTCATTGTATGGAGACACCAGTGCCACATTTAATGTGCACCAGCTTTTACACCTGGCAAAAAGTGTGGAAATGTTGGGCCCTTTGTGGGGTACATCCACATTCCCGTTTGAAAATGGAAATGGACAGCTTCTGAAACTTGTGACAGCTGCACAGGGTGTGCCACTACAAATTGCAGAACGTTGCATAATGAAATCATGGCTCAAAACTTCCAGTAGGTTTGTTGAGTTTTCGACGTCTTTAGCTCAAAGACGGAACCAAATAATCAACATGCATGACAGGCAGGGAACTACTGCACAGGTATTAGGAGCCCCTCTGAGACCTGTTCATTTAGAAGAAGTTGTAGCAGGAATGCTTTTCAGAGAGTATGGAATGGTGCCAAGCATTAATCACTATGCCCGTGCTGAAACTAATGGTTTCCATATTTGCAGCACTCAGTACAGTAGGGCATTCAAAACGTGTTCATACTGTGTGAAAATGATTGATGGAGCTTACTGCATAATAACTGACATCTGTGCATTCATTGTGAATGTCCAAAAGGTTGATCTCGTGTGCCAGAAATTGGTAATTTCTGAGCCTGCAATCAGGAACGTCACTTATATACATAGCAGCAAGCTTCCACCTCCAGGCCGTAACATGTTCCTCTACTCTCTCGAAGATGTTGCTTCACAGTGTGTTTTGCTTGACCTGGGAGAGGCATCTTATGTCTGTGACATACCAAATAATTATAAGATGGATTGAAGGTTTGCAGAAACTTATTTACATCTGATTGTCTTCTGTATATTCTTTGTTGATGGGGTTTGACTTCCGAAAGTGGCTCAAACTGTGAGGAATGTCGTAGTGGAGAGCTCTGAGTAATTTTGACCTCCTTTGTTCTTTAACGTGCACTGACATCACACAGTTTGTACACAGGCCTTTAGTATTTCGCCCTCATCAAATGTGACCTCCGCGACTAGGATCGAACCTGCGTATTTATGGTGAGCAGCCGAGCACTATAACCACTGATGATATTGATGCGGGTAGACGACGACGACAAAGAGCGATGGCACGAGTGGGAAGAGTAGAAGACGACAACGAAGTTCGGACTATGTTCTCGGTGCCGCTCGCAACTGTTCTTGTCTATTTGTAAATATCTGTAAATGTATTCTTTCCCGCAACATATTTGGTGGAGGTGTGGGCTTTCCCCTACGTCTACCGACGACGGAGCTTCGCAGCGGCCGCCAGTTGCCTTCACTCATCATGACCCAAGACGCCGCCCAGCAAACCTCAGCCCCGGCCATGACATCACTCGTTCTTTCTCCCCCTCGTGACCCTGGGACCTTTTCTGGTACCGACAACACTGACGTCGACGACTGGATCAACATGTACGAGCGAGTGAGTACCTACAACCGCTGGGATCCGACCCTCATGCTCGCAAATGTAATATTCTATCTAAAAGACACCGCCCGGGTCTGGTATGAGACGCACGAAGACCATCTGACCAGCTGGGACGTGTGCAAAGAGAAACTCCGCGAATTGTTTGGACGGCCGCTCGGCCGAACGCTTGCCGCTAAGAAGGACCTCGCCTCCCGAGCTCAAACATCTACGGAGTCCTATGTGTCGTACATTTAAGATGTGCTGGCCCTCTGTCACAAAGTTGACGCCAACATGCCCGAGTCTGACAAAGTCGGTCACGTGTTGAAGGGAATCGCCGACGATGCCTTCAACTTGCTCGTATACAAGAGCTGCACTACAGTCGACGGAATTATTAAGGAATGTCCACGCTTCGAGGAAGCCAAAAGCAGGCGCATAAGCCAGCCGTACATACGCCTCCCCAACACGGCTGCGACTTCTTCATGTGAAGACCTGCGACACCGGGAAACTCCAGCGCCCCCAGAAAATGTGACCCACATCATCCGACGCGAGCTCGAAGCAATGGCCCCTGCCCCCCTGCATCTACATGATGGCGACAACCGCTTGCCTACCATCTCTCTGGTACAGGCTGTCGTCCGCCAAGAGCTTGCAAACCTTGGTTTCCAGCCCGTCAGCCCTGTACGGACTTCACCACCACCCGAAATCACTGCGATTGCTCCTGGACGACCTTCGTACTTCACTCCACGTCGGCGAAACCCTAACGATTGGCGGACAACCGACGACAGGCCCATTTGTTTCTATTGCCACCGCATTGGCCACATCTCCCGCCACTGTCGAAATTATTGGTACCGTCGCAGCACATACCGTCCTCTCAGCTCCCACCGCGACGACGAACAGCCCAGCCACTACACGCCCCCTCCAGCCCAGCACAGTGCTTCAGTCGACGGCCAGATTCCCCGCTCGAGCCGCTCCCCGTCCCCCCTGCGTCGACAGTCTCGTTCGCCCCAACGCCGTCGCTCCTCTCCTGGCCCCTACGGACGCTCGCAAGCGGAAAACTAGACGCTGCAGTGTCTGGAGGTGATGCTGCAGTACAGCCCCAGTCCCAAAATCCTCGATTAGCCCTTCGCGCACACCATAATTTGCTCGCCATTCATGTCGATGGAGTGCCTGTGCGAGCCCTGATCGATACAGGCGCGCACGTATCCGTCATGAGTTCAGCCCTACGACGCCGCCTCCGAAAAGTACTGACCCCTGCACCCAAAGCCGTTCTCCGCGTTGCCGACGGCGGAACGCCTCATGTTGTTGGACTATGCACAGCCCGTGCGACCATATCCGGCCGCCATACATCCGTTCTGTTCTCTGTTCTGGACCAGTGCCCTCATGAAGTCATTCTTGGCCTCGACTTCCTGTCTGAGCATTCAGCCCTCATTGACTGCGCCACTAATGTTGTTCAGCTTGATCTTCCTCTTTCTGCTGAGTCGCCGTCCCCAGTTATACACCGTCTTTGTGCTGTCGACTTTGTCCGTCTACCGCCTCAAGCCGCAACTTACATTTCTTTCTCATCTGTTCCCCCCGTACCTGATGGTCACTACGTAGTCACTGCGGAACTTGACGTCGCCCTGACGCGCAGCATTGCGCTTCCACACATTGTATGTACAATGTCGGCCAACCGAGCGTACCTTCCGGTCCTGAACTTTGGTTCATCCATCCAACCGCTCCCGCAAGGCATCTCACTCGCCACGCTGTGCCCTGCTGCCGAATGTGTGATATCAGTGGTGGACACCTGCTTACCTTCCACTCAGCAATGCCGGCTGCCTGCGGCCCCATCAACTGAGAACCCAACGGACGACTACACCGACATGATCGCTTCTGACCTACCGCCAATGCAAGCTCGCGATCTTAGGTGTCTCTTATCATCTTTCCGCGACATCTTCGACTTTGATACCCATGTTTTGGCTCGGACCTCTGTGGTGACGCATCACATAAACACCGGTGATTCCGCTCCTCTCCGCAGACGTCCGTACCGAGTGTCCAGCGCCGAACGCACCGTCATAAATCAAGAGGTGGACAAGATGCTCGCAAAAGACATCATCGAGCCCTCGTCAAGTCCTTGGGCTTCACCAGTCGTCCTGGTGAAAAAGAAGGACGGCAGCTGGCGCTTCCGCGTTGATTATCGGCACCTCAACCGCATCACAAAAAAAGACGTATATCCACTCCCAAGGATTGATGATGCATTAGACTGCCTCCACGGCGCCAAATATTTCTCTTCAATTGATCTTCGATCGGGGTACTGGCAAATTGCCGTTGATGAAAAGGACCGCGAGAAGACCGCCTTCGTGAGGCCTGATGGCTTATACCAGTTTAAAGTCATGCCGTTCGGCCTCTGTAACGCCCCGGCTACCTTCGAACGAATGATGGACTCCCTTCTTCGTGGCTTTAAATGGTCCACTTGCCTCTGTTACCTAGACGATGTTGTGGTTTTCTCGCCTACTTTTGCCACGCACCTCGAGCGCCTCTCCAATATTCTGACAGTGTTTCGTAATGCCGGCCTTCAGCTGAACTCATCGAAATGCAAGTTCGGTCGTCGCCAACTCACTATTCTCGGACACCTCGTTGACGCTTCTGGTGTACGCCCAGATCCCATCAAAATTCAAGCTGTGAAGGACTTTCCTCTTCCAAGGTCGTCGAAAGATGTGCGCTGCTTTGTCGGCTTGTGCTCGTATTTTCGCCGTTTTATCAAAGATTTCGCCGGCATCGCTCGTCCCCTCACCGATCTTCTGAAGAACGACATCCCCTTTACCTGGGGCCCTGCTCAAGAGAACTCATTTTCATCCCTCGTCCATCTGCTGACCACTCCGCCCATCTTAGCACATTTTGACCCGTCGTCTCCCACAGAGGTTCGCACGGACGCCTCCGGATATGGCATCGGCGCCGTACTTGCCCAACGTCAACAGGGTCAAGATCGAGTCATCGCTTATGCCAGCCGCCTACTTTCAGCCGCAGAGCAAAATTACACCATTACTGAGCGCGACTGTCTTGCCCTTGTCTGGGCAGTGGCTAAATTCAGACCCTACCTGTTCGGCCGTACATTCGCTGTTGTCACTGATCACCACGCTCTCTGTTGGCTGTCTTCACTAAAAGATCCCACCGGTCGCCTTGGTCGCTTGGCTTGGGCGCATGGGCAAGAATACTCATACTCCGTCATGTACAAGTCAGGGCGTCATCACCAGGACACTGACTGTTTATCCCGATACCCTGTGGAACCACCTGACCTAGAGGATGCTGAGACCCTGCCGTGCCTCTTAGCTATCTCCGATCTTGCCGATATTGCCAACGAACAGCGCCACGACTCATCGTTACGTCCTATCTTTGATGGCATCCGTTCTGCAAACCGATCTCCGTCTCTGAACCTTTATGTGCTCCAGAACGGCATTTTGTATCGCCGAAACCTACGCTCCGATGGCCCTCCGCTCCTGCTCGTGATACCCCAACGTCTACGCTCTTCTGTCCTTGAAGAACTGCACGACCTGCCGACAGCCGGTCACCTTGGCGTGTCCCGCACGTACGCTCGGGTGCGGCATCGCTTCTTTTGGCCTGGTCTCTATCGTTCCGTCAAGCGTCACGTGGCCGCTTGCGACCTGTGTCAACGTCAGAATAGGCCCTCCACTTTGCCTGCCGGTCTTCTGCAACCCATCGACATACCTCCGGAACCTTTTCACCGTGTTGGCCTCGACCTTCTTGGCCCTTTTCCGACGTCTCTCTCCGGCAACAAGTGGATCGCTGTCGCAACTGATTATACGACTCGGTACGCCATCACGCGTGCTTTGCCGTCCAGCTGCGCTACCGATGTTGCCGATTTTCTTCTGCAAGACGTCATCCTTCACCACGGCGCCCCTCGTCAACTGCTCACCGACCGCGGTCGTTATTTTCTATCCAGAGTAGTTCACGACCTTCTTCGTTCGTGTGACACTCAGCACCAGCTCGCGACAGCTTACCACCCACAAACCAATGGGCTTACGGAAAGGTTCAACCGCACGCTCACCGACATGTTAGCCATGTACGTATCGCCAGACCACCGAGATTGGGACGCAGCCTTGCCTTATGTGACATCCCTTCATGACAGAACAGGCTATTCTCCTTTCTACCTTTTGTTTGGTAGGCATCCCACCTTGCCTTTGGACACACTCTTGCCGCCTTCTTCAGCCCCCACCACTGCTTACGCTCGGGACGCCATCTCCCAGGCCGCGCTGGCGCGCCAAATAGTACGTAGTAGGCTCCAAGCCTCTCAAGTTTCCCAGAAGTCAGCCTACGACCGCCGTCACCAGGCCGTCGAATTTACCCCGGGATCACTCGTACTTCTCTGGACGCCCTCTCGCAGCGTCGGTCTCTCCGAGAAGCTCCTTTCGCACTACCGTGGCCCTTACCGTGTCGTGCGCCGTGTTACCGACGTGAACTATGAAATTGCTCCCCTTGAAACCTCGCCATCGTCCCCAGGCGCCACCACCGACATCGTCCACGTCTGTCGCCTTAAACCTTATCACGACGCCCATACGTCGCCGCCCTAACGCCGAGACGGCGTTTCAGCAGCCGGAGGTCCTGATGCGGGTAGACGACGACGACAAAGAGCGATGCCACGAGTGGGAAGAGTAGAAGACGACAACGAAGTTCGGACTGTGTTCTCGGTGCCGCTCGCAGCTGTTCTTGTCTATTTGTAAATATCTGTAAATATATTCTTTCCCGCGACAATATATCTTGAAAAAAAAATCAGAAGCTTTTTCTTCCTGTACCAGTGTTCTTTCTAGATAGCCTTGAATTTGAAGCTCTTGTGGGCATGAATCAGAAATTTTACTTGTGGTTTGTTTGCCTTTAAACTCGTATTGCGGCGTGCAGTTTTTTTGGGGACCAAATTTTTGAATTTGTTAATGCCTACTTAATATGGAAACTCTCTGTCTGGACAGTGGACAGGGTGAAAATGCACAGCACCTATTGGTGCCCATATATTTTTGTCACATTAATATAGAGAGCAATAAGAACAGAGTCTCAACTTTTCTAACCAGGTAATTCCTTCCTCGTATTGAGAAAGTGCAGATGCCTGAGTGATGGACTTGTTTTATCTAGTTTTATGCTTCGCACTGCAAAGGTGTCTAATTGACACGCCTTACCTTTTGCTATATTACACATACAATTGTGAATAAATTTTCTTTGCGTCTTGTGCTATGTTGAAAGCGGTGACATGAGCCCATATATGTGTGAGTGGTTAGAGGTATGTGAACAGTTGTAGGAGATATGTTGTCATTCCATGAGACACCACCACATGGCTCATAGATCACTAGGCGCTTCATACTGCATTATATTATATGATACTAGTACATTATAAATGCCCAGGATTTTGTTTAGTTTTCACTTCACTGCCCACTACTATGTACAGAAGCAGATGTTTATGGCTAAGTGTTTTTAAGTACTTTTCTTTGTTCTCATCATGATTTGTTTTTATGGACAACTCGCAGTTTTTAGTTTTGCTTGGAACTATTGCCCAGTAACGAGGCATGATCGAGTGTATTGCTTGTGTTATATGTGCTGCTGAAACTGCTTCTTTTAGAGAGGTCTGCAAATGTTGATGTCTTAATTTTGTTTTTGGGTCATTTTGAATATGCCTGTGCAGTATCTCATTGCTATACAGCAACATATGTCAGACACATCTATTTAAAGGAAGCTGCAGTGCACTTTTGGTATGAGATTGGTTGGAGCACTTCCTCAGGAGATCAGCTCCAAATGTACAAGTGAGTGCTATGCAGTTTTAGAGAAAGCTTGCAGCAGGCAGCTTTTATTGTCTGCTGCATATTTTACTCTGGCATCTACATTATGTTCATTGCTCATTGTTGTTTTGTGAAATAAGTTATGACATGTATAGATGTGCTTGTCTGTTACCTTTGTAAAAAAATTGTTTCAAAATTGTTGGGAGCCCATCTCTTGCATATGTTTGTATTAATTGTGATTCATATATATATTTCATATTGTCCTTGAAAATCTATTGTATATACATTAATAAAGTGCAATATTTCTTATGATGATCATTTATTGTAGACAGTTTATTAAGCAGTAAGCTCAAGCCTCTGGCAAAAAATTACACGAGCATAGAGAACATTTAATCGTGACGTTTGCCATGACTGCTCGAGTGCTTTGAACATCAGAATATTCTAGTTGTGTCATACAATGGCATAATGCTCATTCTCAAAATAATGATTGATTTGCAGACAAAAATTAGTTTGCTTGCATGTATACGTACATGCTGCCTGAATTGCATTTCGTTCCGTTTTCCCACCAGAATTATTCTGCCTGCTCAAACAGTTACATGCATGCATATATATAAATCGGATTGCCAGACCTGTCACCAAATAATTACCAAGTCTAATTTTTGCTGAATACACACCTATAGAGCCCTGCAGAAGGTGTTATAAAAGAGACATGTGCCAAGATAAGTAAACAAGTAAGAAAAAATTTTAGCCCAGAAAATATGCAGATCGAAAAAGGTTATGCTGATATTTCATGACCACGAGGATACATCTTGTGATGGCTATAGTGACATGCAGACACTTCTGTCGTGAGAAAATAAAGTACGTCACGGCAAATCCCATACAACAGACATCAGTTTTTTAGCTTATGAGGGTTTAACGTCCCAAAGTGACTCAGGCTACGAGGGACGCTGTAGTGGAGGGCAATGAAAATTTCGACCACCTGAGGTTCTTAACCTGCACTGACATTGCACAGTACACGAGCCTCTTGAATTTCGCCTGCATCGGAATTCGGCCGCCGCGGCCGGGTCGAACCCCCGTCTTTCAGGTCAGCAGCCGAGTGCCATAACCACTGAGTCACAGCGGTGGCCACTGAGCCACAGGCATCTGTACAGTCTGTCGCGGGACAGGACCCACGACAGGTCCTTTTCTCGCGCGACAGGTGTGTAAGGAGTCTGTCGCAAGATAGAACCCGCGACAGAAGCCACGACAGGTACGTCTGTCGTGCGACAGAGCTCACGACAGCTGCCTGTCGCGCGACAGAACCCACGACAGGCAGCTCTGACGTGAGACAAAACCCGCGACAGGTGGCTCTGTCGCAAGGCAGAACCAACGACAGGCACCTCTGTCGCAAGGCAGAACCACGACACAAGGCGCTGTCGTGCGACAGACTACACGACAGGACTCTCTGTCGCAAGACAGGAGAATCTGTCGTGCGACAGAAACTGCTGTGTTTTTCGATCGGGCATCATCCCCCTGCGGGGATGTCCCTGCGGATGCTCAGGAACCCGTGGTGTCGCAACTCACCAACATCTGCATGCTGCAGACGCCTCCGCGGGCATATGTTCTGTAAAATTTTGGAGAGAAACTAAGAAGTTTTGCTTCAGGGAAATGGCTGGTACGCATGCCATTGGTTTGCCTCGGCATCAAGGAATGCAATCAGGGTAAAATTACTACTGTGCCCATCACTGAACTTGAGTAAAAACGGTTTTGAAGTTGCCACGCCAGACACGACAACATCAAATCGCCATTACTCAAGTTTTATGACTGGTATTATAAATTTATTGCGTATGTGCGAGTAGTGCTTCTTTGGTTCGAAGAAATAATTTGATCACTTTTGGCGCAAAAAAGCTTCAATGGCGCAATAGACATTTTCAAAATCATGTTTGTGTTGAACACACAAGGCTATTAGATGAAAAACGAAGACAGAATGCTCTGATGCTTTGTCACACTCAATGAAGTTGTGTTGACTTTCTGCAGAAACGGCTATTGGAAATCGACAGAGCCAACCGACATGCGGTGTCGACGTATCTGAGGGGTGTCAGAACTATATGTGGGGTCTCCAACTCCTGCTCCTAACAGAAATTGCGTCGTTGCCCAGCTGTTGCTTTTAAGTAGTGACTCCTTAAGCGTACGCACCGCGCGCATAGCTGCACCCACCCAAGACAACGTAAAAGGAAGCCTATTTCTACGTGTCTCGTACTAGTTACCCTTAATGCTTATGAACGAGTGCTGGTGCTCTGGGATACTCCCGGAGGCATAGAAGCATGCCAAGGAGATCCTCAGCCCTAAAGCCGACAAGCTCCTTATCCTTGAACTCTTCTGCCCTATCTCCCTCACCTCCTGTGTGGGGAAGCTCACAAAGCACATCACCTTCGCGACGCTCACAACCTGCGTTGTGGAGGATGGGCTCCCTACACCCACTACGATCAGATTACAAGCCGGTATCTGCGCACAGAGCATCCTAACTCCCCCTACCTCCCTCGATACACACGCGATCCTCGGGCTGGACCTCAGAAAGACTTCTGACAACGTCGCCCACAAGCGATCTTGCAGGGCCCTCATTCCGTCCGGAAGGCCCGGACGGATTCCATTCAACCCTGATATTCAATCCCGCAGTATGCCAATACGTAGACCCGACCATCCCTCTCATCTACTGCATCACCTGGAAGAATGGAGGGCTTCGAAAGCACGAAGATTAGAGTCTCATACAAGCCTTCATCCAAAGTCTCCTCGTTTACTTCCTCCAACACTTCACCCTCTTCACAATGAAAACTGGACAATACATACATCCTCATCCGCAGCCGCCCTCCAGACACCTCCACTATCCGGCTTCAGGCATTAGGCCCCTACAACACGGACGCGAACTCATAGAAGAGGACTTAGTGGGCCAACTGAGCACCTCTCGTGCACGATGACTCGCATCAAAATTGTGAGCAACTGTTAGTCGTACAGCATTCCGGGTGGTGTCATAGTGTTCCTCTTTGGATATACCTTACATGTTTTAGTCAGGTTGCAGGCTAGCTTGGGACGGGTTCGAGCCGATGACATATGCACTTTCAGTTGCATGCTTTAAGGTGCGGTTGAGGTGTCCACCAAGATGTCGAGATGTGAGAGCTACTGCACCCTTTTCTTTCCTCAAAACATGCTTCCGCAATCTTACACGTAGGCTCAATGTCTATCTTCATGCTCGCGCCGTCACGCCTGTTTAGTGAATTTCACGCGTAGAAGAGAGGCTCAGACTAGTTCCGCACAAGTGAAGGGAGCTATGCGTCCTCTGATCAAGGAGATTTAGTACAGCGCGATCCGCTTCCGCGAGGAGCCGCTGGGCGCGTGCACATTGCCCTGAGGACGCCACAAGGCGCCGGCAAGCTGTTTGCCCGCCTGCTTCGTCGGGACCAATCAACGCGTGCACGGCCCGCGGACGCGGATCGGGCTGCGCTAAAAATCTATTCGGAGGGCGCGCGGCTCCGTTCACTTCTGATTAACGAATCTGAGCTCAATGTAAGCAGCTACCGCTCAACCACGCGTAGAGATCTATTGATGTCACCGCTCTGCCGGTAATGGCGCGTGTCCACTGCAGCCACAGACACCTGGAAGGTACAGATCTGGGAGCCGCGCTTCCGCCTGCTCGCGTTTAGCCGCGTGCATACGCAGCCCGGCTCCGGCATACGCGCTGAGTCGGGGTTTTCGTTGCGGGCGCGCCGCGATGCTGTACAAAAGGCAGGACCTCCTTTTACTTTAAGGATGCCGGGCGTGTTAGCACCCAGTCCCCAGTCTAGCTCTCGTTTGTTTAAGCTTGCCGCCGTCACACAGAGGCACTATGTTCTGATACTGTGCGTCCCACCAGCGCCCGCACGGGCGCGGAGTTCTTGAGGTGCCCATTCAGAGTGCGGATTAAAGATGCTAATTGTTTTCTTTCTGGCAGCACCACGTGTTAGTGTTAATCGCGCATCTTTTAACACTTTAACGCTTGGTCTAATACCGCAGCTGAAGCCTGCAACAACCATCATATGCGGTAGGGCTGCGTGTCCTTTGAACGTCAAGCGCAAGAAGCAACAAGGCGTTTCTTTCCATCAGATCCCTGCAGACGCACCACTTCTCGTCGAATACTTTTTTGCCAACTCTAGATATGGCAGTAGTTGCACTCATTGGAGGCTACATTTATCTCGCGTAATGAGCGAAAAAATTTCATGCGGTTAGGAAGCCAAAGCAAAACTTCGCTATGGATGGATTGTTCTGCTATTAAGACAGGGGTGGTCTCTACTCTGGTCTCTACTGGTCTCTTCTACTAAGAACTCATTACAGCTCTTTATTCTCTGAAGAAATATGTGTAGATAATGCTATCAGACCAAAAAGTTCTGGAATCTATGAAGCACTCTTTGCAACATACTATCAGTGTAAAATCACAGGTTCGCCTGCATGAAATGTGGAAGCTGCAAAAACAACCACAGGAAACCTTTTGTGGAGCTCATAGGCGGATAATGCATGAAGCCGCAGTTTTCAAACCATGCACTGGACAAGCGACAGAAATGCAATAGCTAAAATGTAGCAGAACAAGCGGCTGTCACGTAAAGTACTGAAGCTTCGAGGTGTTTGTGGTGTCACTGCATTTAATGGCTATAAACTGAGAAATTTGTTTTTATTGCGAAAGCAATACTGCTCTCACTTTCGAGCCATTAGTGTGGCAGTGGCGCTTCCACCATTCCGGTCTGGCGTGACGTCACCCCTGTGGTGACGTCACGCCATACCGAGGGAGACAGGGCCCCAGCTCGAGCGGTTAGCATGGGCGCGGCGGAGCTCCCACGGCGCACTGCGCAGCTCCTCCCGCTAGAGGCGCTAGTGACGTTATGGCGTGACGTCATACCAGGAGCGAGAGACGGGCTACCAACTCGGCTCGTCGGGTAACGGCAGCCGCTTGCCACGGCGCCCCTCGCTTTTCCGACTAGAAGCGCTGCATATGCAGTATAAAACACCTGATTTCGCAACCTACCAGGCTTAACCAAAGCTAAGCCCCCGGAAATTTTTTTTTAGTCAAGTGATGTTTTTGCTCCAGACACTAAACTGTGATGGCAGAGTTATGAATAGGGGAATCTTTATCTTCTCCTATGTGTCTATTGGTGTCAATGATTTGTCTCTTCGTTCATGTACGGTATAACCAGCCTGCTCATTTCGTGGCTTTGTTTGTGATAACGAAGTCATTTTTCCATTGTAGATGTTTTATTTTCTGTGAATGTTTTTCATTTTTAGCTATAGCCGGGTCTGCTGATAATATGAATAAACAGTGTCGTACTAATTGCTGCCATAAAATGTATAATGTTCTTTTTGCGCTTGATAACTTCTGCAGCATTATATGCATGGAACCACATTTGATGTTGCTTTGGAGTGAAGCTTTCGTCTTTTTGATGCTGAACTAATTTACGATATCATTGTTACTGGAGCTGTGATAAAACACGTTTTGTGCTACGTGTAATGTTAGCTGTCGATGTTTTGCCTGTATTCCTGTTTTAGTAAATCAGACTGTGCTAATTTTTGCTTTACTTCACGTACTTTCTCAACTCATCGTCAGAACTTGACTATTTTCACACTGCGAAGCTGTGCAAACCTTGCAGGCCTATAATTTTTTGAGAATTAAATGCTGTGAGCGTCGCAAGAGGGTTTGGCCCACTGCCTTTCTGGGGAGGAACTGGCAAAGCATAGTGTCCGAAGCTAACGCCACCTCGCGGGAAGCCAGGAAAACAAAGCGGCCCTGGGTGAACAATAGTAGAGCGGCCGGAGTGCCACGCGTCTCAAAGTAGAGGAGGCAGTGCCATAGGAGGTGGACTCTCAGAGATAATTGACCCTGTAGGAGCAATAACAGTCATTAGTCCCCAATGACTGTCCCCAAGTCAGTCCAGTCTGACTCTTCAGTCAGACTGTTTCCTGATGATTGTGTCGTCTACCGGGCAATAAAGACCACTAACGATATAGCTATACTTCAAGGTGATCTTACTGTTATTTCCGATTGGTGCTGAACATGGAATATGACACTTAACACGACAAAATGTAAAGTAATGCGTTTTTCACGCCGCGGAATTGTACGCCCTCCCTCTTACTTTCTTAATTATGCTTCACTAACATCAGTAAGATCTTATAAGTACCTCGGCGTTATTCTAACATCAAACCTGACCTGGAATGAACTGCCTGCGAATATGCCTTGGCCTCCCAAAGGGTTCCTCTGCATCGGGAACAGTAGCGGAGGCAGTATGTCTCCCACTAGAGGTGATTGCCGCCCAGGAAACTATGCGTACCCATCTCCGCCATGTTCTTCAAGGGAAGAAGCACTTCCTGCACCGTGTCCACCTAACTCACAGCAACTCTAGCTTTGGCCAGGCAGTGCAGCTCCTGCCCATCCCTACTATTAATCAGCCACAGAAACTACTACCTCTGGCCTTTCCTCCATGGACACTCTCTGCTTTAAAGGTGAAGAAGTTTGTTCCAGGTGTGAATGCAAGGAGCCGGATGCCACAGGCAGCGCTTCTGCACACTACTCTCGCCTACTTAACGGAGGAATATAGGCAGCACACCCATATCTTCACCGATGGTTCAACTACTAAAGAAACCTCTTCATGTGGCCTTTATGTGCCCTCAACAGGCCATGCCCTTTCTTACCGGCTGCAGCGGAGGACATCCTCTACGACAGCTGAGCTTCACGGCATTAAGGAAGCTGTTTCTTACATCCTGCGCCGAACTGCCGACCGTTGGGTTATCTTCAACGATTCGAAAGCATCTCTCCAGATCCTGGCCAACCTGCTGAAGAAAACGAATCACCAGCCAGTTTCCCTGGACATCGGATATCTACATCATTTAGCTATTGCCGCAGGCCACTGCATAACATTTCAGTGGGTACCTGCTCACTGTGGCATTCAGGCTAATGAAAAAGCAGATGAAGCGGCCCGTAAGGGCCATCAACATCGGAGATACATTAGAACTTTTTTTACGAAATCTGATGCGTCCCAGGTGGCCAAAATTTTTGCTTCCGAAGAAATGTATCGGCTTTGGAGTTTGCCGACATATCAGTACCAATTTCTTCACTCAATCGACCCACATCTTAGATCAAGACTCTCACCCAGAATTCCTCGACATCTGGAAACACTTTATCATCGACTTCGTCTTAATGCTGCATATACAAACGGCTTACGATACCGTTTTAGACAAATGGACAGTCCGCACTGTGACAACTGTGCCGCGATAGAAACTGTGGAGCATATCTTGCTTGAGTGCCCTGCATATACTACCGAGCGTGCGTACTATGAACATTGCATGCAGAAGCTCTGCTCAGTGCCCCTTACAATGGACAAAGTTTTAGGTCCCTTAGCCTGCCTTAGGCAACAGAGACTTGCAATGACTTTTCTATTCACATATTTAAAAGACATTGGACATCTTGATAAGCTTTAAACTCACTTGCACGTCACCTTCATGCATTCTTCATGCAGTGAACTTCGTCAGCCCATTTGACGGACTATGCACTCCATCACTCCATAGGTTACATCAATTCTCGCCATTGCATCCTTAGTACCCATTTCATGGCCGCATTTTATCTTCGTTTTTTTTTTACCTCTTCCACTCTGCTCTCCTTCTGTCTTTATCTCCCAAATTCCCCTCCCTACGCAGAGTAGCATGCCAGCGATTTTTAAACGCCGGCTAAATTCTCTGCTCTTCATTAAAGAGTCTCTCTCTCTCTCTCTATTATCGCAAACACTAACCGCATGCTAGGCTATATTAAACGCAATTTTTCTATGGCACCGTCATCTGTGAAACTAATTCTTTATAAAACACTTGTTCGCTCTAAACCCGAATATGCCTCATCAGTATGGGACCTACATACCGAAGGATTAACCAATTCCCTTGAAGCAGTCCAAAATCGCTCCGCACGTTTTATTCTCGGTGACTATGGTCGTTTATCAAGTGTAACACTCATGAAGGAAACTCTATCATTAGCACCCTTGTCGCTGCGCAGGAAAATTTCCCGTTTGTGCATTTTCTTCAAAATTTACCACACCAATCCAATTCTAAAAGATGCACTGATCACATCACCCACATATGTATTGTCGCGCATCGATAATCCGTGCAAAGTAGGTATCCCCCACTTCCGCACTACATCCAATCAGTATACATTCATTCCTAAAACAGCAACAGAGTGGAATCGTCTGCCTGCTGCATTAGTGCTTACAAACAGTGTCGAAGTTTTCGGGAAAAACTTATGCTTACATTACAAAGCATCAAAGTTTTTTTTTTGTTCTAACTCCTTTAGTTTGAAAGTTTTCAGTTATATTGTTGTGTGTTTTATGTAGTTTCATATTGTTATCTACTTTCATCTCCATTTTTAGCGACCAACATTAACGAGTGTTGCCACTCATTAGCTATGTTTCTCATACAATGTCAGTGCTTTCTGTTTAGTTTTTAGATTGTTACCCCCCGAGCTCCGAGGATAATCCCCTGTTCACGCCTGTATTCAGTTTTGCCTGTCTTTTTGTGTATGTCGTTTTTTATTATTTATCCCGCTTTCCCGAAATACTGTGCCATAACATTAGCCTCTGTTAATTTTTTTGTCTCTGCTACATTCTTTCGAACTGTTTGTTACGTATGTTGCACTGTTTGTTTTTCCACTGCATCACTCCCCCTCTGTAATGCCCTCTGGGCCAAGAGGGTAACTTGAAATAAATAAATAAATAGCAGCGCGAAAGGAGGAACTGCGACCACGTGAAAACCTCACGGACCAAATGCTTAGTACTTGGCCTGAAAAGAACAGAAGCACGAATGGCAGAATTTGCTCTCTGATTCACCGTTACTCCTCAAGCAAACATGGCAGCACCCTTCAAAGCAAGATCCCTCCATTCAGACTCATTTGTCGTTGTTACTATCCTGTTCAGTGTATGCACTGGGGATAAATTGGGTACCGGTCTTCGGCTTTGTCTCATTTCGTAAATTTACTTTCGTTTAAATTTAGAGTGACAATTCTGCCGCTTCTAGGCTTAAGAGGTTGGTCGGTTTCTTGTCAAAAATGGTTCCTGTCCTAACAACCGGACGGTGCCATTAGGCTGAAGCTTTGCTGAAGTTTTTGTTCTGTCTCTCTTTTCACATGCTGCACTAAAAAAGGGAATGTGAGAAATTGTGTTATGTCCTGCAAAATACCAGCGTTCAGCGTACGTAAGCGTGAATACGCTTATGGTAAACCTACATCATCAATTTATATTCTTTTCTAACCAGATCTATGTACGCCACGAGCGGCGTCGTAGTCACAAGGAAGTGTGAACGAGGCATCATTTCAAGAGCAGCGGATTTCGCTCGCTCTCGCTGCCGAGTGCCCAATTGTCAACGAGACATAAGATCACTGACAGCCCTGCCACTGGCCGTGCCGAAGCGGATAGATTGTTTTGTGTGAGAAAAAGGCTTGGTAGAACCGAAGTGACCGGCAGCTGATCAAGTGCATAAAAAATACATAACAAGTGCATAAAGAAATACTACATGCTGTATGTGAGTGGAAAGGCTTAGCTTTAAGCGAATATAAGTAGTTTCCTTTCGTTGTCGTTTGTTCAGGAGTTTGTGTGGGGCTTTGTAAGTACCGGTGACCCTTAGTGAAATGGTTACAGGCAAACATTCCATTCCTCGAAACCGCTGCCCTTTAGTAACAAAAAATGAAGTGAACCGCGACCTTTTATATTCGTTTTAAACAGGCGTCTATATGCCGTTACCAGTCGCTACAAATACGACCACCTTATCTGCAAAAAAACGAAACGAAGACAAGAATTTGTGGTTACTAAAGACTACCCGTAAGGCATGCATGGTTCAACATTTCATTCTTGGGATCAAAAGTGAAATTTACACTCCTGTGCGTATGCTTTAAGGCTTACTGTAGCTTGTTGCGAATCATACGGCAGAAAATCGCCATACTTTACTCTAAACAGAAATCTGTTTCATAAACGTATGAGTTTAAAACCCAAGCAATGTGGGTGCTTTGTATATAATGCTTTTATTTTCTGCTCCACACCGTCTGCTTTGGTGGTCTGGTCATATGCGAGCTCGGTTCTCAATCCAAAGGTTGTGGGTTCGAATGCTGGTATTTTAATGTGTGCTTATTTCTGTTTGCTTTTTTGTTGTTATATGCCGCCGCCGCGGTGGCTCATTGGTTATGGTGCTCGGCTGCTGACCCAAAAGACACGGGTTCGATCCCGGCCGCGGCGGCTAGAATTTCTTTGGAGGAGAAATTCTAGAGGCCCATGTACTGTGCGATGTCAGTGCACGTTAAAGAGCCCCAGGTGGTCGAAATTTCCGGAGCCCTTCACTACGGCGTCTCTCATAGCCTGAGTCGCTTTGGGACGTTAAACCCCATAAACCTCTTGTTGTTATATGTAATAAGTACTGGCGCCCAAACTGACTATTGAACCTCTTTTCTAGAGGAACAACAGCTAGACCCTTCGAAGTTGGTCCCGAAAAGGACTCCCGAAGTTACTCCCCAAAAAGACGAACCTCTCACCCCCTTCATTCGCTTTTGTCTGAAGAGTGTTTCCTGAACCGAAACAACATATAGCAAAAGCCGCAGACAGGTCATTCACTCGAGACGAATATTTCGAGATTTCGAAAACTAAACATTGGAATCGGATTAAATATTCAGCACATTACAATTTGACAGAATATAAAAAATTGTCTTGATTGTACGCTTAATGCACTGTTTGATGTCAGACAAACTAATGGCATGCATTTCAGCAAGTTCCTTGCAGCAAAAGTTCGTACAATGTCTTTACAAAACCTTGCATAACATATTAGATAATTTTACAGGCACTAGTTCTACAGGAAATTAAATCTTCTGTTTGGAATTATCACACAGAAAAGTATGTTCCCTGAAATTTCATAGCTGCCTCTTCATTAATAAGAATTTTTTTCTAGGACCAGCTCCCCCACCCAACCCATCGCACATTAAAACCACACATAGACAAACAGCACTGATTAACAACCCTCATAGCCTTTCTCCGGATTCTATTCAATGTGCACCTCCAGAGTACCATGGGGTGTGTATAAAGAGGAGGTAAGAGCTGCGGCATTGCAACGAATGTGCGGCGGCTGCTTGTTTAAAAGTAGGCAAGTACTGCTCATAAACCTACCTGAGGCTTGTGTCTAATGTTTTGTGCACTAAGCACCTTTATACACAGCGTAGCAGCACTGTTAAACAATTGTTTAAGTATACTTCAATGTATTTCTACGGGGATGCAATTTTTGTTTACCTAGCAATCTTTGGATCGGTTTGCTTTAACACAGCATGCCTTTGTGCACCGAGATTTTTGAGACTGCCAGAGAACGTGATCAATGAGCAGTTTTGCCTGCTTCAGGATAGCAGCGGTACAGCACTGCATTTTACAACTTGTCAATGCTAGCAAAGATAGTCATCCACTACCACTCCTTGTTCCAAACCCTAATCCTGAAGGCTCTTCAATAATCATACAAGCCGAAAAGGGGATCACAGCGAAGACAAGAGTGGACAACGTGAATAATAAATATCTCCCTCTCTGAGCAGTGAAATTGAACACATGATAGGCATTTCATCGAGACAATAATCACCTCCGCCATTTCCTTTCTTGCATTAATGAATAGGTTTTGCAAATGGACACTTTCGTCCAGAATCTAATGACAGGCATTACCATTGAAGTTATAAGAAATGGATGTCATTCAGCAGTTTTGGGGCTTGCATTCATTTCCATTGGTCAAAAACAAACTTCTGCAACTCTGGAGACACAATAAACATCAAACATTTATTGCTGATGGCATCTGTAGCCCCAGGAAACAAGACATTTATTCCAAAGGTTACAAGCTACTCCCGTGTTCTTGTCTGCACCACATTAAGCGGAAACAGAATTCTGAAATATTAAAATAGGCTACTACCAGCAAAAGCAGTGCTACTAGACATAACCAAAAGTGCACGCTTCCACTGCAGTGAGCACTGAAAAGAGCAACCGCAGAACTTCCTGGCATATTCACATGTTGCTAACTGGGCGGATCTTTCAAGTCCAAAAGGAGCTAACTACCCAGTAAGATAACGTAGTGACCAGGTAATCAATCGATTATTAGATGCTAAGATTGCTTGGTAAAAGTATTTGAGCCACTATACTACAATCTCTATTAAGACTCACTAAGGCTAGGTTAGCCCACTCAGTGGCCACCATTAATCTGGTGCAGTTAAACCTTGAAGATTTAACCACACGCCAAGAAACGACGCATGCTGCATTTTTTTTCCCAGAAAATTACCACTGTGTGGAAGGTGCCAAACATACCTTAGTTTTATGCTGCTGATATGATGACCAGGGTCTCCCGGTTCTCGTGTACTTAACGTGTCTGCCTGAACTGAGACAGATTTTTTTGTCTGGAATTGAAAGGCACATCCGCATTTGTCACACAGATTCCAGCCCGTGTTAAAGGATATGCAGGAATCAAAATCCAGACAAAAATGGCTGACGGTTTACCGTGGTAATGCCAAATGCAAATTAGTTACGCTAGCACTTCGGTTTCGGTTCGACACTGTTTTCAAGGTCAAGCAAACTTTAGATAAGACCACTGAAATTAGGCTTAAGCTCCACCTTAATGGTACGATGCGATTGCATTAGAAGGTTAACTCCCACATATGCAGAATCGGTCATTCTCTACTTTACATTCATATAACCGCTGGCGGTCCTCATGCAGCTTGGTCCTCATACAGCCCACATAAACTTCTGGCGCTGAGGTGAAGTGGTTAAGCGATGCGTCACTGCCTTGCATTGGCATGTGCTGCTACCGGGAGGGATTTTGAGACCTAGATTACTCTTTCAGAGCAACTTTCACTATCAATCATTGAGCTGCCACCTACTACTGTAGGCAATTTGCTGTCAATTCAGTGGAGAATATCTGATGATGTCACATGGTCACATGACCTAAGTGGCCCACCATTCGGTGGGCACACAGAGAAACCGCACAGACATCAGCTAAGCAGCTGAGTAGAAGCTGAAATGCTAACGCACTAAAACTGAAAATAAGGCGCAGTACATTCTCAAACCAAAAAATCCCCCAAAAGTACCAAGCCAATTTTGCAATCACCAACAGTATTATATCTACTCGAGGACGCAGACCTCTCTCGATGATCTCCGATTATCCCTGCCCATACGCTAGCCATGGTTATCCTACCGAAGGAAATCTAATCACGCCTCCCGGTATGACATACCCTGCTGTACCCAGAAATGCCTTGTAGGTCTTGACAATATACTCAGGTTGAAATTTCATATGAAGAATTTTGTTTAGTACCAAGGCTAATAAGGCCTGGCCTACCTCAGTCATTACAATGCTTTGCAAACGCCTTGAGGGGTAGTACCTGACCGGCATCAGCCTTGCTTTTCAGAGTAACCTTAAGAAAACAACACTTAGTGCGCTAGCACTCGATGGGTCACTAGCGGGAAAGTGGTAATCTGTCCTGGTGAAGCTTGGAGTAGCATGGGTAAGCTTCGGTAAGTTCAGAGGAGCGTTGCGCCAGCTGCAGCTGAGTGGAGAGAAGGGGTGAAGGTAGGCGAAAAATGTAGTGTGCACATCCAGATGCCAGAAAAAGGAGACGAAGGATGAAGTTGCCGGCGAAACATGCAGTGCGTAGCAAACAATGAATGCAGTCCGCCCTTCCACAGGTTCCAAAAGCAAACGGCATTCAGGGCATGCTAAACAGGAACGCTAAATAACGGAATCTCAAAGTTAGTATTTCGGTGCTAAAAGGAACATCTACAACGTTTCAGAGGTAAAGACACCTGTCGGCATTGTTTTCTCTCTGTGCATTGCATACATCACGAAGTATCGAGAACAGTATCCGAAGTATCCAGAACTTTAGGCATGTTTGATGCGAATGTCATGCAGGCAGCAGCCTACAAGCACAACATTTTACAGCATTGATATTTAAACGAGTACTAAATATTTTATATGGCACCTATTTTATTGTAGACATTAGCTGCACATGAAAGACGGCAAACGCACATAGAGATATTCGGTGCATTTTTGGTTTGTCTCCTTTCCAAACCAGATTCACATAATTCCCTCAAAGGCTAACTATTCTTTGTTTATCATATTCTTAGTGCCTTGTTGCATGAAGTGATCGAAAGCAAAGGAAAGGCGCATAACTGGTTCCCTGGGATAGCGGACAACTTAGTCACGCTTTAAGATACGAAAGGAATGGAGCGGAGGCTTGGAAAGGAAAGAAAAGGCGCACAGCTGCCCTCTTGGAACCGTGGACGCCTCAGCCGTGGTTTAAGCTACGTGGTGGTAGTGACAGATGTGCGCTGCATGCGTTGGTATTGACAGCGTTGTACTAGAAACGCGGCACTGAAGCCATAGGCCGTCGACGTTCACTGTGTTCATTGGCGCTGCCGTTGACAACGTCTTACACTCCGATTACTTTAAGGAAAAAAAGTGCGCATATCTGGCTCCCTTGGTCAGTGGACGCCTCAATCGCACTTACAGGTACGTGGGGTGATGAGAGAGAGAAAGATATGGGCTGCATGCGTTAGCGCTGACAACGTTGGGGCAGACACGTGGCACTGCTGCAACAGGCCGCAGTGTTCACTGGGTGAGCAAACTGTCGCGACCAACCATTAACTGCCACCTGCCAGGGTGGCAGGGTGGGTGCGCTGCCTATCCAGTGTCCGGACGCACTGAACAATGCAGACGCCAAGGCGCTTATAACTGCCCGATACACCATGGCTTTCGCTCTCTGACCAGGTTCAGCAGTAGTTGGACCACAGCTAATTTTTCCTGTGTGTCCTGTGCCTTTTGTTCACGTGAAATAAAAAGTGAATGACTGAATTCAAAACACTGGTTAACGCACACACTCTGAGTGACAATGGTGATGTCAAATACATGGTAGTAATTCTGATGGGCAAGTTTTGCATGACATTTATTGTGAAAGAGCGCGCCAGTTTTGTTTTGTGTTCGTTGTATTTGTTTAACCGCAGCTTAATCTAAACCGCTGAAGGCAACATGGCAGAACTGACTCTCAAGTGCAAACCATGCTGCCAAGGGTCATGTCTGGCTGCATTCTGGTTCATTACAAACATGATCTTACGAACAGTATCACACAGCTTGTACTGCAGAATACAACTATAACAGAAAAGAGGTGGATCTTAAACTCCGATCTGGTTCTGATCTGCCGTGCTGTGTGAAGAAATAGGGTTACTTGATGATTAAATTTTGTGGCGCTCAGTAACGAACACAAAGAAAGGCTGGCCCCATTCCTGGCGGCTTATTTGGATGTTGGAAGGATCACATACTGGAGCCGTTGAGATTGCATAGCATAGTTATTGGTTGACCCATGGCTCATTCATAAGTGCACGCCCTAAACAAGACAAAAACTTCATGCCAGTACTCCTTTATATTTAAATGCTAGCCATGCATCGTAGCCAGTAAAAACATCGGAGAAAAAACAAAACGAACTACTAGCATACAGCTTTGCATCCATAAAAATTGCCGTGACACGCTGACAAACACGCCTGTATCATTTATTTCAGTGGTACTGCATCATTCTGTCTTTTCCAACAGCCGCATTAGTTTAAGGTGAGCAAAAATCCGAAAAAAGACAAAAACCAAGTTTGGTTTCACCTATCCAGCAATGCATGCCATATAGTTTCAAAACATCCCGTAGTTTTTCAGTACTAGAATTTAGAGGAGCCATGCATTCTTGAAAGTGCTACAGCGACGCACTTCAGAGCTAGTTGAAGAAGTAAGAAAACTTAATACCTTTTTGTAATGATGGAACCGGGTTTGAATTTTCAGAGCAGTGATTCCACTCTTAAAAGTTGATGTGGAACTCTTGAAGAAAGATGAGGGAAACTTCTGTGTTGACTCCAATGTGTCAGTTTCTTGTGAGTCAGGGGACGAATTCAGCTCTGATGCACTCTCTATTGTGAATGGCGAGTCCTTAAGCTCACAGTCGGCAACTTCTTTCCTGTAAATACAGCACTCTGACGAGACGGACGGGCAATGAGAGCAGGGTGACGCAGTCTGCACACCAGCGTCTAGCATCATAATACTTGAAACCTGTTCAACTTCTGTTCCAGCACCTAGTATGGATGGCACAGCCTGCACTCCATTGTCTGCAACAAGCGCTGTGCACTCTTGCATGGACAAAACAGTCTGCGCTCGGCAATCCACAGCACCAATGGCTCTCCCTATCGCTTTGCAGTTTTGCACTAGTGAATCGAGCTGTGCAGAACAGTCCACAGTCTCCTTTATTTTCAACTGCACATCCTCAGTTTTCGTGACTCCTTTAACACAAAGCTCTCTCTTCATTTAATTAATTACCTGTTGCCCATGTTCACTGATGACTTGATAGTAGTGTATTTATATGCCCCAAACCTTAGTATACTTTTTTGTTGTGTTACGTCATTGAGCCTTTCATTTTTGCTGTTGTGTGTTTGTTGCTTATTATTAATTTGTGGCCTTTGTACTTTTTTTTATATTTTTAATATTTTTACTTACCTATTTTCTGTATGCTCACCCTGCGAAAATCTCTTCCTGGGATTGCAGTATTAATAAATAAATAAATAAATAAAGGCTTTGAAAGTGGCTGAAAGCAAGCCTGCTGAATTTTCTTCTCTGGATTCAGACCAGGAGTGGCGATGACAGGGGAGTGACCAGGTGTCCAGAGAACTACCCTTGGTGACAGCCTTGCACACTGTATAGAAGCTTGCACAAATTCTCCTTCCTGATCTTCGTGTGAAGAGCTCAATGTGGAGCTGTCCCCATCAGTTGAAGTCAGCATAGGGCTGGCATACAGTGGGCTGAAGAATTTGGAAGCGCCATACCTGTTGCTCACATGTTCCTGACATCGCCTGAACGCACGCACAGCTTCAACACAGCATTCCTTCAGCTGCCCTGCCAGACCTGGTGGAGTCCCTGGCTCGTTCACTTTTCTCGATGGGACCGGTTGTACCGACGTCTGCACAGAAAGAAGAAAGGTGGCACAGCCACAAACCACTACCACATTTTTGGGGCAGCATTGAAGGCGAGCATGGGGAACAATACAGTGAGTGCTCATTACAACTGATCTGGATAAAACATACATCCAGATATAATGGACATTATGAGTAATTTTCACACGCTTTTTAAATCCAAAAAGCTTCAGTTTAAATGCACATGGTTACAATAGACCACTGCGTACCGCAAGCTAAATTTTTGTTCATATTTGGTGAACAACATATTTCACAACATAATGGAGCCAGGTTGGGCATATGGTTCGTGTGAGCAAGGAAGGGGGAAAGCCTCAGGGTGCTCCCCAATGTTTCGACAGGAGGACTTATCTTCATCTGGGCGAACACGAGTCCTCTTGTAGAAACGTTGCCAAGCACCCTGAGGCTTCCCCTTCCTTGTTCACTTTGTGATCATACTTTACAACAGACATTTGTGTTGGGTTCCAACTCGCTACCATGCAATACTTCACATTGATGCTCCCTTCCATGTTAATCATCAAGCCCCAATAGTCAACACTTTCAGTGTATTGAATTCCGCCACCAAAGTGCGTGGGGCCACCACCTTCCATAGTAGGAAGATGGAGCGTTTCCTATCGCTCCCACTCTCGCCTGTCACCTGTACATTAGATATGCATGACTGGTGGATGGAAGTCAGGGGGAAATGAACACTTGTCATCTCCCATGATGTAACAAAAAATGCAAATTATCAATCGTTATTCACAAAACTTTATTACAAATGATTCGTTTTTGTTAAAGAGATCTCGCAAAAACACATGGAGCGTAACAAGCCAATTCAGAGATTCTACACACACGCTGCAAATGCTATGAAAAGTTGCTCTCACTTCGTTCAAAGACTGAGGCAGTCCTTTTGCAATAAGGAAATAAAGTCCCTAAAGTGCGTCGCCGAAAGGTATTTTATTTGTATGCCCTTCACATTTTGCACTAAGCATAATCTGGATACATCTGACATGTTTTTCTGGACTACGTGAGTCTGTTATAACGAGGTTTGACTTCGTTACACTACGTTAAACCTTGTAAAGAACTTTTGCTCCAGAAATCTGCAAAACATCCTGCAATAAGATTTTGCTCAAACGACAAAAATGCTTAAAACATGCTAAGGACAGCTGCTGAAAGAGTCTTGCATTATGAAAATTTCTACAAATAGGTTTGGTTGCTTCTTGACGCCAAGCAACATTTTTCACGAGAACAGTACATTGACACGCTTCAGAGACAAAGCTGGTCGTTCACTTGTGCACGTGGCAATACCAGAAATAAAAATGTGTCGCGAACTCTTAAGCTAGCCTCATGGACAGAGTGGTCGTTCTCGAGTCGTTGCAGAATCTGGTGCTGGGTTTGTTGCATGAGCAGCATCTGGGCATTTCTAGAATGAAATCGGTAGCGAGATCCATAGTATGGTGTCCTGGCATTGATGACGCTCTCGAGAGAATTGTGCGGAACTGTCAAATATGCCAGTCAGTTCTCTTCACCGCACAGCATGTACCTTTGACACCCTGGTAACTGTGTGAAAACCCATGGAAACGAGTACGATCGGATCCCGCAGAAAAAAAAGGGAAATTGTTCCTTGTCGCGATTCATGCTTATTCCAAATGGTTGGAGGTCAAGGTAATGACAGTGACCACTTCCGCTAAAACGGTAGACTGTGCTCGTTCGTGGTTTGCGTCACATGGACTGCCTGTGGAAGTAGTAGCCGATAACGGTCTGTAGTCTCGAGCAGCTGAATTCCACAATTTTCTTAACCTGTGAGCGTTAAGCAAACGCTCACACCACTCTACCATCCTCAATGGAATGGAGTTTTAGAGCGTGCGGTGCAAATAGTGAAGAAAGCATTGCTTAAGCAGCTGCTGGAAGACGAAGAAAGATGCCCTTTTAGGTCGCTGCAGCACAGAATTGATAACTTAGTCTTCTCTTACCGAACTACACCTCATACTTTCCCGGGAAGAACGCCCGCTGAATTATTTCTGGGAAGGAAACTGCGGACATGCCGATCGTTACTGAGGCCAAACACGGCGGAGGCATTGAGTGCGAAGGCTGACAAAATTAAAACATCTGCTGATAAACGCAGCAGTGCGCAGCGAGCGTTTGCTGTTGGTGATCGTATGTGGCTTTGCTCTGTGCGTGATAATGTGGTGAAATGGTGGCCTGGAAAACTTACCCGAGTGAAGTCACCGTCAACGTACTTGGTGTGTGCGAGAAACAGAGTGCGGTTTGTGCACGCGGACCATCTGCGACGATCCGGCATCCGATCACGTGCACGATCAAACGTTAACCCCGACGTGGAACTTCCGCATGCACCGGACGTGGTGCCTCATTCCCCCGGTACAAGACAATCGGCTGAGCCATCCCATTCTACCCGACCAGCACAGCGAGCAAGCGGCGAGCAACCGGTGCCACTACGAAAGAGCACGAGAGAGCAGCGTCTACCTGATAGTTTGACTTATGCATGTTTTTAGAACTGTAAAGGGGAGGAAGTGTTGTACCGTATCGCGGCGTCTGCTCGTGGCTTGTCGTGTTCGCCATGCCTTGCTGCGCATGCGCCGGCGTCTCGCCAAATGTATTTAACCCCGTGCGGATGCCATGCACGCTAGTCGTTGGTTCGAGGCTGCTAGTGAGCACCTCGTAATAAAGCGTCCCGTACCCTGACCGGCGTCTGGTTACAACACCATTCAGCACTGCATAGCCTAAAGAATCCTTCGAAGTGCCAAAGGGCACCCTCTGTAAGTGCAATTAACTTGCGCGCTTAACAGGTGTATTACAAATGCGTCATTGACTTAGATGTTCTTGTCAATTGTTGCACACCCGATGCTTTGTCAGCACGTGCGTTTGGGTCGAGCGGTCCTTGGAGTTGGGTCATTCCACTCCATTTGTCCCAAACGTTGGGCTCGACCATCTCCAATTTGTTGGAAAAAATTTGTGCAAACTTATCGCAACATCCGTAATCTAAGCCTAAAATATTTCTGCCAAAATAAATTTATTCATGAAGTGAGCTCAGATTGAACAGTTTTAAAAGGCATGAAACCTGGCTCCGCTGAAAAATCGATCAAAAATCCAAATTTTTAGAAAGCACTCCACAAATTTTCTAGTGAGATTTGTAGATTGTGGCTTTTGATATGAGTCAGATCATGTATTTTAGAACGGTATGTGGTTTTTACAATTTAAACGAATAATAGATTATACTATTATGTCATTTTTATAACAAGTTCCTCTCAGAAATTAGGAAATGCTCATCTTGCTTCCCGAGTTGTCTATTAACTATAAAAAAGGGTGCAGCTAAACAAGCTGAATACGTCAAAGTGAGATAAAATACTGAATAAGGGAGTAATTACTTGTTGGCATCCACCCAAGCGCAGCCGACGGCTACAAAGAAAAGCTTGCTGCCGTTGGGTGGATGCCAATGAGTAATTATACTCCCTTGTTACAACTCTTCTGCATCTTGTGGGGTTGCCCTAAATATTTGACCAATAAAACACTGAAGTTGAAGAAAAATGCGTCTTTGAACCATAAACACCTGTTTATTTCACCGTGAGATGGTCCAACTAAAAATACAAATGATGGCGGGTTTGGTAAAACGGTTTGTTGCTTTTCATTTCTGAGGTTTAATTGAGGAGATGTTTTTTTAAGCAAGAAAAAATTTTTAACTTTGAGCTCTCATGCCGTAAGTTGCGTCTGAAAGCCAGAACCTCTGCAGGTGTCATTAAAGAATATGTTGAGTGCTTTCTAAAAATTAGTAATTTTTTATGGATCATCGAATGGTGCCGTGTTTCACTCCTTTTCGTAATGTTCAAACTGAGCTCACACCGGGAATAAATTTATTACGGCAAAAATACCTTTGCTTAAGTTTTTTTAAACAATTCGGAGATGGTGAAGCGCAATTTCTGGGACTCTTGGTATGGAATGACCCAGCTTTGGGGCAGCCCTCACAATGTCGGAGTAGTCAACGTTGCTAGCTATGCTAGTAGTTGTGCTGTGAGCAAAGTTAAACATTGCTGTTTGTGAGTTGTTATGCACAGGGCTGGGCAACACATTCCAGCATGTAGCTGAAAACATATTGATTGCTTAGGAAGTATTTCCTTTTGTTGGGTCCAAGAATTCGGAGAATAAAGCCGCGATTGTTATGGACGCATGTTCTGGTGAGCACTGAGATTGGAAGGCACTGGGCAAGCAAAATCTCAGTTGTTGCTCATGGTTTAGTCGAGCGCATGTGCACACTTAGAATTTGTTTCTGGCTAGTTGGTACATTCCCTCCGTCTCAAGTAGAGCTTCGTCCTGCCCACCTTCTCGTGTCCGTTTTATGGGGCCTTCTTATGACGAAAATCATATGTACGCGCATGCCGACCTCTTCCTGTGCCTGCTCACCATGGCGCAAGGTGATTTCATAGAGGACAGCCCTGATTAGAGGATGTGGCTTGCACTGGGCACAAAATAAAGACCAACATTTTTGTGCACACTGTCATCAGAGGCATTTTTATTTTAAGATGCTGTGGCATTTCACGGCACTTGATAGTCACATGTTGGTAGTGTGAAATTATTGCCAATGAAAAATCTATCCCTGCCTAGCATGTTCATTATAAAATGACAGCTGTATGTGTTCACGAATACAAAGTTTTGGTTGAGCAGGCAAATTCGTTGCGGCATTTGGTGCAGGTGTATTCATAACACATTATTAGAATAGGAAACTGGTGCGGCTAGGTGATTTCCTTTGTTAAACAGGTCGTTTCACAGTAGAGGAGATTGACATATGTTAATGACGGATGATGTAGAGAATTGAAGGAGTGTGGGCACCTAATTTCAATGGCGTGTTTAATTCTTTAAAATGGTGTAAAAGACATTACAAAACAATGGAGAGTCTTGTGGTATTTGCCTATTACCGCTAAGTTAAAGTCGAATTGTTCTGTCATAGCGTTTCGGTTTCAGTTTCAAGAGCTCTGTGACAAAGGTACATGTAGGTAACGTGAGCCATTAAACAAATGGCTGAGTTTTGACGTGTTTAAACTGAGTAGACTTGTGAAAACATGTTTAGCCTGGTTGGCTCATGGTTTTATTTTGCTGGGTCACCGGCAAGTCTGGCGATATTGTCTGTGTGTTATTTGTGATTTTCCACTTAACGTCATCTTCAACCAGCGGGGAGCCGATCGCCGGCAAAGAGGTAGAGGCTCGGTGGGGAATCGCTCGTGAGCCCGGCCGCGACCGCTTGGACTGTCTCTGGCGCCTGCGCTCCTGTGGTCCTGGTCCTCCAATGCCCGCACGACGCGCGTCGTTTGAACAACTCATGGAAAATTTTGCCTCAGGTTATTTGCAAAAGCATCTGTCTACTTTGCCCCTTGAAGATTTTTTCCTTGTATCGAATTCTCAGTGTCTTCTTGAGTACCTTCAGAATGACAATCCAGGGGAATGTCTAGTGTTTAGTGGCGATGTAGAACTATTTTATTCTATCCCGCATGAGGACCTCATGAAACCTTTGCGAATGTTTATATCGCAGGACAACACTGAGCTTTTTTAATGCTCTGGTATGGCAAACAGATATGCTGTGTTAGCTATAACGTCAAAATGTTCAGCAGTAGGGAGATATTAAAGGTTATCAATTGCTGCACTCGTACTATGTTAATGTTCTTCTTTTAGTGCTCTTTCAGCGTTGGGTTGTCACTTGAAGTAAGTAGCAAAAAAACAAAGACGAGAACAAGAAGCAACTAGGGCTTTCCGTGTTTCACACGTTTTATGGCTTCTGTAAGTTAATAACCAAATTTGCACAATAGTTCTTTCAGTCAGGCAGAGTAGCATCTCTAATAGCTATTTTATGCACGGAGAAAAGCATTTTGCTGTTTTATTCTGTGCCTCCTCAGTAGCACAGTGAACATAAATATAATTTCAGTTCCTTGATTTTTTCTAGAATACATCATATAGAGCCAAGCCTATGGAAACTAAATGTAAATCGTTCATTGTTCATGTGTACTTGTAGAGGCTTGTGAAGAACGACCAAATGAATTTACTTTCCTTTATGCATAATGGAAAGTTGAAATTTTTTGCATTTTTAGGTAATGTCTGGAGCATAAAATTCCTTCTGGAACGATGAAACCAAATAAATTTTAGATTTTGTGTGCAAGGGTGCTTACGCTTGCATGCAACTGAAAACATTCATACTGCTTTCCTGAATAGGTTCCTTCATCTTTGCGCCGATATTTTTGGAACTGATAAGTAACAATGTCAGCCTTAGTTCGATAAAAATTTGTAAAAACATGTTAACTGCACCAAATTTTATGAACGAATTCAAAGGGTGATTGATGACTGGTATTGTTTAATCTGGGGCAGTAAGATGCGGAGTAACTAGTAGATAAAAAAATTAAACAAGACCATTCTAACAAAAACTACTCTTTTTTTAGCGGAATTTTTTTTGGCACAAGTGCTGAAGTGGCATGGCATGATGAAGACATGAACAGTGTGCACTCAAAGGTGCCTCTATTCAGGATCACACGTGAACTGGCCCACAGCAGTTCAGACAATTGGAGAGTACCTTAAGGCTGAGCTTCGGCTGCTGGTTATGTGACCAAGTTACGTTTCTCATCTAATAAGAGCGTGCATTTCTGTAAATGTGAGCAAAAATTGAGGAGAATTTAGATATTCTTTACGAGATACCACTATGAGAATTGGTAAATAATGATATGTGTCTCACATGTACATTTATGTGTTGAATATACAGAAGCATGGCTTGAGAGCTGAATTCCCAGGTTACTGCGCGACGCGTGGAGCAGTCCAGCGTAGCACTTACAGGCTTCATGAAGATGAGAATAAGGTAGTAATCACTTTAAGAACAGAAAACACAACACAAACCACAGGACCAGGAAGTTGACAGAACACAGTAGCCCTGATGATATTCTGTGCAGAAGGTCACTCAGCATGGGTGTTAAATACGAGTCTACGCAGACGCCTTCTATCGTCATGTAGTACTGATTTCAGAACTTCATGAGCAAGAAGTGAAGGTAACAGTTCACCACGGCTACACTCTTGCGCTTCCCTACGTAAGCAATCTGCAAGTGCACTTCTTCGAAATCTTTTATGCTTTTGCCGACATAAACATCATCGCTGTATGTGTCAAGGAAAAGAACATGCACTTCCTGTCAAGTGGCAGTGCACTCACAGGGCCCCCAGTAACAGCTCACTGAGTTATTTGATACATCTACAGGGGACCTCACGAGGAACTAATTCTTAAGCTTCAGAACACAGAGCGCTCTTTGCAAAAACTATCTCAAAGTTTGTTGCTGCAGGGACTTCTTCACAATGATGACCCAAAAAAGCGAGCCTTCCTTTAGTGTCTTTGTTGTTGAAGAAGATCCAGGAAACGGCCTTTTTCCTTCTCCATTAGTGCCAAAATGTTTTTGAGGGAGATTTTTCGAAGATATAGAATGATTTCACAAAATGCTAAAAAAGAGACTGAAGCTGTGTGAAACAGCACCGGTAACAAACGTTTCACAGCTTATGAAGAAGGAGAGAGACCCATGTCTTCGTCCTTTTTTCACCCCATACACATAATGACACTGTCTTTCTGGGTCATCGTTTCAGAAAGGCCCACATTGAAACGGCCGTCAGTTAAATTTCTGCAAAGAGCCCATTCGAAAAACTTTAGAATCCGTTCCTTGCGAGGCACACTGCAGAGGTATTGGAATACATTAGTGAGCGTTGACCTGTAGCTGCGACTAGATTTTCACTTGACGTCAAAGATCAGTACATTTTATTGCACACTCTGAAATAATGGGAACTGTGAGTGAAAGCGCAAGTTTTGGGGGAAGTGCCCTTCCAAATTGGTTGTAGGCAAGTGTTCCGCTTTCTTCAGATGTTACCATCGTTCCTTTCTCGCTGAGTTGTGCATTGAGTACTATGTATACAGAAAGGCATCTGCATAAAATTGTATTTGGCACCCTTCCTGAGCTAATGTCTATTTGCACGAAATGGCACACAACAGTAAGGACCTTCATGCACAGTTTCGTCAGGGTAAGGGCATTTTGTCTGCTTCTTCCTGGTCCTGCAGTTTTTACTCATTCCTGTTATGAAAAATGAATTTTGGGCAATAAGGCGTAGTGGTTCTCAGTAAAACGCTTCTGAAAGCTTTTACGAAAGCCAGTTGTTCAAAAGCGGGTGGTTCAAACGTATTTGTGAAGTTTATCATTGGTATTGGGTGCTTACTAAATGGGGATTATTTTTTATGCTTTTCAGATGATTCCGACAGCAATGTGCAGAGGTACAGTGTGTGCTGTTTGTCATGAAAATAAAACGTATGTATCTGTGCCCATCCAAACACCACTTTTTTATTCTAAGCTACATGCTTTTTATTTATGCAATACGTAACATGCGTAAAGGAAGGTCTTGTGCATAGTACTCATTTCTTCGGCACCTGGCCTCCTGTGAACATTGTGCGCAGCAGCTATACGAAAATACTTAAGCATGCATGTGCTACATGACGTACTATCGGGGACAAAAGTTTGCAGGACGCGAGTTCTTGGAAAAACCTTTAATGTAGCTCTACTCTATACTGTATAAAGGTATTAAAAGCCTAAATGCTCCTTCTTCTGGTAACAATGTCAGGAGACTGGGTAGCGAGGTGGAGGAACAATAAACATTTTTCTGAGAACTTGCGTACCTCAGGCTTTTGTCCCCGATAGTACATAAAAACAATACAGATTATTTCCGCTTTTAGCTCGAATGACTCCGTATGTGTAGGTATGAGGACGTATGCGTACGCATTACGGAACCTTAAGAACACAACAGAAGCATCCGTTGCCAAAAAAGAAATTCGTTTCCGTGCATAGCATGACGTAACTTTTTATCACCATGAATACGATAATCGTCATACGAAATCTCTGTTTCGGATATTTAGTTCGCACCTTATGTTACGAAAAACCCTCTGGCAACCCATTAATAGTGGGTTTCACTGTACATTTTTTTACAGCACGGCTTCGAGATTGACTGCCTTTTTGTCGTCTTCGGAGCAAGACGCGGATGGCAGTGGTCATTGCACCAACCAGTGCGATAAAGAGGAAATGGATAACATGACAAGTCGGACAGCAGCGGTCACGAAGTGGGCGGGGCGTTGACGACAAGTACCATGTAGTTCATTGTATCTGGAAGGGCTGCTGCCGCCGGCCCTAGTTCGCTTTCCTTTCTCTTGGCGTTTAAAACATATACACTTGAAAGGCTGCCATTTCTCACCATCATTATCAGCCCTCATCGCATCCACTGCTCGACAAAGTCAATTCCACTAACCCTCGTTTAGCCCTCTCCTGTGTGAGCGGTGGCACGCTACACCAACAGATTTCCTTGCCTCATTTCTCTTCCTTTCTTCTGCCCTCGGTTATCTCTTCTCCGCATTACAACCCCACAACAATAGACTTTGTCCTCGTTATTTAGGTTAAGAGAGCATTAAATAGGGCTTCCCCGCGAATGAACATCCCTCGTTTTCTGTCTATACGTTACTCAAACTGCGTGATTCCACGAGAGATCAAAATGCTTAATTATTTCGCAATTTTAATTTATTCAATTATTTTATATAAATTGCACGCATAGTAGGCAAACACTGAATTTAGTTTTGTAAAATGTTGATATTTGAGCAGAAGAAAATTATCAACGGCGTCGTGGCAGAGGCAACGTTTTCGCGCTCCGATCAATTTCGCAACGTTGCACTGCCGTAAGAATCAAGGTATTTCATCAATGGTGCATATGTGTTGCGTGCTAAAAGCTCAGGAGAGAAAGAATATTTCAAGCTTATTTCCTCAATTGTGAGGAAGTTGCCGCGTCCTAGAAAAAATAGGTTTGGTTTGGTTTATGGGGTTTAACGTCCCAAAGCGACTAAGGCTATGAGAGACGCCGTAGTGGAGGGCTCCGAAAATTTCGACCACCTGGGGTTCTTTAACGTGCACTGACATCGCACAGTACACGGGCCTCTAGAATTTCTCCTCCAAAGAAATTCCAGCCGCCGCGACCGGGATCGAACCCGCGTCTTTTGGGTCAGCAGCCGAGCACCATAGCCACTGAGCCACCGCGGCGGCCAGAAAAATAGGGTGGCAGCGTGGGAGTCGCTGCCACTCCCATGGAGTTGGCATCCCCAGAGGATGGGTCCCGGCCATACCCATCCCCACCGCTGGCGTTGCACCAGAACCGAGTAGCAGCCGAAGCGAGACCGATCCGAAACTGATCGCGAGGGCAGGGAGGGGGGGGGGGGGGAGGGCACGGGCAGGCCGCGCAGTCGGATTTCCCCCCCAACCACATCAACAGGCAAGCCACGTCTGTGTTCCTAGAGGGTCGCGTGCCGGGAGCAATTAAAGATGTGAAGGTGAATCGCTTTAGGAATGCCGTCGCAATTAATGTCATTGACCTGAGCACGCTTGAAAGTTTTAGCAATATCATAACGCTCAGTGGCATCTGCGTTCGTTCCCATGTCCTTCTGGGCAGCGGCACTACGGCAGGCGTCATCTACGACGTCGACGTGGCCATCCGCGGCTCTGACCTACCCATTTTGATCAACCAGCTACCGACGGTGTAGAAATGCTGCGAGCTCAAGGCCTTGGGAGGACAAGGTGGTACATCACGTTGACCTTCCAAGAGGACTGCATCCTAACGTTCGTGAATGTTGGCCACTTTTGACGCGTGGTTAGGCCTTTCTTCCCGAAGCCTCTCCAGTGCCGAAAATGCATGAAGATAGGACACGTGAGTAATGCGTGCAATTTCTCCATCGTGTGCCCACGGTGTACTCAGCCACACAGCGAAAACGCATGCGTGGCACGAGTCCTAAAGAGTGTCAATTTCCGCGGCCCTCATGACGTCCCTCAAAAGATTGTTCTTGCCTGAAAAGGGAACAGGAGATACTTAAATGACAAGAGACAATTCCACACACAGAGAAGCCACCGCTTAGGTGCCGCGACGTCCTCACCCTCGTTGCAGGCCTTCTAAGGGTTTAATGACCATTGCAAAAGATCGTCCAGGGATTTCTGTAACATGTGCTCCCCCCACATACCACTCTAAGGAACGGGAGCCATATGACTGGCGAGGCAGGGACGGTTGTGGCAGACTGGTCTTGGCCATCACTGCGTGAGCTACACACAACAGCAGTGACCAAGAAGGTATTGCGCACTCAAAGCACCGAGGCTATTGCTAATCAAGCAGAAGGCCGAATTCCAGTAAGACCGTGGACCGGCATGTGGCTTCGTCATCGCTCCCGAAGCAATGCACACTCTCAATGATGGAGCAGTCACCGCGCACGAAATTTGTTGAGCGTACTTCTCGTCGGGCAGTAGGTCAGGAACCGACCAAACTAGCAGACGAGCAAGTAATTGCAAAGTTGAAGACGTTCGTGGACACCATGCGTGTGCTGCTTTCCAGCTTTCACACGCCAGCTGCACAAAATGTACTGCAGGTGCTAGATTTGTTCAATTCACTCCTTGCAGCCCTACAATAGCTGGCACAACGCCCAAGATGAAGTCGGAGTGTACTACGTTGTCATCCCCATAATCAGCCGCAATGGCAAGCAGCCTTTCTTCACAGTGGAACATCTGGGCTGCCTGACTGCCATGTGTTAGTGATGGAGGACTGTCGATTTGTTCTACTCAGGTAGCAGCACTCGGCAGCCCTCAAGCTGGGGAGCCTACAGCTGCGGCAGCCTTCCACTTTCAGTGCCTTTATCATTGCTTGTCGTGCTTCCTACGGACCGCATTTCCCTATTTCCTCTTATCATTTTACTCTCCCCTCGTCCCTCTGCCGCAATGCAGAGGGATGAGCCTCAGTGTTCCGGAGCATAATTTGAACGTGAGAGATAAAAAATCTAGCAACTTGGCCGACCACCCTCGTAACTTCTCACCCTACAGGCGGCATTCAAAGCTTCGCGAAAACCAGAAGCATGACAAAAAACAAGAGCCGGCTCAATCGGGAAATAATTGAAGTAGCCATCATTGAAAACATAACAGCAGGCTGAGTGAGCGTGCCATCAGTAGCCCTACTGGATAAAGAGATCACACTGCTGCCTGGGTCAATATCAATACGCGTATATTTCATTCTAAGCCACCTTCAACCCCTGCCATACACCTTTGAGCTTTCATCTCATCACTTTTTCGCCTAAAGTGGCTGAGTGGTTATGGCGCTCGGCTGCTAACCCGAAAAACGCAAGTTCGATTACGGCTGCGGCTATCAAATTTCAATGGAGCAGAAATTCTACATGCATATGTACTGTGCGATGTCAGTGCACATGATAGAACCCCAGGTAGTAGAAATTTCCGGAGCTCTTCCCTACGGCGTTCCTCATAGCCTGAGTCGCTTTGGGTCGTGTAACCCCCATCACGTCCGGTCTCGACGCGCGCGCTCTTTCTTACGGCCTGTTCATGAGGGGCAGTTGCTACCTATCGCCGCAACTCTCCGGGGGCGCTGCGAGCCAACCCTCGCAGCTCGAGGGGAGGCGCTGAAATGTACTCTCGACGTAGCCTTGGCGGGCGCTGGTTCGGTTACTTTGCACATATTGCTGAACGGCTGCTCCGAGCATTGAACAAGAACTTGACAACCATATCTTATGCAGCCACTGCTATCGGCACGCAAAGCAGGGTACTAATAGATGGATCTCAAAACATTGAAGTCGGCATGCAATGATTGCGCATAGTATTAGCGGATAGGGCTGTATCATTTGCGACTAACGGAATAAAAGTGAGGCAAGATATTAGAGGGCGAAGCCATGTTTAGGAAAACATTTATTTTCATCTTCAGAGCTGGCACAGGCTCTGTCGATGCATGGAAATGTGTGAAGAAAATATAAAGCACTTTCCGTTTGGAAGCATTCGAAGTATCTGTGCCATTTGTTCTCACTGCGCGAAACGCACCAGATCAGAAAGATTCTTTGCTCTTTGGCACTCGGATATCGTTTCACATACTTAAAAGAACTGAAAAGAATAATTTCTTGTAATGACCTATTCAACATTGTCGTGCGGCTCACAGTTCAAGGGATGTCAGTTGCAGCCTTAAATGCTTTCGAGTTGGCTTGTGGATGAAACGAGATGGCTTGTCATTTTGATTTGTCAATTTCTTTGTGTAGTTGACGAGAAGAATTCAGAGAATCTTCCCAGAAATGACGCGTACTAAGCATTTGGTGTGGCTTCTGTCAACCCCTTCCGGGCAGCATAGGAAGGGTGAATCTTTTAGATGTGGTTCAGCGATTAGTTACAAGGCTTCCAGAAATTTTTGATCGTGGGAGATATTTGGCCGCCTTTAAAAAAAACGCCGAAATCATTTCCAGGAGTGCTAGAAAGTTCGACTTTGGATAGTGAACTTCACGATTCTCTTGAGTACGCCGAAGTCTCTACAGAGGACTGCTAGTGTTGTTCGTCGTCACAAGCACGCTAGCAAGGCGCACGAAGCATGATGCAGGCGGAAAAATGACATCACGTGGCAAACTTTTCGTACACGCGCTTAAGTACAGCGACACAGCAGTACACCATATGCGCAGCTTCACTTCACAAGTTTCTGAAACGAATATCCATGTAAAGTCCGATGCAGAAAACTTGCTGAGAAAAGTTACCCTGCCAGCAGGACGCGCGAAGCATGAGGCACATGGAAAACCTTTCGTTCACGAGCTAAACACACCGAGGAAACCAACAGGTGAAAAAAAATGGACTCGTGCGCGCCGACTGCTCAAAACTGGCTCTGGCGCAGCCGCAGGAAGGGTCGGCTTGCAGCGCCCTCTCGCGGACATCAGCGGTGGTGCAGCGCAGAAAAAAACGCCTTGTTCTCTCGGCGCCTGCTCAGGCCGTAAGGAGAGAGCGAGAAAGCGCGCGCGTCGAGACCGGCCGTGCCCCCATAAACTATAAACCAAAATTGTCGGCCTGTTAATTGCTGATGAATTAAAACAGCGCAAGGAACGGGACGAAAACACGAAGGAAGAAGACACAGACACGGGCGCTGTTCACAGGTGAAACAATTAACAGAGCCCGAAGAACAAGAGATGAAGTTCAGAAGTGCAAGATGCCGGGCTAGTTGGTAATCCATGATGAATTAAAACAGCGCAAGGACCACAGACACAGCGCCCGTGTCTGTGTCTTCTTCCTTCGTGTTTTCGTCCCGTTCCTTGCGCTGTTTTAATTCATCATGGATTACCAACTAGCCCGGCATCTTGCACTTCTGTTAATTGCTGCCTCATATACGATCTCTTTACCTTATTTACCTTTACCTGCTCGAGCATGGCGCATGATAGCCTGCAATGCTTATGTGCCACGAAACCGAATGCAACACAAGCTGCTTTTTATCGCCTCATTTAGATTTTAGCTGTGCTGATTGTTAGCCCACATTCCTTTTATATCTTTTTACTGCTGCATGAATTTTTTCCATCTTATTTTTTTCCTCATCTATTCCATCTTTTCACGTGTTTTTATGCCGAGTTTTTAGCCTTGTTATCGTGTTTGCTGTGTTAGTCGTTGGCATTTGTTCACCCTGTCTGGGCCAAATTTTCATGCCATTGTTTTCGTGCTGGTTTACTTCTTTTTGTTGGGGTTGTGCACTCCGTGAATGTCTGATCACAAGTGGCTGCTACAGATCGTCCTCTTCATATCTGTGTTGTAGACGCGCTTGTATGTCAATGTCCTTCTGTCAAATATAAGGCATGGATGAAAACACATCCAAAATAAAGCACACTTCGCCGCACTTGTGTGCGTGTCCTCTTTGTGTCCTCGTCTGCAAGCGCAGTGATTCCGTGATGTCTGACAAAAACAAACTAGCCGCGCAACGAACCCTGGATAAGTTTGTTTCTTGTAAGGAGGGCTCCTTCCAAGTCTTTTTTGTGGACATTTGCCTCATTGTTTCCCTTATTGCAAGAGCAACGTGCAAAACAAGGTCTTTGGGCACCTGCATCCGCCACAGGATTGTACGAACTGAAATTCGGGGCCTGTTCGGTGGGCTTCTTCCCTCGGCTGGCCGCGGACACCGAATGTGCAAGATACTGCTGTCGGAATGGTATCGTTTCCGTGTCATCGTCTCGGAAAAAGAGACTTGGTAAAACTTCATTTCAACGTTTCTGCAATACAAACTCAGTATGCTAGTAATAGACGATTCGTTTTCTGTTAAAAATTCAAAGGACACCATTCTCTTCTTGCAAAAAAACAAGAAAAAACAGTACAGGCTTTCTGGCTGTTTTCGTCAACGTTCAAGACTTGTGTTATAAGTCCCTCATCATGAATTGCTCCAATATGTTAGTGAGTGCATTGATCAGTATTGCAGCATTGCCTTCCAAAATGACGGCAGCAACGCAGCTGTTGTTTGGCGTTATTATCTATTCCTCCCACATCCCCCACACTGAGTGGAACGGCTCGCTTTTCATTTAGAAACAAGGTATCTGTATCGGGTCAAGTATCGCCCCATCTTGAGCGACTTGTGCCTGGCCAACCATGATGGAGCACTCAGCACAAACCTGAAAAATTATCCGGTTCTTAAAATCTTAAGGAACGTGGATAATTATCTTGTTCATTTAGACAGCCACGATAATGATTCCTGCAGCAGGTTGACAGTACGTTGGCCAGAGGTGGGCGTCCTCACGAGGGCGAGCCTCCTTGAGGACGTCCTCACCCTCACCTCATAATGATTTCACTTGGTGGGGAGACGGAAGATCGTTGCATGAAAATTCTTGAGGACGAGAGTGAGGGAGGGAAGACATGATGAGGTGAGGGAGGGCAAGATGCAAGGTCTGAGGGCAAGGGTGGACGCCCGTACCCTACTCCGGGCTAACGTTCAGCCCGTTACGGGTTCCCCTTTCAGAGCGCTAGTTCTTAGGGCTAAGGTTCCCGTGTAAGACGTAGTTTCTGCAGCCAGGAGGTACCCGAGGCGAACAGGACAGGCGGGTAGCTGCACGCCTTCTCCGTCGCCGCATCCGTGTTGTAAATAAAATAAACAAAGGAAGCCCGCACGAACAGCCACAGCTATAGACTTAGAAAGGAAAGAAAAAACACAGGAAGCGGCGATGAAGCGGGAACAAAAGTAATAAAACAGTCGGAACACTTAGTGAATGACGGCCTACGCAGTCGGGGATAAACCAGCGAGCGGGCAGCGCTACATTTAGTGAAGAAGTATGCGCTGATGAGGAAACGAGTGCCGACACGCGGCAATAATTGTAACGTTGCGATATAAACTTGGTCATGTCTGCTTAAGAAGAAAGGGGATGATTGGCTGGCTGTGTCGCGCGGATGGAGCGTCTCTCGTTGTGTGCATGTTTGCGCCACGGAGGCGCCGCCGCTGGCTATGCAGTACTCCTCGCCATTCGGTCTATTGAATGGGAGCTGTGTGTCCTGGAACTACAAAGGTCGTATCAGAGTTATTGGAAGCACCACTTGTTCTAAGAAATTCGTCGTAATAAGTGGTGAGGTTAGATGATGCAACAATGTTGTTATTCAAATTCAAATTTTCTTTATTTCAGCATCGTTTACATCGATACTAGGGGGCCGTAGACTAAAAGCAACACAAACGGCTTGACAAGGCCCACGGCCCCATACACTCGACATAGGATGACAGAGCAGGAAATCATATACAGTGCAGGAATTTACACACACTGCTCGCATGCAAGCAGGAAAATAAAATTGAAACTAAAAAAGAAGTAAATACAAATTCACAAAGAGAAATCAGCTTACACAATGCTATTTAAATAACTGGGAAGCAGAAAATTAAGCATTTGCTTTCCGTAGTTAGTGCGAGTGCGTGGAACTTCCCACTCTTGCGACGTGCGAGTGTCACGCACTTTTCTTCTTTTTGTGAGACGGGAAACAGTGTTAAAGAAATTGTTATTGTACTTTATGGCCATTTTATAGCGCTTAAGAAGGGTCATTTTATGAATGTCACGTATTGAGAGTAAATTGAGGTCTTTAAAAGGGGTTCTGTATGACAGCCATGCGGAGATTTAGTCATAGCACGGACTGCTTTCTTCTGAATCTTATGAAGTTTGGTAATGTTGGTAAAAGTGGTGATTCATTGATGATGTTCCCGTTTGTTTGCTGGCCCAGCGACAGGTTGTGACGGACCACATTTCCTTCAACTGTACCCATTTATTTGCATTTATGTTACAAAGTGGTTCGGCAGGTGCGCCCTGTAAAACCTACAAGCTCTGAAGCTGGCCGGAGGCCGCACCAAGCGGGATCCCCATCAGCTTCCGACTTTTCAAGATTCTAACACACAAACTAGAAGTTAAACATTTCGGAACCAGCCAGAACCCGCCGCCAAGCGAGGTATATGCCTTCCGCTCTCAAAGAGGCCGCAATCCGCAACAAGCCGGATCTCGATCAGCCCCTGAGTCACGACCGGATCGGACTGTCTCGCTCGGTGACCGCCACGCAACTACCCTAGCTCTCTCTCTGACGCGCGCATCCCGTCCGTTTCACGCTAGTTTCTCACATCTAACCAATCACTGGTCTTCTCGCTCCCTCCCGAAGAAATCAAACTTTACAAAAACAAGGTAAAATGACAACTATTCACTCTCCACTTCCACCAACCGTAGTTCAGATACATAAATTTCCGCACGTGCGTGGCGCCTCGGGTCCGCCAGCACCCAAGACCTTAGCTCAAGCCTAGCAGTGCAAACAGCAAAACCTGTTTTTCGACCGGACGCTAAGACTAGCACGTGTGGCCAGCATGCGGTGTTCAGTAGCCATCTCCAAGGGCTTCGATTCCAAACGCAATGAGGGCGTCCTCTGGAACAGTGTTATCGCGCGACCCGAAAGGTGATAAAATATGGCCATTTGAAACCGCGATAGTTCCCATTGAAATTGACATGCTCTTGCCATTTTCAAAACTGTATTTTCAATATCTCATCTGAAAGTGAAGATATTACAGGCTGTCTGAGTCCAGAATAGTATGCCATAACGAATTCATCAAATATATTCGGCTTCAAATGTAGTCAAGGCGATGACAATACTTTATTGGTATTTCATCGGTTATTAGATGCGGCTCCTCAGCCGATGGGGCAGGCGGGGCTAGGAGAGGCATCGAACTTCCCTTCATCGCACCACGCGACTTTCGGTGGAGCGTTCGGCGCCTTCTCTCCCCGTATGCATGATACATCGTAAGTGCCATTAGCATAGGTTACAATTTTTTGACAAATGAAGAAAATTCGAAGAAAAGTTTCTGTAACAAATTCAGATGCTGTATGGCAGAATACTAGAACTCATGCAGTTAGTCGGGATATTCTTGTGTCCACCCTTCAAACGGTTCTCAACGGTCACACCTATACAACGAGGGAACGCAGGTCAGCCAACTCCCGACCTTCACCTTCTACAACTTTGGGCACGGCGAAATCAGGGGAAGATATAGGCTGGAAGATATAGGAAGTGGAAAGACAGGTGCAGTCGTTTGTGCTCAGGAACAACCAACAGGAAAACGAAAAAATGAAAATTGATTTTGAGAAAAGTAAATTACGCAGTAACTCTCACATATCTCGGTGGACCCCCGAACCGCACCGTAAGCGAAGGGCGGAAGGCGAGAGTGAAAGAAGAAATAGAGAAAGAGGGGCCGTAGTGGAAGTCTCCTAAATAATTCCGAGAACTTGTGAATCTTAAACGTACACTGACATTGCACAGCACATGGGCGTGTCTTGCGTTTCGCCTCCATCGAAACCCGGGCGCCGCGGTCGGGTTCGAAGCCGGGTACTCCGGCTCGGTAGACGAGCGCCTTAACCACTGAGCCAACGCGGCGGGTATCTTCTCTGGTTTTTAGTCAAATGTAGCGTGGTGCATGACCCTGAAGGACTTTCGGCGGCATATAAGAGGATGATGATGATGATGGCTTTTTATGGCACAAGGGCATCTGACTTCTACGCCCAGAGCGTCATCGCACAAGGTATTTCCTTCTACTCAAGGTGGGGTCAAAGACCCAGTTCCAAAGCATTTTACCGTAACTAAGCCGACCACCAAACTAGGGGAAAGCTTGCACCCATTCTATCACCGGTGGGTACCCGGCGGCACTGGGGATCGAAGCCCGCACCTCCTGCAAGCGGTGCGCTGACCACGATGCCATCGCTGCTGTGGCATGGAAAAAGAGCGAAAGATCAAAGATCATCCTGAAAGCATTAGACTCGCCTTCCAGCTAATGCCAGAGTAGTTTGCAGATCGGGCTTCCGTCTTTTTCTTCCCAATCATGCACAGTATCCGGCCGTCCACCGACAAAGCACGTGGTTGATAAAACGGGGATAACACCACCATTTACAAATTAGAGTTATTCGCTGCTATCGAAGAAGCTAGTGGCAAAACTGCGCCTGGGCATGACGATGTTCTTTATGAGGCTACCGTTTTGGCGAAGGGATGCGAAAACGTGTTAAATACCAAGATCTTTGAGAACATGGAACGTATGGGCATTTCTCTACATGTCAGAAAAGCGGTACACAATCTTCTTAAGTTCTGACATGGTAAAGTTGCGCTAAAAGAACACACACACAAGACAGGGTGCAGGACAGGAGAATTACCGTGTCAGAAGTAATTCACCAACTAGCCCGACAACATGTTCTACTTAAGCGTAAGCATAAACAGCGAGAGGACCGCGTGTTTTCTTTCCGGATAAACGGGCAACAAATCGGCAATTGCACCCTATACAAAGGCGTGCCACAGAGTTCAGTTTTGGTATCTTTGCTATTTGACATCGCGATCATACCATTGACTTGGAAATTAGCTGAAATACCTTATATGCAGTTCACTATTTACGCTGACGATGTCACGTTTTGGACTACTCATAGACAGCTCTGAGACACAGAATTTTTATCTGCAGCAAGCCTTAAATACACTAGATGAGTGCGTCCAAGATGTACGCCTGGAACTGTCACCACAAAAGCGGAGCTACATACATGTTGCAAACAAGAATGAATGACAGCAATTCGCAACTAAACAGTGAATCTGAAGTTTAGAAATCAGGCATTACGAGAGATACACGAGTTGAGAGTCCTTGGCCGAGACAGCCTTCCATCTGGCAAAGGAACTGAACGGCTACATAGAATGAAAAAAGCAGAGGGGAATTCCTTGAACTTCATCAAATGCATTTCGTCTAGGGGAGGAAAAGCCCAAATGGAGAAGGCAAGGCATCTTGTAGAGTCGGTGCTTCAGCCGAGGATACTATATTAGGCCCAGTTCTAACGACTCACGAGGCAACAATGGGCCGAGCTGGAAACAAAAAAAAAACAGGAATGTAATGAGCACCATGACGGCCTCTCCGAAACATACTATCATCCCGTTTCTCCTGGAATTTGCGCAGTTCAATACACTGACAGAACTGATCAGCGAGAGGCAATAACTACCTCCCTCCCTCCCACCATCCTTCCCTCACTCCCTCTCTCCCTCCCTCATAACTTAATGCGATTGAAGGAGGTATCTTTTAGAAGGATAAGGGCTGGGGCGGCCCTTACCCGTCGGCCACGTGCCGATGGGGCTCTGAAGAAGACGTAGGACCCACCACCTGCCCGAGGTGCTCCACACCGGCTGCAGGGGTGGATGTTCGCTACCTGCAGTGGACTTCTTCAGGGCCAAGGGCCTCAAGCACACGGATTCTACTCGAAGTGCGACTAACGGTGACAGGAGAGGAGGATTTCTTCAAGTGGCTGACCGACAACAAATAAGAGAAGGAGCCTTCACTGGTTCCTGTATGAAAATACCTTACATGATTTCCTGTAATATACAGCGAACCCAAATTATGCCTTTATAGCAAGTGTACAAAAAAAAGTTTTCAAATGAGGTCTTATAATTATACCAGCTGCAAAGCTCAGCTTAAAAAAGTAGCAAGTTTCTTTGCCCATTTTCTGTGTGCTTAGGGATGGTGACGCCATCTGGAAGTGGTAAACGAAAGCTACTGCCGTAGGTCTCCAGTGTAGTATGAAAAGCTTTTCTTTCTTGCTTTTTTATTTCTGAATTTGTATGTGGAACAGTTAAATACGTGCATTTGTTTTATTGCGTCTGTTTCATTTAATTTGTTGGGATGCGCTGGTGCGTTTATCAATAATCTCGAAGTTTGCAGCCGCACACCTAAAATCTATTAAATTCACCGCGAGCAGCGCGGATATCTGTATTCATAGGAATATCGGCCACGTCAAACTGCCGTTTTTTGATACGTGGACCCTATGGGAAGTTTCCCAACTGGTAGTATCAAAGATCTCTGTTCATATGTGCACCGCAGGGCCAAGTGCTGCCACAGGGGTCAGAAAAGGAGTAACGAAAATTGCCGCCAAAAATCACCTGAAATCAGTACATTTCCTCAATATTGTGGTCACTTGTTTAAAAACGTTTTCTCTTTACGGTGTCGGTTATTCATTCATTACGGTACGATATAGTGACAAAAGAAAAGTACCACTGCTCTAGTAACGAAAGCCAAGGGGGTAGCGACATCAAGTGACACGCCGCCAACTGCCGGCACCGCCCAACAGGGATATAGTATAGTGCTCTAACAAGGAGGCACTGGCCGGGCCGTGCGTGCGGCCTCCGGTCCATCGGGAGAACATTTTCATTATCAGCCGTGAAGCTGTCAGATGTTCAGAGCGCAGAGTAAAAAAACATGTAGAAATTATACCTGGGCAGGTTGCTGAATTCCAATCATCGAAGTCTTGTTTCACTAAACGAAGTCTGATTTCAGCTCAGTGAGGTTGCAAAGAACTGGCTAAAGCGCAAAAAAGTGCTTCTACGAAATTCCACCGACAAATCAAAGTAGGGAACAATGTATTGGTGTGGATTTTTTTTTACTCTCACTGTGAGTGATTCAGTACAGACGAATCTTATTTCTATTTTCTAATTTCGCTGGAACTGCGGCTTAGCAAAGTAGAGCCGCCAAATATGGTGGGTAAAGCCAAACACTGTAGTCTTATCATGGAAACAGAGCAGCAGCTTAACCACCATGGTCCGAATAATCGCTCGGTCGGCCTTTCATTGTATGAGGTGGTAAAAAACAAAAAGCTGCACTGCTTTCCCCGTAACAGGAAAATCTAGTGGTATATTTCTATCCCTGGCGAGACGGCCAACTACGTAATCGCCCGCCTGATTTTATAAATGAAATTGCTTGCAGGCATGGTCCGGAATTGATACTCAGCATTTGAGCAATCCGTAGACGTGGGAGGAAAAAAAATCATGAGTGGTTTAGCTTGCGGATGACCACACATTATTGTGTGCTAGCACCATTAGCCCTGGTTTTGCATGGTTTATCTTCAATTTGTATGATGTTGCTTGAACTGAACTTGCTTACCTTGGTTGATATAACATATGATGTTAATTTGCGTGATATTACAGACTTCTACTGCGCAGACTTACTGGGAAGACTTCTACTGCGGTAGAATTGTCCATTCTCTATATTCACTGATCTCTGGGAGTCCTGATTCCACGCCTGGCGCAGTCGTGCAGCAGTTAAGCGACTCGCCAGTGCCCTGCGATGGCAGGTGCTGCCATCGGTGGGGCTTGTGAGAGCCAAGTTCTTGCTCCTGAGGAAGCTCTCACGACTAGTCCTTAACTGAACTGCCATGGTGGGAAGGTTTCCATGATGTCACGACGTCACATGACCTAGGTGGCCCACGTGCCAGAAGCAGATTTTAGACAGACAGACAACCGCTTTTAGTCGGAGTGGAAGGGCAATAAAATGGCAACCACAGGAATCCTTCACTCGAGACTCGGGAGGTTTTTGATTACCATAATTAAAGCCAAAAATTGTATTTTAGGCCACCAGTGGGATTTTCAAGTGGCCTGAGTAATCTTTTATTTTAAGCGACAGCATAAGCGCCTCACTGCTGCAGGAAGCCGGCATCGCACCTTCGAAAGACACGAAAACAATGAAAAACTTCACAGGCGGGGCAGCTGCATTCGAAGCCGCAGCGGCGCAAAAGGTTCAGTTCCGCTGACCGGTGCTTCAGACTATAGTGTACTAGATTAGTTGCACTGGGGCGAGGGAAGGCGCCGGCAGGCTGCGCGCGGGAAGCTGGAATTCCGGAAATCTGAAGCGGCCGAGAGGCGGCGCCGCTTTGGCTTCACCTGGGCCTTCACAGAACACCACGGAGAAGTAGGTAGGAGGAATAGTAGGCTGATACAACAAAGAACAAATTGCCAAAGAATAAAATCAACTTGCAAATAACAACTCTGTCGTCAGGAACTATTGCCGGTAAAAGGACGTGGCTAGGGTAGATTATTTACGGACGCGGCACAAATGCAGGCAAGAAAACAAGGATCTTGTTTAGTGTCTCAGTGATGATATAAAGGAGTTTGGAGACGATGTTGATATTATTCTGATGGGTGACATGAATGGCCACATCGAGGATCTGGATGGATACACAGATTGTAACGAGAAGTTAATGCTTCTGTGAGCGGCACAACCTAGTCGTGCCGATCAAAAGAGAGATGCAGAGAAGTCAAGAATAGAGCGCAGAATTAAACGACGAACAAATAGCGCTCATAGTACCCGGCATAAAGGAAGCACTAAAGAAGCGCTTAATAGAAAAGTGGGATTGTAATTAAAAAAAAATAGAACTTCTCATCAGTGAAAAAATGAAACAAGTAAAACGGGTAAACCGCTGCACAGGAAAGAGGAAGCCATGAAGCTAGTGGAAAGCGAAAACTAATAAGGGCATCAAACAATGACGGGTGGCTTCAATTTACCACAGAGAAAAAAAAAGTTGCAGTTATATGAAGGGGAAATAGGCCAAAAATGAAAATATTCTCGACAAAAGAAGCAGCTATTGCCGGTCCTTCTCCAGGCTAAAGCAAAGCCTTTGATCGCTGGTTGGCTCAAGCTCGCTATGAAACTAAAGGTGGGCCAAAAAAATTTTGTAACCATATAAGCTGGCTGGGTAGAACGAATCAAAGCAAGCAGGGACAGATTCAAATTCCTGGGGGAAAATATTTAGAGGGAGACGATACGTTGAACTTTATTACGTCAGTTATAACGGCGTCATTTAGCAACGGCAATAGGGTAATCTCCCCAAGGGAGGGAGCAACACAGGACAGCACAATAGAAAGCAGCTTAGAAATGAGCAGTGCTAACTAGAAAATGGCGGCACAAAATACTTCTAAATCCATATCCGCAGTGATAGATGAAATTCCAATCAAGCTGCCCAAGAAGCAAGGAAGTGCTTATAAAAGCATTGGAGACAGTCATAACAAATGAGCAAATTCTGCACAGCTGGAGACAGAGTAAAATGAATTTGATTTATAAAGAGAAAGGAGCTAATATAAAAATAAAATCCTTCCTACGGATTACGATAACATCTTTTATATGCAGGCCGGCAATACAGCCGGTGAAATTAGAAATGCAGTCATGGGTGCAAAGTAATAGGATTCTCGGAGAACGTTAGAACGGGTTCAGAAGGGGTAGGCTCTTAGATGACAGCCTGTTCGTGCTTAACCAATGCATAGAAATAGCTAAGCCGGAAAGCAGACCTCTGTAATTAGCCTTTCTGGACATAAGCGGTGCATACAACGGGAGCACGGAACTCATGTGAAACATATGAAAAGATGGAGGTAGGTGTCGGTCATGAGGTAACTAATTTTCTACAGTAAATCTACCGCGATAATAAAATTGAAATTACAAGGGAAGGGAGAAAAAGTACAACTGCGGATGTACACAAATTATTATGGCAAGGTTGTCCTTTATCATCGCTGCTGTTCGTGCTTTATTTGATAAATATGGAAAGTAGGCTGCAGGGAAGTAATCTAGATTATAATCTGTCCTACAGATTAGGCGGACATTTCGTCGAGCATCGGCTCCCGTTTTTAATGTATGCTGACGGTATTGTGCTGCTAGAGATAGTCAGGGAGATTTGCAATCTCTGGTTAATTGTTGTGGATACGAAGGAGATGTTCTAGATTTCAGTTTTAGCGCAATTAAATCAGGTGTGATGACTTTCAACGATACAACTGATCAGGTGCTTACCATGTATGGTCATGAAATACCGATAGTGTCGGAATAAAAATATCTCACGGAAGGGTACACAAAGGACATTTATACACGGAAACGCATTACAGGGGTACAACAAATATGAAGCACCTAGAGGTGTTTGAAAGGAATAATGGTTACGGGGCTTACTTTCGGTAATGCGGTTGTGTCCTTACGAGCAGAAGTTCAGTCGAGATTAGAAGTAAATCAGAGAGCTGTTGGAAGATTAGCACTATCTGCCCGCGGCAAAAGCACGAAGAGATGCAGTACAAAGGGATATGGGCTGGGCATCCTTCAAAGAATGGGAAGCTCATGCTAACATATCGTATCACGAACGGCTGAGGGAATTTGACGATAACAAGTTGGCAGCTGGGGTATTTAAATGCTTACGCAGAAAGAGGCTCTAGGGTTTAGAGATTACAATGGTCATGTAAATAAATCTGCGGTAGAAGTTAGCAAAAAGCGATTGGAAGATTGGTGGCTCAAAAGCAGAGAGGTGATATGAGGTTAGAAGTGTTGGTCTGAATCCGTATTAAAAGGAAATGCCGAAGTTTAATAACAATTTACAACAAAAAAAAATAGAGGGAAAAAAGCCGACCATGGTGGCGGCTGCCACCACCCCATTTCAAAGGGGACGCTCTTATCTTCCATCCATCCATCCTGGGCGCCTGGGCCCCTGCTGTCGTGGCGTTGGGGTTGCATGCCGGCTTGCCTATCCCGTCGTGCTTGCACTGCGTAGCGTGCTGACAGTTGTGCATTGCGGCTGTGTTGCGTGCACTCTTCGTGGTCCGCACGCAATGTGTCTCGGCAAGACTTTCTTTGGAGTTCCCGACGACGAAACCAAGCGCCGGATTTTGGGAGCGGATCCTCCATCGTGCTGACAAGACTGGAAATGACTGACGCTGTTTGCGAGCTTCATTTTGAAGATAAGCACATTTTGAGAGACTATATACGCGTTGTCGATGTCACGCAAATCCGCCTTCAACGTGGAAAACCATCGCTTTCATCGAACGCCGCGCCTACCATTCTGTACCAACTTACCAAAGGAAACCGAATGGTGAATGACCGTCAGTGAAGAGATGTGAAGAGAGTGAAATGCCACAAAGCACAGGAATTGTTTGCACGATGTAGGTGACTGCAGCACAACTTCGCCACCTAGCGAATCGGACGAATGCGTAGAGCCAGCCGTCCCATTCTACATTAAAAATGTGCCAAAGCGCACTGACCAATGCTCTAAGCACAAATCTAGAAATTGTGATAATGCTGACACCCAAGCTTCGCACAACAATGAAGCTCACTCTGCCATTTTTTTTTTATCTGCGGTATTAATCCCGATGAGGTAATTTGTGGAATATACTGGCGGAGGAGCCTGTTTCAGATCAAGTTTACCGTACTATGGACGAAACAAAGCGTGAGCAAAGCAAAGGTGTGAGCAAACCTACATGTTTCATTTCTGTGCCCCTCACAAAAGCAATAGAGCAGCAAGAGTAGCATGAGGACGGGGCTTAACTCGAAATGCAGGAGAAGCGTGACGGCGAGTCCTGGTTTTAAATACCGTGTCGTAATTCTTTAATAGTAAAACTATAGAACTACATTACTGTGTCTTGCATCATACTGCAATGCTGCGGCGACTGAATGGGCTACAAAGTCTAGCATATCTGTTTATTTAGTGTTTATAAAATCTTGCTCTTTTTACTGGAATAGTATATATGCCTATCTTGCAAATACCCAAGGAAGGCAAACATGGATGAGTGAATATTGGAAAATTGCATTGCAGCAGTAACAAGGACGAGATGAGAAGAACGCAAACACAAGCGCTGACTAACAACTGTCCAGTATACAGAACCTACTAGCCAGTCGCTATGTTTTAAGGATGAGTGAGGTGGAGCGAAGTACGCTGCGCAGCACATCTGCCGCCTACAGTGCGACTGCTTAGTCAGAAAAATCGCCATGCGAATGAAAAATTCATCATCTAAAGCTTAGCACCAGCTCGGAAACACCATTCACTCAGTCAGAGGCCGTCGTCAGATTTTATTCCCTTCTCTGCATTTTTATGCGTACTTTTGCCTTTAATAAGTGCAACTGTTGGTCTTTTAACTTTTTTCCCGGTCTTTACGAGGTCTTAGTGTGAGTTCATATATGCAAGTGAAAATGCGTTATTGGTAGCCTGCAGGCGGTACTAAAAATGCTGCTACTGCTAATGATAAGAATTGCCGGGAAAGGAAATGCACCATCTCTTTCACTGTTGGTGCACACTTCACCGACACCGGTGCGGAGAGTCATGGTGAATGGAAACTATTTGGCTTTTTGGGGGGTTACACATCTTATAGCGACTCAGTATGCATAAGGGAGATAAGACTCTCGACTATCTTGGGTTCTTTGACGTGCGCCGACATCGCGCAGTCTACACGTGCCTCTTGCATTTTGCTTTCATCGAAATGGGGAAAATGCAGAAGCCCCTTGTACTGTGCATGTTTGTGCACATTATATAAATACCGCATATACTCTTGAATCAATACATAAAACAAGCATAACAAAGAACTTATGAAATGCGGCCTCCGAGTATGGCAGAACGGCGGCCGGAGAGCACGGGAGACGACCGACGTGAAGGGTACTGCAGCGCCATCTATGCGCGTCTGGGAAAACAGCCTCACAGCGAATCCGGTTAGTACAGGACACTTTAGACTATTACGCCATCACCGCAGCTTTCTTTTTCATCGTATTTATTACACTAAAAATGAATTCTATTTACATCAACCATTTACAAAGCTTTTAGGAAACGCCACGAAAGACATCTCAAAAGAAGGAGCAACAGAGCACTAGACGGGAGGTAAGGCTGAGAACGTCAGTAAAAGGGAGTGCCACTACGGTTTAATTTCAGTCGGTACATACGCTTCCCTCAGACGACCAAACATTTGGCAGAAATCTTAACGTACTGATTGTTCGAACTGCCAGGCTATGGAGGTCTGCTCGCAATGTCGTCGTCTCTGTCATCTACAACAAAACGGAGAGTTGAGCTAGTTGGTACATGTTGCTTGGAAAAAACAGCGCTAAGAGGAAGGACAAAGAAAAGAGTACAACAGGACCGGCGCTGACTATCAACTGAAAGCTTTAATAGAAACAACAAGCAATATAGACTCCATCGACAACCAAGAGCGCATGGCAACGCCAAATGCTACAATGATATGTACCCCCATTCTTAATGAAACTAGGATCTTGTACAAGCACAAAGATAAACTAACACGGAAAATCAGTGAAGCCTTTCATATCCAAAAAACAGTGCATGACTCGTGCGTGAGCATCCCCTCTGTAAGAGTTCATGACTGTGAACTAAAGTATCTTGACCCAGGTGATTGATTGATCATTGTAGCTTTTGGTGTTGCCATGCGCTCTTGGTTGTCGATGGAGTATATATTGCGTGTTGTTTCTAATAAAGCTTTCAGTTGGTAGTCAGCGCCGGTCCTGTTGTCCTCTTTTCTTTGTGCTTCACCTTAGCACTGCTTTTTCCAAGATTCCCGTCACCCACCCGCGTTCACGCGTCTTAAACTGCCAGTCTCTCTCGGTGTAGTTTGATAAGGTGGTTTTCATCATCTTCCATCCGTGCTGGTGGAAGCGCCATCCGACGAGCATGCAGCAATCCGCACAAAATGTCGGGAGCTTAGAAGCAGTGAAATTCAGTTAGAAGAGAATGCTATCGCAGTGCTATCGGGTAATGGTGATTAAGCGACCTAAAAACTTTCCTCCTTCGTAGTAGATTCTTTGCTTAGCAGTTATTGTAAGTCTTGTGGTACATGCTACTGCATGTACATGGTACATGCTACTACACCGACACAACAACGCACTGACTCATTTTAGCAGTGCATACAGATAACAATGAAATGTTACAAGTGCAGGGCGCATGTATGCAGGCAGTGCGTGCCAGAAGTGAAGCCAGAGTGATACCGTGGGGCTCAACTCGTGACTATCTCGATTTTGTCTCGCGTATTAGCTCGAACAGCTCACACGCCCAAACACACAACAATTAAAGCATCTAGCCTCTCGTCCAACTCTGCCTTTGAGAGCTTCTCTTATATTTTATTACTCAGTAATATTGCCAGAAGTTGCGGACTAGAAAAAAACTACTTGGAAAAAACGAACGAAACTATAAGTGAGGTTGAGGGTGAAGAAGGGTTGGCGATATGTGTGTGAGGGCGAGGGATGACCAGCCAATTTTGCGAAGAGAGAGTGGTGGATGCCCGGATAATTTCTCAAAATTAGGGCGAAGGTAAACTAGGGCCATGTATTCAAAAGTGACGTTAAAGAAGGAAAATAAAAATGGGGGCATTTTGCACCTCTGGTCGAAAAAAAATTATCGCTAGAAAGGTATAGTGTTGTCTCCGTTGGTGCTGGCAAATGTTGGATGGGCTAGGAACCTCTGCGTACTTGCTGAGTGATGCGGCAGAATCCGATTGCTGGCCGCACGTGACACATGGTCTTGTATTGTGTCAGTGTCGTGTATCTCTGACGCAGCCCAATAAAGGGGAGTATTTTTCCACGCTTGCCGGGGCCAGACGTCGCGTCTCGTCTCTCCACCGAGGCCAGGATGCACGGTGTCGGTTCGCGTCAAAGGAACGGCACCGAAGCGGCACCGTGACTAGGGCAGGAAGGGTGTGGTGGGGTACCTCAACTATAGACTGGTTCTGAAATCGCGAATGCACACTTTATAGAGGAAAACAAAAAAAGCACTGTATTACAGAACTCAGTACATGAAAGGTCCTTACAGGATGGTCAGCAATTGTTGTCGGAGTCGGCGCTTCTACGCTGTCTTGCTCCATTTCCTGTCGCCATCGTCGGCGCCAGCCTCTTCCGCTCAGGTCGTCTAGCGCCGGAGCCATCTCGTATTCGCAGCGGACGTGCCATGTGTGGCCGTGTGGCATCCATGCGGAGTCTCGCTTTTGTTCCCTCCATGGAAGGGGATACTCTTCACGTTAGAGGCCTGTTCTCACCAGGCTGCAATCCCGTGACGCGGGGGGAGAAGACAGCCGAGCGATCTGTTTGTACCTGACTTTTTTCTCCCTCTTCCTTTGCAGGTGTATCGCTCTGGCAGAACCGCACCAGTGCCCTCCCCTAAGGAGCGTCGAGGGAAGTGCGACCTGCCAGACTCTCTTCAAAGCATCCTCGACCGTGGAATCGGCTGGACACGTCGAGAAGAGTGCCGTGACGTCTAAGAAAACAGTAAGGCTTCCTCCGTATACGTCCATGCGGCGTTATCTTTTCAAAAAAGTTGAGAGTTACCATCGTGTTTATGCGATCAAAAGTTTACGGGACGCGTGTGTGCGGAACGAAATGATTTTTCAGAGCACTCACGTACTCTAGTCGCTTGAAATGCCCATAACAATACCACGCGGCTGGGTTGGGAGGCGAAGCTAGGATTTTTTTTTTTCGAAGAACTAGTGTCCCGTAATCTTTTGATCGCGATAGCACCTGCTGGTCCTTCCGGTAACAGGATAAAGTCGTCGTCGCGTTCTCTATCCACTAGGTGTTCGTTCGTAGGCTGACGTAGGCAGTCAATATTTTAAGCGATCGATGTCACAAATGAGGGCTTAGATATGTTTTTTTTTTCGGGCACCAGTGGCGGAATTCAACTGCGGCGTTTATTTGCCGGTACTAGAAAAAACCCGGGCTATCTTTTTGGTATCATTCCTAGGAATATCTGTGGCTTCCGAGTGCAGCTCACGGCCCACTGTGCTCACTGTCCCGGGTGTGATCCCCAACTCACATCCTCATACTCCCGAAACTAAAACAGCCTGTACTATTCCTCTCAGTATGAGCTGCAACACACAAACTCTGGCAAGGGCCCAATTCTCGAAGCACTGCGAGCCCAGAGCTGCTAAAAATTCTTGCATATAGCCGTTGATGGAAGAAAAATTTTGGATTGAATGTTTGTGCTGGTTGGGTGCGGCTGTGTGCAAGTCGTAGCAGGCTGTGCGTGTAGCACTAGCCACCAGTCGTTGTTAGTTGCACGCCCAGGTTCATTGCAGTAAATATCTAACGACTTGGCTAAGCCCATAATTGTCTGCGCTTCTAATTTTCAAAGCCTGCACTTTACCTATTGATGTGCGTCCGTCTGCTGTGTGGAATCGATGAATACATGTGCATGCAGCCCAGGGGGACGAAAACGCGAGCCACTACTGTTCCGGCTAATTCGAAGAACCCCCTCACCCCCTCTATCCCTTTTGAATTTTCGTATTGCGCGGCCGTTACAATTGCAGCGCGCTCTTGTTTAGTGTGCGACACCAGGCGTGTTATTTTGGGCGCTATAACCTGCTATGCGATGCCGGTCACTTTGGCGTCGTGTTCCTTCTTGTTATACTGATGTCGGTGCAGCGACAGACAGATACGGTGGTGTTTGGTTCTGTTCTCCCGACCTTCTAAATTGCGAATAGCACAAATGAGACCCTCAAGGATGCAGCGAGCCCTGCAACCTGCGAACGTTTTATCGCGCGCCTCCGCTAGTTGCAGCGATTAACAATCATTTAATCACTGCTGTTGATGAAACAGTCATCGTCTTTCGGCCGAAGACGTGTCGATACATTGTGCGAATTGATTATGCAGCTGTATATTAGCTGAATTTTATTGATTTCGCCAATTATTATTATGTAAAGTGAAGATCTAGCATGATATTTATTTGTTGTAATTTGTTTTCGTAAATACAAAACAATTTTTGCAATTATCTGGGATTTCAAAGAGCATACAGCAGGCATTAAATTGCGTACGCTCAGTGTATGGACGGTATGATCGTTCATTAATTTGCTGTAATTCAGTGGGCACGAAACTATGCTCTGGAAATGTCAGCTGCACCATTTCAGAATTACTTCACACCTCTTCACGATGCACCATTATATGTGCACTGTACGGAATATTCTAACATTGATATGTAGCGCCTCGTCCTCGCTGCGAGATAAAAAAAATTCAGGGGGCACTTTGACTGTCTAAGGTGGGTAGAGGCGGAAGCGTTTTCCGCACCACATTCCCTGTTTCTGTGGCACTGATGGCGTCACATATAATTGAGTACTAATTACTAAGTGATGAAAAATCACTAATTAATGGTTAATTACTGAATAATAGCTGAATACTAATTAACTGCTAATTAATGACGCTTAAACTTCGCCTTTAGGAGTGGAACGCGACAGCGTGTTGTAGCGCTGCCAGGGAGTCCACGGAACGCTACCACCCGTTCGGCGCGATGCCTTGCCCTTTCAACGCAACGGTTTTTGAGGAAAGGAAACGGCGCAGTAATTCTCTGTCATCTAGGTGGACACCTGAGCCGCACCGTAGAGGAAGGGAGGAAGTGGGAGTGAAAGAAGATAGATAAAGAGGAGCCGTAATGAAGAAAATGAAAATTGTATTTAAGGAAATGAAATTACGCAGTAACTGTCTCACAAAATTCAGGGGGGCACTTTTTTGACCTAAAGTGTGGCCACAGCGTCTTGCAACGCTGCCAAGGAGTCCATAGAACGCCGTCGCCCATTCGGTTCTACGCCTCGCTCGTCGGTAAATTGGTTTTTGAGGAAAGGAAATGTATCGGTCTCTCATTTGTCGGTGGACACCTAAACCTCGCCGGAAGGGAATGGAGGAGGATGAGAGTGAGTGAAGACACCGTATTCACTAGATGCGCCTTTGTTCATTCCAAACCATCGAGCTGGTATGGCGGAGTGGATAGCATGCTCGTCTCTCACGCCGAAGACCGGGGTTCGATTCCTGAGCTCGACCAATTTCTTAATCGGTTTTATTTATTTATATGGCCTGACTAGTAAAGCTAATTAAGCTAATTGGGTAAATAAGCAATTAACTAAGCTCAGTCTCACTTACTTGGAGCATCACTATACGATCCCTTCAATTGGTTGCATGGTTACTAGCCAAAGTACAATTGGCCCCGTTTGAAATTCCCGCACTGTGACGTCACGACCGTTTCCACCAATTGAAAAGCGTGACATTTTCTGTCGACAACTGCTGCTTACAACGATGAGACATTAAAGGCTTCCGCCTTAATAAAAATAAACTTGCTGACAGCGTGCAGATTCCGAGCAGACTGATTTTATTCTCCACAAAACAGAAACGAATTCGAAAGGAGAGCGCGGAGGCAACGAGCGAGAGAGGGAGCAGAGCGACTATACGTTTTGATGATGCCGCGCCGCGCAGGTGTGGGGCATCTCAAGTTATCGACGAGCGGCGCGGATGCGCGAGGCATCTCGCGTGTCCGACCCACGGCGGCGCCGGCGCGTCCCGTCGCCTCCTCTCCTCGCCCTCTACAAACATGTAGTACATTTCAAGAAGAAATACCTCTTTTCGACTCAAAGCAGCGGCAAGGATGTGTCGGTATAAACATTCAAAGTGTGTTCTCTGCTATCCCTACATTGGTCCAGCGGTTTGGTTAGTTGGCCGGCAGCGCGACCGATTTTAATTAAAATGCTACAACCGCAAGGAAAGGGTGCGCGAAAGCCCAAGAAAAGCGCGGCGCGCGCCTGCGCCCCGAGAAGTCGAACACCGAACACCCCATCCTCCCCCCCCCCCCCCCCCCCCTTTCTCTACAGTGAACCCGACTTCAGTCCAATCCGCGCACGAAGCACATGCCATGGGAACAACCCTTGCGCCCACGAGTTTTGGTCGTCTGTTGCAATGGAGATTAATGTTGCCCGTTGTTGCGTCCACCACCAGCTATGAACGTACCTGACGGAAGAAATGGAGCTAGAATCTGTAGTATACGTGGTCAACAGGAGGTATAGGAGCTTGCAGAGCCGTGCTTAGCCTGTCTAAGCTTTGCCGTAATGTCCAGCAGCGCCACGTCCCGCCCTCTGGGGAAACAATGTATTCCAGTGGAACAAAAATTTGGGCGAGGTCAACTGTAACGTTGCGGAGCAACTGCGATAGCAATGCACTCTTTTATTCCTCTCTTGATTGTGTACCAATTTCTACTTCTATTCGCTGATTCTATTCTGGTACAGAGCGCTTCTTTACTTATTTTTTCTCTTTCCGCCTTAGCCACTTTCATATAACCTGAGCCATTCTTAGCCCAGCGTCTCTTTCCTCTTCCACAAAAGTGGAGAGGGTGAGAGGCGAGAGGAGGAAAGTTGTGAGCTGTGACGACGGCGGGCGCTAATTTTTCGCTCCAGCAATGCTCCTATACTATCACGTTATAAGCACCAAGATCTCTAGCTCCAGCGCATTACCGCACACGGCACCACTCGAATCTTTACTTGCCTCCACGAGAAATGCTTTGGGCTACTCGACTCATCCGCATTCTACGAATCATGCTCAACATTTTGGAGACTGTCAGTAACCAGGAGCTGATGAGTAACCGGCCACCGATGTGGTCGAGCAGATGTCACTTCAAGGCATGGCAAATAATGGCCGCCCCCAAATCTTGCGCTGCGTTTGCATGTTTTCTTCAAGACTGTACCCGAGCAGAAATCACAGGCGTTCTGAATTTGTAAGCGTACTTGAATATCAAAGGTGTTGGCCTACTGGCATAGTGAGGTGCTCTCTGCACTGCTCTGTATCGCGGTGCGTTGTTTGACATTCTCTTGTGTTCAGAGATCAATCCAATTATGTGCAGAATTTTCGTGAAGTGTTCTAAAGTTGGCTCTGACCAACTGTATTTATATGCTCGCAAAACGTGGTCATCTTTCTCTTGGCATACAACAGCAAATACGCATCATGTGATGTCGCAGAAAGTACCCCCCCCCCCCACCTCCCGGCTTCTCGCTGACTACAAGACTGTCGACATCCTGCTCCAAAGCTGATCATTACTACTGAATGTCATAAGCACGAAGTGATAACAGGCAGTGCTGAATGGGCAAGTGGTGGAACTCTGCCCTGGTGGCTGACTAGTGTGTCCCAGCTAACCTTAGCCAGTGTTTGTAAATATGCCGAGCTCCCTAAGACGGTGGAACTAAATGCATGCTTGTTACTCGCTATTGTATGGCGCAAGTTGCGCTATTTTTTATTCTCGTTAATTGCATAATTAGTCGAGGTTAATTGACCAGTTTCGCATGCAACGAAGTTTGGCAAAATAAATTTGTCCAGAAAGTCCTAGGATGGTCCGAAAAACGTCCGATTGAAAACTTTCTAGCTTTCCATTTATTACGTATTAGGTTTTGCCGCTCACTGCAGATCCCCCGAAGTACAAAAAAATACCACCCGACATGCCTGCTTCCACGCCGCGATTGCGCGACTCTCAAAAGTTTCGCCTACAAACGAACTGATTGTTCAACTGGGTGCGCTGCCGCTTAAAGCACGACAGGGCAGTGACGGAGACGTGGCTGTGCGATTTGCGCCAGCCTAAGCGATAAGCATCTCCTTATCCTTATAATGAACCCCAGCGAGGGAAGCATGTCGCTGGCGTAAATGGCAGAGCCAGTGCCTGCGTCGCTGCCCTGCCTTCTTTTAAGCGGGAGCACACCTGGCTAAATATTCTGTTGGTTTGTAAGCAGGACGTTTGTGGCTTTGCAATCGCGGCGCCCCTGCCGAAATGTCATGTGGTATTTTTTTTTTGTATTTCGTGGGCGTACACAGAAAGTGAAAAAAAAAACTAATACGCAATGGATGGAAAGTTTGAAACCATTGAATCGGTACTTTGGGGATTGGTCTAGAACTTCTCAATTGGAATTTTTTGCCCAACTTGGTCGCTTGCGAAGTTGGTGAATTAATCTCGACTATATATGCATTTAAGCAGAATAAAAAAGCAGTAATTTAAGCCAGCCAGATGTATGTGTTAGCGTCATCTTAGGGTGCCTAGGCATATTTATAAACCCTGGCTAAACTTAGCTGGAACGCCCTGTATTTGCTTTTCTTTTTTTATATTGCGACCTTACTAAAACGATTTATGTACGTTCGGTGAAGTTCACGTAGCCGAAAAGAAAAAAAAAAGTATGTTTCGGGCCGGTAAAGCATGGTATGTAGAAGAACTCGCTGGGCGAGTTGGCGCGTAGCTTTCTTGGGGTGGCTTCCATCATGTCTATAAGAAATATGCTCTTCGAGCACAGAAAGCACTACTTCCATTTGATTCGGCACATTCAAAGATTGCGAAAAGAGCACTTGAAAACTCGTGCCTAGAATCAGCCTTAACCAAATCATGCGAGCATGAAATGCATTCCAGCTTTCATAATCAGATCACCAGGCTTCTTTCAACCGGTTTCCCCTGCTCGCTCATCACAGCGGTACCCAAGAACCTTCTCCAGAAGATAAAGAAAGGCAAGCGCAGCTGTGACCTTGAACGCTTTCGGAGTACAAAGCCGTCAGTGGTTCGATACTTGCACAACATAGCCCACAATTTAAAAAAAGTGGCAAACAGGCATTGTGTTTCGGTGGTTTTTTCGGCCCCCAAAAAAGCTTGCTGGGTTATGCCCCAGGATCACAGAGGAACGAGGCCCACGAAGCGCATGTATGTACGATGAAACATGCTGAACAGTATGTGAAATGTCATGTACAGGTGCAGTCAAAAGTAAATGGAAGGCGCGACAGCGTGGCAAACCATGTCACAGCGCTTTCTAACGCCGGCTCTGGGAACTGATTAGCTCGGTCGCCAGGAAGCCGCGCGCGCTATCAGCAGACCCTTGTCTCGAGCGTACGGCCATCGCTTTCGGCGGCTCGAACGGATGCGTGTTGCTTTTCAAATGTGACACCACTGATTTCACGGGCGCGGCCTGCCGCTAAATGCGTCATCATCACTGAGCAATCAAAACACGCCGATGATAGCAGCGTCCGCTCGCCGCCACAAGGAGCACGGGCCAGCTGCTGATTATTTTCAAACGGCGCAAATCGCTCTTCAAACTAATCGCTGGCAGCGCCCGTGAAATCCGTGGTGTCACATTTGAAAAGCAACAAGCATCCGTTCGAGCCGCTGAAAGTGATGGCCGTACGCTCGATACAAAGGTCTGCTGATAGCGCGCGCGGCTTCCTGGCGACCGAGCTAAGCAGTTTCCAGATCCGGCGTTAGAAAGCGCTGCGGCATGGTTTGCCACGCTGTCGCGCCTTCCATTTACTTTTTACTGCACCTGTACAACAGCGTGGTCTATCAAATCCAGCTCAAGTGTGGACGCGTGTGTGTCGCCAAAGCTGGACCTGCGTCAATGAACGAGCAGGGGAGCATGCTCTTTCTATACGAAAAAGAAAAGGGGCGAACTTGCCCGCCCATTGCATTTCATGTTCTGGTAGTGAGCCGATGTTCAAAGACATGAAGATTCTGGGCAAGAGTAAAAACAAAATAGCCCGTGAACTTTTAGAAGCATTCTTGAACGTCCTCTTGACCGTCCAGGGCCACCGCGTCATGTTTAACTACCGAGGCGTCCGGAAGGTCTGTTCCCGCTGCGGGCAGGACGGCCACATCGGCGCGGCGTGTCGAACGCCGCGGTGCGCTCACTGCGAGGTGTTCGGCCACGACACGGCCGGATGCGGAGCGGCCTGCAGGCGCTGCGGTGGAAGCCACGCCACAGCGGACTGCCTGCGGCCACGGTCCTATGCGGCGGCCGCCGCCTCGAGGACGGAACCGAGTAAGGACAACGTACCCGCAGAAACGCGGAGCCCACCAACCGTCCGGACGCCTGTCGCCGACGCAGACCCAAAGACCAGCCGCCCGAGCGAGCCCGAGCCCGCCCCCGCGACGGAGGTGCCCGTGGAGGAGCAGCGCGAGGGGACGCCTTCAAACGAGGTGGAGCCGTTCGCTGCAGTTTTCTCCGAGCCCTTGCCGCCGTTTCCCGCCACAGACACCTACGACACCGTGAGCAGCGGCGACGAGTCGAGCGTGGCGTCGGGCGACCTGGTGGACGTACCAGACAAAGTCACGCCGCTTCGCCTGACAGGCGACTTGACGTGCGGGCAGGTGTCAGGGCCGACGACTCCTCGAGGTGCGGACGACGCGCGCTTCCCGTCACCAGCCAGCCACACCCTCCCATCGGCGACCCTGGCGTCGGCATCAGCTTCAGCTGCGAGCGTCGCCAAGACCACGCAGCAACCGGTGAGCACGGCCACAAGCGCTGACGACCCCGAAAATATGGACTTCTCAAGACCCGACTACAAGCGTGCCCACCCCCAATCATCGGAATCCGAGGGGACTGTTAACGAACGTTCTAGCAAAAAAGTGCCGCGCGCGCCAAGCGCCGCCCATGGCAGCGCTCTTTAGGTTGTATGCTATGCCGTCGGTGCTCTTGGCAGTCATGGCGGTTGTGCATCTCCTCTCCCTGAATGTTCGGGGATTTCAATCCGTAGACAGACAGAGAGAGGTGATGCACTTTGCCAGGGCTAGGGGCGTCGACATCCTGTTTTTACAGGAATGCAACTTCCGTACTTCACTTGATGTGCTGAATTTCACCACCTGGTTTTCTGTTTTTGCTTATTTTTCGTTGACTGATTTTCATATGTGCGGTGTTGGTGTCGTTTTTGTAAACCACTGCCTGCGCGCGGGTGCTCATTGCACTTTCGGGCTGGACGGCCGCACTCTTGCGGTCGACTTCACACTAAACCAGCGGCGGGTACGTGCGTTGGTTGTATACGCGCCAGCACGGCAGACTAGTAGTTCTGATTTTTTTGAGCGCCTCGACTCATTCCTCTTTGATCCCTACCCCACTTTCATCGTCGGTGACTTCAATTGTGTACTTAACATCGACCGTGACGTCCGCGGACAGTGTCACGGTCGCCGTTATTGCGGTGCCCCCGCGCTCCGCGATCTCGTGACTCAGTTCCGCTTGTCTGACGCGTGGGTGCAGCTTCATGGAGCGACGTGGAGCCTTTGGAGCGACGTGGGAGAGAGCACAGTCAGCGAGTCGGATAGACAAATTCTATTTTCCACCAGAGCTCGCTTCTTTTGTCGTTAGCTGCGAAGTTATCGCGTTCCCTGCAGGCACGCCGGTGATTTCCGATCACCACCCCTTGTCAGTCAGGCTCGACTTTGGTGACGACACCCCACGTACTGTTACGTGGCGCATGGACACGAGCCTACTGGCGGACCCGGAAAGCATGGCGTCACTGCGTACGGCGTTGGCCGCATCGTGCAAGAGCTTCGTTGCGACTGATTCATGGGACACACTCAAGGCTCGTTGGCAGGCAACTCTGGTGGCGGCCGGTCAAGACCGCAGACGCCGGGTAACTCATGCACTGAATGACACCCTCAAGCGCATCCGTATGGTGCAAAGGGGAGCACCCTTAACCTTTGCCATGAGCGATTACCTGAGCCTACTTAAACCACGTTACTACGTGTTGCTCTGCCAGTCATCACGGGCAGCTAGTCGCGCACACCAGCTCGGGCGGCCTATATCAGACCCGGCTTTGCTACGACACGTACGCGCAGGCACGGCAGAGGAATTCGCTCCCGCTACTGTGCCTTTCGTGACACTCCCAGACGGCACCCAAAGCAAAACCGCGTCCGATATCTGCACGATCTTTGCAAGTCACTTCTCGAACTTGTTCTCTACGGACAGTTGGCTAAATCTTCAAGATGGTTATGACGGGCTTCTACAAAGCTTTTTTGGAAACTTGACACGAGTTCCCCGCAGGGAGGCGTCTGCAGCATGCAGACGTTGGTGAGTGGCGACACCACGGGGTTAACCCGAGCATCCGCAGGGACATCCCCGCAAGGGGATGATGGTGAACAATGCATCACCACGGACCCGAGCATCCGCGCTTAGCCGTGCGTGGCATCGCCGTGTCCGGGGAAAAGGGGATCCTGGTGGTTGAGCCGATGCCGAGCGTTTGGACCCTTAAGGCCCCTCGGCGGAGGCAACACACCACTTTGGCCCCAGCTTCCTGTAGACGGCACCTCCGGCCTGACCCGACTGGGGGAAATCGGCAGTCGCCTTTTCCTGTTCTCCTCTCATCTTTCACTTTCCTATCTCCTTTCTTACAACTTTCCTGTATCCTCCTCCCTTCTTTGTTTTTTCCTCTTTTTCCTGGCGGCGAGGGTTAACCGTGTGTGACCAACTACCCTGAGTTGAGTCATATTAGGTTATAGTTAAGGTGTACAGCTGGCGTGGGCAGGACTTACTTTCAAGTTCCTGTCGCGTCCCCTTGTTGGACTCCATGGTGGGTGGCTGGCACCATGACCGAAAAACCAAATTTTTTTATGGCTCCCCCCCTTTCCAAACTTGATCGCTCTCTGAAAAGAGTGCGGAACGAAGCAGCAGACTTTTTTTCGAAAAAGAAACCGACATTCACTAAGTTTCATGTTATACACAGTAACTGTGAACAAAAGCAAGCCCGAATCATATCCCCATTTCTTGTTACCAAATGCCTAACAGATACCTTAGGGCCTGGCTACAAGGTATCCAAAATGTCAAGCGGCGACCTACTCCTCGAACTACGCGAGAGCATCCAGTGCTCGAAACTTGCAAACATCGATTCCATAGGGGACATCTCTGTCTCCGTGACTCCCCACCGATCCCTCAACTCAGTCAAAGGCGTTATCTCCGAAGCTGACTTTATCCACCTTACAGAAACCGAAATGCTTCAAGGACTCTCCGACCAGAATGTAATTGACGTCCATAGGATCAAAATCCGCAAGGATAACAAGGAAATAGACACTAAACACATGGTCCTTACATTTAACACCAGCAGCTTACCCGAAACAATTGAAGTAGGGTACCTGAAAGTCAACGTAAGACACTACATACCCAACCCCCGTCGCTGTTTCAATTGCCAGAAGTTTGGCCATGGCTCGCAGAGCTGCCGCGGCCGCAAAACCTGCGCGAAATGCGCATCAAAGGACCACCAGTCTGAGGAATGTGACGCAGCACTACGCTGCGCAAATTGCGAAGGAGACCATGCTGCGTACTCCAGGGCGTGTCCGTCCTGGAAAAAAGAGAAAGAAATCATTACCATAAAGACAAAAGAAAACATTTCATGCAAAGAAGCCAGAAGGCGTTTTGCAGTTACAAATACATTCTCCTTCTCAGCAAAACCAAACTTCGCTGATGTGGTGCGCAGGGGCGTAGCACCACACAGCACTCCGGCACCTGCCGCGGCCACTTACACCGCGCCTGTGGCAGTGCCATCCACGCCCCAGGCAGAAACAGCGAAAGCTGCTCTGCCAACTACAAGCCAGGGAGTGCCGGCCCACGGGTCAACACCCCGCAGGACTTCCCCCCGTCGGGGGAGGCCCGACACCCACACACATGCGGAATCTCCGCGGTCGTCCAGCACCTCTTGCGAGGTGATGGACCAAACTCCCAGCCCGCCTGCTTTACAGCGGCGGAACAGCTCTCTTGAGCGGAAAAAAGGCAGGGCCACCATAATGGCCCCAGAACATAAGTAAACTCTCAATCGTTCCTATCCCAAACATAAATATGGCTTTCCTAGTTCAGTGGAACTGTAGAGGAATGTTGAGGAACTACAATGACATAAAAGATATCCTAGGGTCAATCTCGCCCGTAGTCTTATGTCTTCAAGAAACAAATCTAGGTCCACAACATACAAATATCCTGAAACATTATAAAACTTTTAGACGCGATCGTGAGCAGGCAAATAGACTATCTGGAGGCGTTGCGATCGTCGTGCAAAGCGGCGTCCCTGCTCGAGAAGTCATACTCAAAACTAAACTTGAAGCCGTCGCGGTCAGTGTCGTCAGCCATAAAACAATTTCTGTCTGTTCTGTATATATTCCTCCACATTTTACATTAACAGTCCACGATTTACAAGAACTTATCAATGAACTTCCAGAACCGTATCTAGTAGTTGGGGACTTCAACGCTCACTCCCCTTTTTGGGGAAGCGAACGCTGTGACTCTAGAGGACAAACAATCGAAGATTTTATACTTTCTAATAATGTCTGTCTTTTAAATACGGGAAAAGCCACATATTGCTGTCCAAGCTCAGCAAAAATGAGCTCTCTCGATTTAGCTTTCGCATCACCATTACTTTTTAACGATTTTAAATGGGATGTTTTAAATGACCCCATGGGCAGCGATCACTTACCTACCATCATCAGGCTCTCATCGTCCACTCCAATCATCCCCACAAGGCCACGGCGCTGGAAAATTCAGCTCGCCGACTGGTCACTTTTTACAAAAAGCGCCACTCTGGAAAAGGAATTTTGTGACGACCTTAGCACAGATGAAATTAATGAGAAGTTTACCGAATGCATAATATCGGCCGCAACACTCGCTATACCACAAACAACAGGACTTGCACAAAAGAAACACAAAGTGTGGTGGACAAAAGAATGCACATTAGCAAAAAAACAACAAAAGAAAGCCTGGAGCGCTCTGCGTCGATATCCCACTGCAGAGAACCTACTCACCTTTAAGAAGGCAAAAGCCAGAGCGCGGTATGTGCGAAGAAATGCAGAGAAAACCTCTTGGCAGAAATATGTCTCCTCAATAAATAGTTCAATAACATCAAAGAAAATGTGGGAAAAAGTGCGTAAATTTACTGGTGACCATACCCCTTTCACAATTCCTCTCTTGACAGCACCCGGGACACAAACATCTTTAGAAGAACAGGCCAACATACTGGGCGAGCATTTTGCTGAGATCTCAAGCTCATCCAACTACACAAACACATTTCAAAAACACAAAGCAATAGCTGAGAAACAAAGATTCCCATCTGGAGCAGGTGTTCATGAGGATTATAACCAGCCTCTCACACTAGAATTAAATAAGGTACTATCTTCTGGCAAAAAGACAGCACCGGGACCAGACAACGTGCATTACGCTATGCTTGCACATCTCTCCGAGAATGCTGTAGAGGCACTGTTAAAATTCTTTAATAAAATCTGGATAACTGGCAATATACCTGACGAGTGGAAAAAAGCAGTCATAATACCTTTTCTCAAACCCGGAAAACCACCAACAAGTCCTAGCAGTTACAGACCAATAGCCCTCACCAGCTGCATTGCTAAATCTTTCGAAAGTGTAATAAACATTAGATTGACCTTCATACTTGAATCTCGGCAACTGTTAGATACACACCAATGTGGGTTTAAGAAAGCATGCTCAACCACAGATCACCTTGTCCGTCTAGAAAACACCATCCGGGAGGCGTTCATCCACAAGCAGCACTGTATTGGGGTCTTCTTCGACTTGGAGAAGGCCTACGATACTACGTGGAAGTTCGGCATCCTCCGTGACCTAGCAGAGCTAGGTATCCGCGGCAGGATGTTGAACTGCTTGAACGACTTCCTGGCTAACCGCACATTCCGAGTCCGCCTAGGAGCAAGTCTCTCCATGACTTTCACCCAAGAGAACGGCGTACCCCAGGGGTGCATTCTAAGCACGACACTCTTCATAGTAAAAATGAATTCCTTAGCTAAAGTAATACCCAAGTCCATAATGTATTCAGTCTATGTAGATGACCTACAAATAGCATGCACGTCCTCCAGCATATCAACCTGTGAGAGACAAATACAAATCACACTAAATAAACTAGGTGCTTGGGCAGACATAAATGGGTTTAAATTTTCTCCTCAAAAAACAGTAGCTGTTCTTTTTTCATTGCGACGAGGCCTACAGGTCGATCCAAATCTATACTTGAATCACACTGCGCTACCAATTAAACTAGAACACAAATTTTTAGGCGTAACTTTCGACAAGAAACTCACATTTCTACCACATATTAACAACCTTAAAAAGAAAGCTTTTCAAGCCCTCAATATATTAAAAGTTCTCTCACGGAAGCGGTGGGGGTCCGATAGAGCAAGCCTTTTACAAATATATCGCTCTCTGGTGCGCTCCAAGCTGGACTACGGGTGCATAGTATATGGTTCGGCAAGAGCATCCTACTTAAAAAGATTAGACCCCATTCATAATCTTGGTCTGCGCCTATCATCCGGAGCATACAGAACATCACCAGTAGTTAGCCTTTACGTTGAAACTAATGAAGCCGCTCTTGAGGATCGTAGAATCGCCCTTACATGCTCATATGTCTTAAAAATCCGTTCTCTTCCGAAACATCTCTGCCATCCAGTTGTCACCAAGTGCCCATCTAAAAGATTATTCATCAACAAACCACATTCTATCAGACCATTACTGCTGCGCTTTGAAGATAAATGTGAAGAGCTAACAGTACTAGATGCCCTACCGAATATTGCACAAAGGAATGAATATTTACCACCATGGTACAGCCTGCCTTCAGTATGTGACCTCACAATGACACATTTAGATAAAAAGCAAACGCCAAATGAGTACATATTACAGGAATTCTTTGCACTACAAGAAAAGTATGACACTTACATTGAATTTTATACCGATGGCTCAAAAACAGAAAGTCACGTTGGAAGTGCAGTAATCCAAGGAAGAAACAAACAGATAATGCGACTACCAGAATGCGCATCGGTTTTTACTGCTGAGTGTTATGCCATCTTTGTAGCTGTGGAAAAAATAGTAAAAGAGAATATCAAAAATAGCATCATTTACACCGATTCCCTGAGTATGCTCAAAGCACTGCACTCCAGAAATGCTGCTGAACCCATAATAGGTAACATCATACATAACATTGTTAAAATCACAAAACAAAAACATAACATTCAATTCTGCTGGGTTCCTAGCCATGTTGGAATCGTAGGTAATGAGAAAGCAGATGTATGCGCTGCACAAGCCCGGAATGGCCAAATAAAGCAAGTGAACATACCGCACAGGGATTGCTTAAAGTTTATCAACAGTAAACTCAGAAATAAGTGGCAGGCCGCATGGCAAGATCACGTAAACAACAAATTACATTCTGTGAAACCAATTTTAGGGGAATGGCAATCATGTAGGCATCAAGAACGTTTTACCGAAGTTATCTTATGTCGGCTCCGCATTGGACACACCCACCTCACGCACAACTTTCTGCTAGCCAAACAAAACAAACCTCTCTGTGAAATGTGTGGTGCTGAACTCACAGTGAATCACATTTTAATTTCATGTATAAAACTAGAAGAACTAAGAAAGAAATATTTCACAACATTTTACAGGGAAAGCATCCCATTACACCCCATGCTACTCTTAGGTGATCGAGCACTGGTTGATATTTCATGTATTTTTAGGTTTCTCAAGGAAGCCAACGTTTTAAACAAACTTTAAGTATTTTTAGAAAGCTTCACCATTAACAAAAACTCTAACCTTGTGTTTGGCGCAGCATAGCCTCAGTTGCTTTTGCGCCATAAAAATCAATATAACTAACTAACTTGACACGAGTAGCTGAAGAGCTGCATGAAAACCTTTGCGCAGCAGCCACAAGCCAAGAGCTGCACGCCATCCTGCAGAGTATGAATGCAGCCTCTGCCCCCGGTCCAGACGGCATTCCAACAAGTTTTTATTCAAAGTTTTTTTACGAGATCCAAGGAGCGCTCCTGAAGATGGTCAACGGCTTCCTCACGGATGGGTTACGTCCAAACTCTTTCCGCGAATGCCGCATCATACTCATTCCGAAAGCGGGCGGTGACCCCTCCGACACGCAAGCATGGCGGCCCATAAGGCTCTTAAACGCAGACTACAAAATAGTCGCATCTTTACTCAACACAAGAATGCGGACAATCCTGCCTCACCTAATCCACCGGGCTCAAACCAGCAGCGTGCCTAACCGCTCTGTGTTTGATGCATTGGCACTCACTAGAGACCTGTTCACATTTGCCAGCAGGACGGGCTTCAGCGGGTGCTTTGTTTCGCTTGACCAGGCGAAAGCATTCGATCGGGTGGAACACTCGTATCTGTTCGCCTTCGGATTCCCTCCGCAAATTGTCAGCAGGCAGCGCTTACTTTACGCAGACCTGAATGCTCGTCTCTCGGTAAACGGCCACCAGAGCGCTCCCTTCTCAGTCACCCGGGGCATAAGGCAAGGATGCCCTCTCTCCCCAACATTCTTCGTGTTATGCCTGGGTCCATTCATCCGGCGCATTAACGACAGCCCATCCATACGCGGCTTCCCTCTGCCTGGCCAGGGCCAAATCAAGGTTTCGGCCTACGCCGACGACGTGTCGCTTTTCCTCAAGGACGAGGATAGCTACGCCGCTTTTTCGCGGCTGTTTCTCGAGTACAGCGAGATATCGGGGGCCCTATTGAACAAGGGAAAAAGCAAGGCACTAAGGTTTGGCACCTTCACACCGAACCTTGCGGGCGAGGTGGAGTGGGTGCAGGGAGTGCAGGGAGTGAGAGTCCTGGGAGTAGTATTCCTCGCCAGCGGGGAAGTAGCCCGCGAAACCTGGACTAACCTCCGCACGAATGCTGAGAAACGCCTCTCGGTGGCGTCAACTTTCCGCCTTTCAATGGCAGAGCGCAGCTATGTAGTTAAGTCCACAATCCTAGCCGCATGTTTTTTTGTCGCCCGCGTCGCAAACCCACCGCGCACGTTTGCTCGCAGGCCAACCTCGGCCTGTGGCTCTTTCGTTTGGGCGGGCAAAACCGAACTTGTGTCACGACTGTTTATGCGCCTTCCATCGTACATGGGTGGGTTTGGTATACCTTGCATCCGCACCATGTGAAATGTGCTCACCTTGCGAGGAGTACGAGATCTTGTACGCAACCCAGACTATCCCGGGAGAACACTGCTCACATACTTTCTGGGTACAGCACGTAACGTGTTTTTTACACAACACGTGGTTGGCCCTACAGCCGAGCAGCCGCCGGCATTTTTCGTTAACGTGCGTCGCACACTGGCGTCGTTGACTGCCAGCGTGCCCGATCTGGGTGTTGATGAAACCCCGCCCTCCAGGCTGTGTGAAGCACTCACGGTCGCTGCACTGACCCGCGAACAACTCCAGAAAACGAGACGGGCACGCTGGCGCCAACTGACCTCAGCTGCGCTTCCTGCAGATGTCAGGGACTTCGGCTGGCTGCGAGGCTGGCGGGTCCTGCCCACAAGAGACCGCCTTGCGGCGTGGGGCGTGGCGCCCTCCGCCCGATGCCCGCAGTGTGGTCTCCTTGAAACTTTGCAGCACGCAATGTTTGAGTGTGTAGTTGCGCGCACCTTTTGGACATTAGTGTCACGCATGTTTTTAACCCGCCTGGAAGCGCGCACTAGTTCTCCCGAAGTGTTTACAAATATGCTCTTGTGTGTCGGCATGTTCGTTTTGTGGCGGCAGCGCGGAGTGGCATCCTTAAATGGGCGTCCGCAAAGAACAATGTTCCCAATGTTGCAGCACCTCCGCACGCGCCTCTTTGAACAAGCATGCGTGGACGCTCTGTCAATGAGCGAGGCTGAGTTCTTGCGCAAATGGTCGACATACTTTATCGTCCTGCGCGGCGGTTGAGTATCGGCTTTCTTACTGCATTACTGACGTGCTCAGTGCTGCGTCACTGCGCATATGCTTGATTGATCAGAGCATTAAGTTCATCAGTTTTATTTTGTATTTTCTATGTTAACACAGAAAAAAAAATAAACTTCTCTTTCTACGCCCTGCCTTCTTTTAAGCGGGAGCACACCCGGCTAAATATTCTGTTGGTTTGTAAGCAGGACGTTTGTAGCTTTGCAATCGCGGCGCCCCTGCCGAAATGTCATGTGGCATTTTTTTTTGTATTTCGTGGGCATACACAGAAAGTGGAAAAAAAACTAATACGCAATGGATGGAAAGTTTGAAACCGTTGAATCGGTACTTTGGGGATTGGTCTAGAACTTCTCAATTGGAATTTTTTGCCCAACTTGGTCGCTTGCGAAGTTGAATTAAACTCGACTATATATGCATTTAAGCAGAATAAAAAAGCAGTAATTTCAGCCAGCCAGATGTATGTGTTAGCGTCATCTTAGGGTGCCTAGACATATTCATAAACCCTGGCTAAACTTAGCTGGAACGCCCTGTATTTGCTTTTCTTTTTTATATTGCGACCTTACTAAAACGATTTATGTACGTTCGGTGAAGTTCACGTAGCCGAAAAGAAAAAAAAAGTATGTTTCGGGCCGGTAAAGCATGGTATGTAGAAGAACTCGCTGGGCGAGTTGGCGCGTAGCTTTCTTGGGGTGGCTTCCATCATGTCTATAAGAAATATGCTCCTCGAGCACAGAAAGCACTACTTCCATTTGATTCGGCACATTCAAAAATTGCGAAAAGAGCACTTGCAAACTCGTGCCTAGAATCAGCCTTAACCAAATCATGCGAGCATGAAATGCATTCCAGCTTTCATAATCAGATCCCCAGGCTTCTTTCAACCGGTTTCCCCTGTTCGCACATCACAGCGGTACACAAGAACCTTCTCCAGAAGATAAAGAAAGGCAAGCGCAGCTGTGACCTTGAACGCTTTCGGAGTACAAAGCCGTCAGTGGTTCGATACTTGCACAACATAGCCCACAATTTAAAAAAAGTGGCAAACAGGCATTGTGTTTCGGTGGTTTTTTCGGCCCCCAAAAAAGCTTGCTGGGTTATGCCCCAGGATCACCGAGGAACGAGGCCCACGAAGCGCATGTATGTACGATGAAACATGCTGAACAGTATGTGAAATGTGATGTACAACGGGCGTGGTCTATCAAATCCAGCTGAAGTGTGGACGCGTGTGTGTCGGCAAAGCTGGACCTGCGTCAATGAACGAGCAGGGGAGCATGCTCTTTCTATACGAAAAAGAAAAGGGGCGAACTTGCCCGCCCATTGCATTTCATGTTCTGGTAGTGAGCCGATGTTCAAAGACATGAAGATTCTGGGCAAGAGTAAAAACAAAATAGTCGTGAACTTTTAGAAGCATTCCACATCAAAGGAAAAGGCGACAATTGTGTTAGCGATACCTCTGTCACCTTATCTGATAGGGAAAGGAATTTTTTTCGTTGCTTTTTCTGACCTATGCATGCTTGACTCGTCATCCCTTTCTTTTTCCTTTCTTCTTCCCTCACCCCTTTCTTTATTGCGCGTGTGAATACTGCATATATATGCTGTTGTGGAAGCAATAAATTCAGTTGATAGTTTCCGCTCTATCTGTCATCTTCTGCTCCTTCCTATGTACGTTTTTAGTGTGCGCAACGCCATCCCAATAAAGACTGCTAGTCGACTGATAAGCTTGGTAATGTATAGGGCATGTGTGCTCCGTGGACTGGGACAAAACCCACTCGTGAGGCACTGCATACTTTCAGCTTGCGAAACCAGGCGCGCTACTGCACACATTTATGTTGGTTCTTATTATGCCTGCAGTCCATTTCTGTGAGCATATAAGCTTCGCACTCACAAAATCTGCGGAACAAATGTGATGTTACATGTGAGCGGTGCTGAAGCAACGTGTACGAGTGCGCTGTTTCATCGCGCATGCGGCATCGGAAGGCAGCAACTGTGCAAGAACTCCGTGATTTGTGGGCGCGATTTACAGATTGACGCCGAAATAACAAAGTGAAACGACAAAACAGCTGAACAAAGAGGTACAGTGGTGAGCAGCCTTGTCTAGAGCGCACGGGCGGTGCACTTCGTTGCAAACAAATCCAGATTTTGGGGCAGCCTCTAGGGTCCAGCTGCAACGCTTGCACGGAAGTAGCGCCAGATAGCCTCGTAAACAAAGCAGGCACGAAAACTTTGCCCTGTAATGAGGGGCTGCACTCTAATTTCGGTTTTTGTTACCAAGTGCGCACTGCTCAAGCGCTCTAGACAAGGCTGCTCACCACTGTACATTTTGTTGGCATTGCAATCCTGTCTCTTTCGACGCGATTAAGCATGCAGCGTTCTCGACACATGAGCCGCATGGGGTCGAGCCCTCAACAACGTACACAGCAAAAACAGCGCATCACTTATTAAACCTCATTTTGAAGGAACCACAAAGCTCAAACGGGGAGGGTCGACGAAGGACGAAGATACAAGCGCCGTCCCCGTCCACTGTCCCACCTCGCGCTGTGTTACCCCTTCAAAACGAACGCCACTCCAGTAAACCAACTTGCCACCCGACTCATAAAACGCCTTGGCACTCGTTTACTGAAAAATGAGAGATAGCTGTAGTAGCGACAGCTTGGCTTGATATATATACATATAACAACAACTTTATTTGTTAGCAAATAAAATGAAGGGTCTGCAGGGTCAATTCAGCCTCTCCAGCTGGCCGGCAGTTGTAGTCTGTCGGCGACCTCTACACTGTCGTCATCGCCCTGGACTGCACGCCGGAGTCCGAACTGACGGGAACAGCTTCCCATTGTTCTGAGGAGATGTAACTAGATCTATAGCGGAGGCGGATCCTCCGAACAGTTCCAGACTACTATGTGGTCCAAAGTGACAGGCTCGCCGCATAACTGACATAACGGGTTTACCAGATCGGGGAATATGTTGTAGCATGTCCACGGGTCCGGCTGCGACCGCGCCTCCAGCCATCGCCACGTGGTAGCCTGTTCTCTGCTGAGCGAATCGTGCGGAGGAGGCCAGCGCACTCATAGCTATCTTTAGCATTGCGTTATGGCCTGATACGAGCCCAGGGCCCCACTTCGATGCGCTCCCGTGTCAGAAGCCTCCTCACCTACTCGGCTGACAAAACCTCGAGCGCAGCGGTGAGCGGCTTCTTTACCTGGATCGCCCTCATGGGCCGGGGCCCAGACTAGGTCCTCTTCGCTCCTGTCTTTCGGTAACGTTTTTGGAGTTTTATTGGCTGTTGCACAGATGTGTCGCCTCGCAAAATGACAAAGGGCCACCTTTGAATCACTAGGAATTGTTTCGATTAACCGTCGGTCATGGCGTCGAAGGATACTGGACTCGTCAAAGCAGCGCCGTGCCGCGGTCGGCGCAACGAAATCTGTGACCCACCTCGTATGCTGCGCCGAAGTACTACTAACGGTTGTCGGTGCGTTCCAGGCTGCCCTGGCTGGCGTTCCTTATACTCTCTGTCTGTGAACCACAGCAGATGGACATCGGAGACCAGCGTGCACGGCCCTCGGTGGGTTGTTTGGCGGGAAGCCTATCTCTGCTCAGGCGCTCTTGGGCATCGGCTATCCGCGCCGCAACTCGCCCTGTAGCCCGCTTCCACTTCGCAAAGTCCAGGCCGTGCATCGTACGGTCCTGCAAGCTGCGAGCGCGTGAAACTAATAATAGCAGCTATTCTTCATGGTGGCAATAAACTATTCCCATCTGCACAGTTATAGCGACTATGAAACGATAGTTATTGAGGTAAGGAAAAGCGCGTTATGTCAGTTATGCGGCGAGCCTGCCACTTTGGACCACATAATCTGGGACTGCTCGGAGGATCTGCCTCCGCTATAGATCTAGTTAGATCTCGTTCTCCTGAACAATGGGAAGCTGTCCCTGTCAGTTCGGACTCCGGCGTGCAGTTCAGGGCGACGACGACAGTGCTAGAGGTCGCCGACAGAATACTACTGCCGGCCAGCTGGAGAGGCTGAATTGACCCTGTAGACCCGCCATTTTATTTGCTGGAAAATAGTCATTTCTATATACAGGGTCTGTTCTGAAAGTAGTAGGACTGGTTTTTTCCTGGTCGAACGGGCGGACGAGAGGTGGCCTGCGCGTGCAGGATCGTTGAAGGGGGATATTGCGAATGCTGGGGAAAATCGGCAAATGGCTCACGGCCGTTGAAGGGAGGAGGTCGCTTGTACTGTGAACCCCTGGCGAAACGTCTCGTCACGCAGAATCGTCGAGCGTTTACTGGATCAGCGATACGCGATTAAATCTTGAGTAAATCTTGGTAAAACGGACAAAGAGACTCACAACATGACCAAGGAGGCCTACGGTGAGGCTTCCATGGGTAGATCAGGTGTTTTTTGAGTGGCACAAGCTGTTCCGAGAAGGTAAGGAAAGAGTGGAGGATGACGACCGCTCCAGACGCCGTTCGATCAGCAAGACCAACGAAATTGTGTAGCGAGTGAAACGTTTACTTAACAGTCCCAAGCAGCACATGACATCGGTCCAATGTAGGATCTGAGTTGGCAAACGACAGCCCTGTGAAGGCCCCGCGTTGCCTCTGTTCTCCCAGCCTTGGCTCAGCCATTTTTAGAAGTTGGCAGCATTGGACCACTTTCTCGGACGTTCTCCCAGCCTTGGCTCAGCCATTTTTAGAAGTTGGTAGTATTGGACCAATTTCTCGGACGTTTTCCCCGCCTTGGCTCAGCCATTTTTAGAAGTTGGTAGTATTGGACCAATTTCTCGGACGTTTTCCCCGCCTTGGCTAAGCCATTTTTAGAAGTTGGTAGTATTGGACCAATTTCTCGGACGTTTCACCCGCCTTGGCTCAGCCATTTTTAGAAGTTGGCAGTATTGGACCACTTTCTCGAATGTTTCCCCTGCATTGACTTTGCCATATTTAGAAGCTGGCCAATTCCTGCAATACGCAACTCAACTTTGAAGTGCCGACTGCTATGGAGCATCATGCAGTTGCTATTGTGACTTCTTAGTTTTCTCAATTGCGGCGATAGGCGCGATATATATATATATAGCTCGCACATTGTTAATTATTTATTAGCATATATAGTCCGGGGCGTAGATAATGATATCTTCGTAAAAACCCGCATAACCTCCTGTGAGATTTTTTAAATCTCAGTTTTTTAAACTAAAATATGCAAAGTTGCATGCATGCGTGCGTTATTTCCCCCTTTAAGGTTGTGGTCTTCGTTCTGTGTAAATGTAAAAAGTCCAGTCGTGCAATGAAAGAATGCGAGTCGGAGAAACATATATGCAGCACCGATTTTCAGGCCTGAATTTCAAAAACTATAAATAGCATTTTATAAAAATAACTTCTCGACTCTAACGTTAAATACGCTGTACCTTGATGTGCTTGGGCGTCGCAGTTAATGCGGTATACCTGCAGAACAGCACCAAAACATATATGTATGGCGCAACGTGTCGAGCACTCCATTAAAGCAGGAATGGGTAAAGAGTAACGTGCGTTTGCTCCATGATAGGACAGCGCTGACCATGCGCTTATATAAGAGATACATATAGCTTAAGAAAAAAAACGTTACATCGTCTGCGGGAACTCGAATTGGAAGAATGCGAAGGCATTGCGCCTCCACGGTACTCGTTCTCTCCCTTTGCCTCGTATGCAGCCCATATGAGTTATATGTGTCAGTATATGTGCCTCATATGAACACATATAGGCTTCATACGAGTTCATATGTGCCTCGTTTGACTCGTATGGGCACCATATGAGCCATGTGTCGACAAATGCGCCTCGTATCAGCACATATACTTCATACGAGTTCATGTGTGTCCCAAATTAATGTGTCTCGTATGAACGCGTATAGGCTGCTTACGAGCTCATACGCGTCACAAATGTCACAGATGAACACATCTGCTGCATATATAGTAGTTCACGCGCTACGGAAAGGTGACTTGTATGGATTACATATGTGGCATACCTTAACTGACACGCGACACTCGTGCGTACACAAGAGCTCCGATATGCACCGTATCAGCTTACATCAATCTCGAGCGAAACACATAGCCGCTGATGAGTGCCTCTCATAGAGTGGGCCTTGCTGTTTGAAACACGCGGAAAAGAAGGGATGAACAAGCGATTAACAAGTGCCCAACCAACGCATAAAAAAAAACTCTTGGCCTGTTTCAAATATTTTTCTCCTTGATTCTCTGCTTGTGCCCTCCTGTTGTAAACCGCGCCTATCCAAACAGTATGACGTTAGGCGTTTCCAATGTGCTTGGACAAACGTTCAGCCAGAAGGCAAATGTTGCCTTCTGGGCTTAGTTGAGCTAATAACGCCAGGTATTTTCATGCAAGAGCTCCGACTGTAGTTAACAATATGTGCGCAATGAGAGTACTACGATCAATGGTGCAGGCGCTGTGAAAATTAAAATACATACAAATATCAGATCTTCCAGTGCTTATCACAGAGCACATCAAGATCCACAAAATCAGTGGAAGTGCAATCGGCTGTAGTTCAGCTCCTTATACCTTAAAAATAAACATTTGTCCTCGCACCTAACCGTCGAATTCTATAGTGGGAAGCATAGCATAAGTCTTGTCATCGAAATGTAAAGCAGTTTTTGCCATGCCAGCAATGGTGTAGTGGGTAGTGTAGTGAGCTGTAGATCTCTAGGTCGGTGGTTCGAATCCGGAACGGCGCGTAGTTTTTTTTTTCGCGTCCGAATTTTTTTTTTACTTTCTTTAGTTTACTAACTTCAATGGAAGCTATTTTATTGTTAATTGCCTTATAATTCCACCCCAGCCCTTCCCTTTCCTTTCCCAAAAATTGCAAACCAGACACATATGACACATGTGTCATATGTGTCATATGACACATACGAGATATTCCATAATCATACGAGATATTCCATAATCTCGTATGAACCAGACACATATGACACATATATACGAGATTTTTCGATAGGGACGTATTAATCGCTATCGGTTAATCGTCTTCATATTGATTACGGTCATAGATTTCAATCACGCGTCTTCAGCGCGCACTTCGCTTCTGCGTCGCGTGGTTGCTTCGGACGGTAGCAAGAGTTGGGGGGTGCGTACGTCGACTGATGTTTCGGAGTGCGATCGTTTCCTGCCGCCTTGATCCAAGCTTGAAGACGTAGATGCGACCGGCCGTTGTGAAATACCGAGATCTTGCAAGATCTCACGGTATTCTTTTTCAACGATACGGTACTTGCGTTGCTTTGCATTCATGGCGAAAT